>NC_143436.1:12443712-12746742 GCF_987193195.1 Phasianus colchicus
ATCCTAAGAATTAATGAGTAGCCAATTAGAGCAGTTTGTTCTCACATAAAGACTAAATGCCGTATTATACCATTGATCCACACCTTAAACACCCATTGATTTTTTACGAGGTGTTTCATCTATAAAAGGGTAGTTAAAGATAAAGCTTTTCGTGAAAATTAATTTGAAGGCGATAAAGGAAGGTATAACTACACTATCCCAAACTATGTAAGAAGTTCTACTGTTTGGAAACTAGTACATTACAGTGACATACGCTGTGTCTGGAGCTGGACTGCCCGGTACAAGGAGGACATGGCAGTCCAGGAAAGAGCCACTGAACATGGGCTTGGAGCATGTCTTGTGTGAGCAGAGCCCGAGAGATCTGGGGCTGTTTGATCTCTGCTAGCAGAAGCATTTTTTCGTGGTCAAATCCATAGATCTTGTGCAAAGAGAAATTGCATTGTTTTTTCTTAGGCTAAATGGTTTTGAAGAACCATACAGTATTTGCAAATAAGAAAATACTGTTCAAAGGGAGGAAAACACCAAGAGTTAGAAAAGGAGAATTAACATTAGTTTTTATGCAGAGGTAGCATAAAAAAAAGGGGCAACAGCTGTTTATGAGGGTGGATAGTGATAGGACAAGGGGGAATGGTCTTAAACTGAGACAAGGAAGGTTTAGGTTAAATATTAGGAGGACGTTTTTCACACAGAGGGTGGCAATGCACTGGAACAGGTTGCCCAAGGAGGCTGTGGATGTCCCATCCCTGGAGGCATTCAAGGCCAGGCTGGATGTGGCTCTGGGCAGCCTGGTCTGGTGGTTGGCGACCCTGCACACAGTAGGGGGTTGAAACTAGATGATCATTGTGGTCCTTTTCAACCCAGGCCATTCTATGATTCTATGATTCTAAGATTCTATGATTCTATGATTATTCTGTCTGGGGGCTCAAGTTTTGTGCAAATGTATCCAAAATTTTTTTTTTTTTTCTTCACAGTAACATTTTAAAAAATTTATTTTACAGTTTGAGTTAATTGAACAACATAAAATGTAAATAAGCTGTGTGGCAAAGCAGTGCTTTACACAGAAACAGAAACCTATCTAGCTGGTCAAATTTCTAGCCTCTGACATAAGATTCCACTGTATTAATTACAAATTACATTGTGTTATATGATAGGTTTTGTAATAAGGAAATCTATTATAGTTACAATTAATATGTTGCAGATAAAGTGACTTAATAGAGAATAGATTTGCTCTTTTTCTATAAAATGATTGGTTCTGAAGGGATATAAGAAGGTAAAATTACATCTACAATTAAAATTCGGTAAGAGCCAAGGTCTTGACTCTTAATAGTGCAAGCAAGCTGTATCTCTAACAACACAAATTTCAGGAGACTTAGAGTAACTGGAAAGCAGCATGAAGATAGTGTTTGCATAAATATGAAGTTAGGCGTGGTTATTCTAAGAAAGCATGAAACCAAAATAGTACCAGACATGGAAGCAATGAATACCTTTATGTTTAAAATATGCCTACCTGCGAGGAGATTAATGACAAATAGTTTTGAAAATGAATTTATTTAAATCGGAGCTGTTTCCTCTTTTTGTCCTGGTAGGTTGTGGCTTAATGAGTATTTGTCAAAGTTAATGCTGCGAAACTGAGCTGTTGCTTTTTTCTGGTGAATAAAACGTGTTGTCTTCCTTTGTATTACACAGTCTCTTTTAAAAAATGAAGAGAATGCAATGATTAATACATACGCTGCTAAATTCTCAAAAACTTGATGCAGCTGTGGAACAAGAACATTTTGCTTCCTGTGAAAAAGTAATGAGCTGTATAAATACAGGGATCAAAGCTTAAAGTTGCCTGCATATGATGAACGGCTTATCTCTTTGGAAACTTAATCTTTGTTCAGTTTCTTGATATTCTGAGAACTGCTGTCAGACTTTTCCGTACTTGCTCATTCAGTATCACATTCATTATGGTGCTTATGGTCAGCATGAAAGAAAAATGCCTGGTCTCTTTATGAGGTGACATACTTGGAAATAATACAGCTGCTACTGCTGGCTTCAAAAATAAATAAATAAAAATAACTCATGGCTTCCCACAGAGCAGCATTGAAGCAAAGACTTTGTCAAGCCTTTATCAAAGGCATTTTGCATAAAAGAAACAATTATGATGATAAGTTTTAATTTATAACTGCATAGATATATCCTTAATCTTGATCTTTTAAGAAGCCAGCATAATCTTACATTATTTAAATATACAAATCTATTTTTTTTCCTAAAATGTGTTTTATTCTTAGCCAGATATTATTTTAAATAAGTATTCTTCCTTTGGTTAAACTAATAGCAGATTTTCTGGAAAGGATAATTTACCTTTCCATAAAGAATTTTCAAACAAGAAAGAAAGTCTGACTTGAAGTATTCATTGTTGAGATTGTTCTCAGCTTTCTCTGTCATGAAGTCCTACAAAGGTACTGAAAATACAATTCCTATAAAAAAATGTACAAAACTGAGGACCTGAGTGATGAATAAATGTCTTTGCATAAGATGCCCATAACTTGTGACCATCTCGGCTGTATTTAATTTGTAGAGTATTTTTACCAGAAATGAGATTGCAGTGGTATTACTCGTCATTCAGGTATTCTTTCATAAATGGATTTATAAAAACATGCTTCAATTAATCAGAGCATTTTAGTGAAGTTATGAGGTTCAGTGTAAGGCAGGATGAGCCTTAGTGAATACATAATACATACTTGTATTCAATTAGTATTAAAATTAGTATGAATTTGGGAAGACGATAAACAAAGCTCTGAATACTTGATATTTTCTGTAGTTCACGTAGATCATGCAGGATCTGCAAGATCTTAAAATTATAATGTAGAGAGGCAATATATTAAAATATGTTAGCCCAGTATTTGAAGCAGTACTTAGCAATAATGTCTGATGTTGCTGATTTGTTAGCTGCTTTGATCACAAGAAAGAAATGGTGTTAGATAACCACAGTTACCAAAAGCACCTTTAACAGTTTCAGGTTAACTTCTGTGGTGTTGGTGGAGTTACTTAGGCCATAGAAGGTGAGGGTAGTGCTAATCTAAAGCACAGCTGTTTGCCTGAGCATGCTGCTGAATGTTCGAACGCTGGAAGTTGCAATTGAGCGTGCCAGTGCCCTGCAACATTCAAACACAAAGAACTGCACTAAGTTCAGAGTGTTAGGACTTAAGTGGTGTCTTCTGGGTCAACTTTTCATAGGACACATGCTTCAGTTTGGCATAAAATCTTATAATGATGTAAGAGTTTAAACACTGAGCAAAAACGTAATAGTTTAATGCTGCTTATCTGAAAGAAAACTTTGCATTTGGTTTTCATAGTTCTTTTTTTTTTTTTTTTTTTTTTCTTTCTGTATATTGGTATTGAAAACTTGTTTTTAGTGTTTGTGTTTTTTTATTGTTAGAGCTTTTTTTCTGAGGCAAGAAAGTTCCGGCCTATGGAGATGTGATTTCTTAAAGCTAGAATTAGTGCTTCTGCAATTTCTACTTATTAAATAACAATTATTCTTCATGTATTGAAAGTCTAGCTCAAGTACAGAAAAATTTGTACACATATCCCTGATGACCTAAAAGATGTCGATTCCATGACATGAAACATCCAGAAGAGAGAGGTTGGCTGATGGAGCTCCTGCACCTTCAGGAGCACAGACAGGTTTCCAGAAACCTCTTAGGTAATTACACTCAGGTTTATATGAGCAAAAGGAATTAAACTGTCTTCTAATCATATTCTCTATTTGAAATGTACATACATGAATATACTTAACTGTAAACCAATGAATAGTCTCATGCGGCGCATTGGTCATGGTATATATACATGGTATATATAGATGATATATATGAGATCTCAAAATACATTTTGGGTCTTCTTTAGAATGTCTTTTGAGATCTTTCATATGTGGAGATATTCCACATTGCCCTGGGCTGTCCACTTTTGTTGTCCCTCCTTGAGCAGAGAGGGTGGATGACTACCAGAGTTCCCTTCCATCCTGAACAAATCTGCAAGAGACAGTTGTTTATAAGCAAATCATGAGGTAATAGAGAGCATGCTGGTAAACAGTGCTCGTAAATGTATAGTTCTGTTCTCACGTAATTAATAATTCTTTCATACTGAACAGTACTGGGCTTTCAGCACATTGTTTTCTTTTAATGTGGATTTTTGAAAGGTTGCATGATTAAAATTCAACACATACATAGTTGTTTGCAGGGTAAGAGCCTAAATGATATCTCATAGGGTTGTGTCTGAAACTGATACTACACTAGATCCTTTGCACAAGCTTCTTGGTTGCCTTCATGTTAGTGTGAGTCTTCCAAAGTCAGATTATTTCCACCCTATCTCAATTCTCCTCTACAGAATGACATTGTTCCTTGGCTGCGCAACTAGCCAAAATCAAAGAATTTTGAGCACATTGGGGAATTCAGAACATGAACTGCTGGCCTCAGTACTTTATCACTGCTAAATTAGGATAATAATATTTTCTGTTTTCTCAGGCTGCAGGGACTGACCTCAGAACTGTATTGGACTTGACTCTGCTGAACAGATGTTGTAATGAGATGATAAAAAAAAAATCTAATTTGTTCCGTAGAGGAAAGGAATGGAAAAGTATTTTATTTACATGAAGGGCATAACTACATTAAAACAGTTCAATGAAACCTACATATTTAAGAAAAGTATTACTAAATGAGGTTAGTACTAGGGTTTATAAAGTACTTATCTACAAGCTGGTGTGTCACTGGTTGCTATGTACATATTGATCCACTAAAAAAATAGCTGGGTACCTAAGCTCCTGGAAATGGAATAGAGAAAACTGGAAGCTTAATGAGGCAGCTTGAAAACTTGAGGCTAAGTGAAAAGTCAGCACAAATGAGCTGCTCTACGGCAAGAACTAATCACTGTCATTTGATCCAGTTGTGGTATTCCTTCATCCAGAGAGCAAAAGCTGTTATCCGCTCCCTGTACTAACCACTTCCAGATTTTTGTTTTCTGGAACAGTTGAATTGAACCCAAAGTCATCTTTTTTTTCAGTATATGATTCCCATGCATAAATTGGAATCTAACAGGTGTGTCTTCCAGCTGGTGAAATCATTACCTTGCACATTTCAGGCTTGTGACCCCTAACGGAGACAGTGATGCTCTGTGTTTTGTGAAATTCCTCATAGCACCCTCATACCTGAACGCAGCACTGAAGAGTGTTCAATGGATTCTTATGCAAGTCCACTGAGCTTGGCATGAAGAGTTCCTGCTTGGCCATGAGAGCAGGGTTGGTCTCTTTTCATTGGCGACAGGACGAGGGGAAATGGCCTCACATTGTGTCAGGAGAAGCTTAGGTTGGATATCATGAGCCTGGATTATAGTTCTTGTCTTCAGCCCTTTTCGGATGTGACCCTAACTTGAATAATGCTATCCTTCCTAAGTATGGATCCAATCCATGAAGTTCCCAGCAAATAATGGGAATTTTTTGTCTTTTGTATAAATTTACAGAAAAAACATATACTGTTCTTATTTTAGGATAGCATGCAGCAAAGCTGAATGTTTTATATGAATGGATTCTTTTACTGTTTACATTTTTTGAATTATTTTGTTCATCCTTAAATATATATAAAAAAATCATTATAAATATTTTAGATGTTTTCTACTTGTAAGTTCTTTTCCCACAGCTGGTGGTCTATTTTGCCAACTTGGGTTAAAAGAATGTCGTCAGTTGGAAGTCTAATCCATATTAAAAACAGTTAGAAGGAGAATAAATTACTACACCTGCTAATAACCCCCCTACGAGTCTTCTTGTTTATTTTCAAGGTTTTCTTCCCCTCTGCTCTCTCTCTGTTTGATCATTCACTCATTGCTGTGAAAGTCAGTATTCCATTGACTTTGCTAGGTGTGGGCTTTAAAGCTTCTCAGAGTTGGGTCCAGGGCTCAGCATCTTATGCTGGACTGCCTGGAGCTGCTCCCCACCATTTGTATTCATGTATCAACACTGCAGAGGCTGCTCTTGGTAGAGATTTTGGCATGATGTTTGAATCTGCTAGCTGTGTCCCGCTGTGGCAGAGCAGAGCATAGGCAAGCTGACTTGACATGCATCTTGTGCCCTCTGAGACCCTGGCAAGCAAGGAACTGACTGTGCAGGGAAACTGAACTATGCCCAAAGGATCAAAACATGCACAAAGCCATAAATTAAGGGGAGAGAAGGAACAGAAATGCTCATAAATAAATTGATAGCTTTACTTGTGTGTTTATAAAATGTATTCTGTAGCACACAGGCTCCTGAGCGCATCACCTTCCACAAGGCACCTAGGAGAGTTGTGAATGTAAAAGCACTACCAGCAGATGGAAAGCTGCTACGTTCAGCTTACACAAAGCTCCCTTTCAGCCTCTGACTCATCCACCCACCTGTCAGCCAGGTCAGGCTTGACATGTGCTTTGCTTTCTCTGCATCAGACTGATTTCCATCCCCATCTTAGCACTTGGCATGACCTCTTCACCTGGACCTGCAGGACGACATCACCAACCTCCTCTGTCAGATCTTTTCTCAGTGGGGTCTCTTTTAGGATGCCTGAAGGAAAGGAGGCTGTCAACAGTGAAAAACTATGTAGGAAGTTTGGCAGAATCTGGATATCTAATAAAATCAGCTGTTTTTTATCATCAGTATGATGATTTTCAGTTAATTACATACCAAAGTACCACCTCCTCACTTTCTCCTCTCTTCACGCATACATACAGATAAACTATTGATAGCCAGTCCTCCCTCCAATTCAGCATTTTGGAAGTGGGACAGTGGCTGAATCTGTCTGACACTCATTCACAACTCAAAAATCCACAGCCACCACAACAGTGCAGCCACTCACCTGGTTCAGCATTTTCCAATAACCAGTTCCAAATCCTTCATGAAATACATTACTGTCCCTCAGTATGCCAGCTATACAACTACAAGCCTTAGAGGAGAAATTTCTTTCTGTGTCCAAATATCATAGCATCTCACTTTTCCTGCAGAAATTTTTCCTAGTTCAGAAGGATATTTTTGTTTGTCACATGCATACCTTTTCCTGTTTTATTACTATTCTTCAGCCCTGAAGTAATGATTAATTTCTGCAATGTGTGCATGATTTTCATAAGTTAGCAGATATGATTTAATTCCCCTGTAAAATGATTTCATCTTAGATATTTCACTCGCCATAACAGCTTGATTGATCTGATGTGAATACTTTTTTTTATTACAGTAAATCACTGTACAATTTTACTACAACGTTTTGTTACTTCCTTACTTCAAGAAATAACTCAAAATAATTACACTTCATTTTCATTTTGAAGCTTAGTTGTTTTAAATGAGTCATTGATAAAACTGCTAATTCCCTAACGTAATTCAGAATCCAGTCTGCTAATTTTAATAGCCATCTGCTTCACTCTGAGTATAAGTGCTTGGTTCCACGGTGAGTAGTGCTGTCTGCCCACCGTAATTTTGTCTTTTCCCCTATGCTTTCAACAGGCACACTTCTGAAGATGTACAGGATCCAGCCTGTCTCATTTAAATACTCATTACTCTCCTTTGACTGCATGGGATTTTTCAGCACCTTGAGACTTACTGAATCAGATCAGGTACCAACCGCCTTCATTGAAAACAGAGGAAAACAAACGTTAGAGAAATGCATTTGGTATCCAACCTGCCCAATTCCTTTTGGAGGTGGGAAGCAGTGCACCAGCGACTACCTCTTACATTTTAATAAGGATGCTTTTCAGACTGTAGGGAGCTATGGAATTTTAAAGAGCCCATGAAAAAAGAGCAAGGAAAAGACAGCAAATTTTAGCAATCTTAAAATCACTCTGCAGGGCCCTGCACTACTCTGTGCATTAAAGTTCTAGCTTTTGCCCCCTGCCACCTGTGTTTCACCCTATGTAATTACTGTATTAAAAAAAAACCAAAACCACAACAAAATCAAACTGATCCAGGAAGAAAAGTCTAAAAAAAATCTAGATTTCCCCTTTTTCACCAGAGCCGTGTGCCCAGAGTAACACCATAAGACAGGATTCTTTCTGCATGCTTTCTCTTACGACTTCAAGACTTATGAATGGCTCCTTAGAGTAACTGCCCCACTTCAAGGCGCACTCAGAACATCCCTGGAGCGACTTTCCAGGGAATACCTGGTTGCATAAAATATTGTATCAATTAGCAAATATAGTAATGCCAACATCATCAAATCATCATGCCCAGGAATACATAAGTGAATAGGTTTAAGCATGTAAGGAATTTTCAGGATATCTGGTGGAATAGATAATGAATTCAAATTTTTGTTTGAAAACAAAGTAAATCACTATCCAGAACTTCAATATTGCCTTATCTCTCAACTAAGACAGAATAGAATTGCACTTAGTTTTCCCTTTAATATACATGAAGTGATTATGAAATACATTTTCATAATCAGCAACATAAGCTTTAAGCTGACCTTCTGAACTTGGCATTTAGGAACGTGAGGAGATAGCCCAAACCAAGCCATAGATGAGTCTGCAGTGAGCCTACCTTCATTAACACCTTAATTAGCACTAGGGAATTCCCTACCTGCTGGTTGACCTTTCAGTTATCATTATTCCTGGGTGGGAGTCTAATCAGTATGCCAGCTGCAGTTGAGAGGCAGTTTCTTCTCTCAGTCTGTAAGTGTAAAGGTGTAGAAGGCTCATTAATTACTGGACTCTGTGTTAGTGGATTTGGCTAAACAGATTGATTCTTTTTGTTAGTTTTATCACTACCCAGTCCCTGTGATCCTCTGTTGCTCTGGTGTGGGTTGATGCAGGAAGAGAAGGGAAGGTGTACTTGAAACTTGCTTGGGAGGAAGTAAAGAGTCTCAATTAACATGACGAGTCAATAGGAGGTGTCCTTTTGGAGATGAAGGAAGGTATCTGTGTGTAGTTGGATTCTAGTAAGAACTTTTAAGGCTGGGCAGTGTGGAACAGATTAACTTGTATTTGGAGGGGGAGGGAGGTAGAAGGTGCAAAACTTGTGCTAGGAGGTACAGTGTTATGGAATGGTGTGTAACCTCATACAACCTGAAAAATATTATTTTTGTATTATGTTCTACTAGCAGATAGGATTACTGGCACTTCATATGGTGCTATTATGTGTGTTGCTCCTGGGGCAAGGTCAAATACTCAAGTTGTTACCCCATATACTGGAGGAAATGTATGCAAGAGTTTGCTAGGAGCTTTTCAGATCCGTTCTGATTAGGGAAGAATTGATGGGTAAGGTAATAAAAGTTGTTTTTGCAGAGTTAAAAATAGTATTTTTACTGAAGTGTAAGTACTGTGATCATCTTTTTTTTTTTTTTTTTTTTTTTTTTCCTTCCTTAATATTGAAGGATTTGATCTGTAGATGCTCGAAGTAGAAGTTGAGCCCTGTACAAAAACACACAGCATCAAATTCTCCACTCGGAATCTCATTCTGAAAATAATTTTCATGGAGGCTAGTCACAAAAGTAAGTGAAGGTATAGTTGTATTTCAAGGATCGTATCTTTGACTCATAGGCTACGTGGATTTTAATTGCAAATGGTACACCTGAAGGAGAGGAGTGTTTTCTCCTTCTGTTTCTCTTAGTCCTACCTGTTGTGGACTGCTTTTTAATTATTTACCCAAGGGCCATAATGCACATCTTGCTAGCTGGTAACTGATTAGATTTTTCTGCACCAGATAACTGCAAGAGTGACCATGATCCCCATCACGAATCTCCTTTACACTCTGAGATAGTTTTCTCTCTTAGTTGACTTTTGGTGGCTTTAGGACTTTCGTGTCCTGCTGCTCTCCCAGTAATTAAATTTGATTCTTGATCATGTAGATTCTGATCATTTTGATGATCCTCTTGGTGTTGAAAAAACATTCAAGAAGGACTTTGGTATCTGTTCTCTTCTGTGGTGGGAAAGCAGCAATAGTTACAAGTTCCTTTTGTCACCTCACGTAAAAGCAACACAACAACTTGGAGGCCAATGTAATGAATTTTTAATATTCAAGCCCTGTGCATAACTCATTTTCTGAGAAAGATACTATATAGTCATTATGAATTTAAGATTTTTTTTTGGTATGTCCTGCATTTCAAATGGCTTAGAGTAGTATCTTACACTTTTTGGTTATTTTTCATTTTTGGTGCAGCGTTAAGATTTGGCTGGTGACATTTTTCTTTAAATCCTAACTTCTGTGTGTGGAAAGCTGAGAGGGAAACCTACAGCTAGTTATACCTCAAGTTGAACCACTTAACGAGTTGAAGTGCAGTCTGTGTTACATAATACTGATCACAAAAAGCCCATGAATTCTTAAGTATGTACTTTGATACTGCCTGTCAGATTGATTTACTCTATGTAGATTCCTCCACATGCATCTCATGCATCTTTCCTTGTGAGATACCTGAATAGAAAGAAATTCATCTTGCTGAAGGCAGTGGCACAAGAATTGGGCTCTAAGCATGATTCTGGATTGTAGCATTTGCTTTTTGCTGAGAGCTGGTGTTAGTATCCCTAATTGTTCTTTTTTTCTCTTCATCTTTTTTCCCTTCTTTTTTTCAAGGAATTGTATTCTTAATTATATGCATTTTTTGCTTACAGATGGATAAAGTATTATCTATTACTATGATCTATAGCTGAGATTTGGGAAAATCCATCTCAAATTCCATGATTTTCTGGATAATGTAACCTAACATATACTTGGAGTGCTTTAAGAGAGAATAAATGTTTCCTTTATTCTGTCTTTAGATGTTTTTAACTATCTTTGCCTATTTGAGCTAAAAGTTCTTCAAAGCAGGAAGCATGTTTTACTTTGTATATCTGTACTGGAAGTCTCCTGATTTCTTTTATTTTTTTTTATTTTCTTACTACTGCCATACTGTGCAAATAATGATAATAATAAAAAAGTCATAACTGCATTGTTCTTTCTGCAAAACCTGTTCAGTGAACTACTTGCTCACTCTTAAATCTGTTGTTGTGTGACATCTCATAAAGAATGGAGTGTGGTCTTGGATACATCTCATAAATTATTGCTGTCCATGTTGTGTAATACTCCTTGGCTGAGAAACATAAAAGTATGAAATACTGTTTAACCACTTCCCGTAAAGCACTGTAAACTCCAACATCCGTAAATATTGTTTTCTTATTTCAGTGCAGTTTACAAAGAACACAGCATGACTTAAATAAAAATCTAATGTTTGCGAGTTGGTTTTTCCATAGATGGTGATGTGAGGGTTTCTCAAGCTACAGTTGTATCTGCTGCTACTGCTTTGCTGCTTCTGTGTTCTCCAACTTTTGTTATGCAATGCTTGGTAAAATCTTTAAATCCTAAATAGAGTTGGGAACTGAAGATATGCATATTTATTAAATCTAACTGTTGATAATGATTTCTCAGTATAAAGCAGTACATACTCTTGTAACTTAAATAAACAGGATAAAATTCAAATATACTGGGAATAGCCTGTAGGAAAATTCAAGTTAAATTTCATTATTTAAGTCTGTTTAATAAGTGTATATGAAAACATTGAACTTCTTAATTATTAGTAAGACAAGAATATATTTTAAGTGTGTGCTATATAAAGATTCTTTTCAAAGCTTAAAAGTGAACTGTTAACAGTAGTTTGGCGTTTTTTTTTTTTTTCTTGGTCATATTTCAGCATGGGCTGGAATTAGAATGAAAGGCAGGACTGCTCAGTACTCGTTAGTTTGAGCATCAACAGTAGGCTGCTGCTGTGGAGACAGTGTGTAGTAGATCTGGGGACTTTGCTTTGCATTTCTTAAGAAATGCCTCTATGCTACTGTCTGCAATTAGTAGGCATGCAGTTGGAAGGTGAAGTATGTTCTACTTATCCAGTATTTATCCACCAGACTTGGATTTAGAGAGTCAGCATTTGGACTTTTTCAGTAAGCATCCTTGCACTGCTGCAGTATCCTAGAATCAGTGTTCACATGTGAGAAGGCTATTACTGATTATTTTAGCTATTTGGTCACCTTCTGGTACGTAACATATACTAATCATACACAAAGCACTTATTGGAAGCTGTCATTTTCAGTAGGTGGCAGGAATGTTCTAGGAATCATTCTTTGATTCTATGAACGTTCAGGAATAAAACCACTGCATGCCGTACATTCCTTAATACAGGCTTTGAGGAGACTTCATTTGAAAGCTGCTGTGTCTACACTCAGTCAGCTGACAGAAAGATGAAAGAAGGAGGCAAAGATCAACTAGTTCCCAGTCTTCTTTCTTGAACTCATCCCTGTCCCGTGCTGGCTCTGCAGTCCTTGAATCAAATAAACTTATGACTACAGATCTTCTTACTAAGCCAGAATTGTAGGCTTCAATCATTCTGAGGTATTTCTGTTTTGTATAACATGAAGTAACATATTTAGATGACATACAGAAATTGAGCATTTAATCACTGAACATTCAGCTGGGATATTTCTGTTGTGGATAGTTTATTA
Source organism: Phasianus colchicus (assembly GCF_987193195.1). NCBI lineage: Eukaryota > Metazoa > Chordata > Aves > Galliformes > Phasianidae > Phasianus > Phasianus colchicus. The sequence continues at coordinate 12,456,166 of NC_143436.1, forward strand.
GCCAGAAAGGATCAATTTAAATTTTCAAGGAAGTTCAAAATTTCTTTGTGCCTCGGTGCCTATGTATATATCTGGAACACTACTCCAGTTGTTAACTCTGAAGTAATTCATTTTGAATCAATTCTTTACTTGAGAAACATATTTTAGGAGAAGCCAGAGATACTCATTCATTCTGTGAACTGGCATAATCTCATGAACATCATTGCACTGCACATTTAGGACTCCAGAACTTTCCTGTGATTCTGAGAACTTTGACAACCAGTGCAAAGTGATGTTCTATTTTTTTAATTTATTTTAATTTAATAGGCAACATGCTGGTAAAACATTACAACTTTTCAATTAAGTTTTTCTTATCATACTGTTAATTCATCTTGTTGGTTGGTTTGCTTTTCTCTATTCACTGAATGTATGTATCATATATTATGATGATTATGGAAAGGTAAAAAATTGCATTCCTTAGAAGCAATATAACATCTTACCATTGTGTTTTAAGTTGTGGCAAAGATGACAAATTAAACAACACTTGTGTAGTGCACATAACAGTGCAGCAAATAAAACTTTAAATAAAAGGCTTCCATGGAATACATCAAACAGAATTTGTTCTTAGGAATAATAAACTTGTTTGTGGTTCTTTTAAATGACAAACTAGAAAAAGAAAATATAACAATAACATGAAGCAGAGATGGAGTTTATGCAGTGGTAGTAGTTATGTTATTTTGCTCACAACTCAATTCAAATGAATTCATTAACCTATTTTTTCCCATAACAGAACATGTATATAAATATTAAGAATGTTGATTTTGTGTATTGCACAAGTGCACAGAAAAATGGCTGCAAGAGATTTTGCAGTCCTGGTAGCTTTTTATACCGAAGCAGTGATCTAATAACTAGGGAAGTCCTTTGTGCAAACGTTACTACATGTCCAACAAATCATTTGGTTCTTTAAAAAAAGACTTTCTAAATGTATTATCTCTTCTAGTGCCATTAGCCTGGAATGCATCTTATGTTGTTTATAAAGTAAAATGTACATTTGCAGCACTAAGAAGCTTTTATTAGTAATTAGGTCAATAAAATTCCCATTTAAAATCCCTTTATTATCTATGTAGGTGACAAATTAACCCTCTGCAGAAACCACGTAAACTCATCAGACCAGTAATGCACACTCAAAGGATATCTCTAAAATTAATCAGTAATATACCGTAATAGATAACATAGAAAGCATGCACAGATTACATTATCAGATAAATTTCAATAGTGTGTCTCTATTTAAAATAACCTAGACATCTTCATTTATACTTGCTGTTCCTAGTTGTCAATTGTCAGCTTTCTCAACTGAACAGTGGAACTGTCCTGTCCCATGTAAAATAGTTCAGTCGTTCTCTTTAGAAATTCTTTAATAATATAAGTGATACTTGAGTTTCTTAGATATACTTTCTATCCATTATTCTATGAAAAACAGCACTTTTGGAGGGCTTTTTGAGTGAGTTTTTAAGTTTTTTTTTTTGTTGTTGTTGTTGGTTTTGTTGTTGTTGCTGGTTTGTTTTTTTTTTTTTCTTCAGTAGTGAATTTCTTAGCAGCCTGTTGTGCACCCAGTTTGTTCTGCTCTATTGCCCGGGACCTTTTTTTAGCCTTGAGTAATTCTCTTTGTAGCTCAACTAAGCCCTGCCTTCCTCCGTGTTGTCATTGCAGCACTTGATGTTAATTCAGTGTTGTACCCTGTAGGTGTTTCTCCTTAACATTCGTCTTGCAAAGTTGTCCTTTCAAGTCATCTTCCAATTCTCCTACACTCTTTGCCATTACTGAAAGCTCTTACCTTCCCAGTTCAGAGTGAGAGAAAGGAAGTCGGTGTGTGTGTGTGTTTGTATTTCTTCCAGCTGCTGTAGGCCTGTTTGTGAGCTCACAAGCACATTGTACATTCACAGTGCTCAAATAGATGTATTCCACAGTAAAAGCTTTGGGTTGTGCTCCCTTGTCAGCAGTTTTATAGTACTGGTTATGATGCTTCCATTAGCATTAATATGCTGCATCCATTTAAAGGCAATGTGATTGTTGCTAGCTGTGCTTCTTGTTTGCTGAGCTTATTTTGTTTTACTAGCTTTTATTTTCCTTGCTGTTCTCTGATGTAAAGTTTCTAAAATATGCACACGTAGTTGAAATTTTCCTCCTGAGGCAGTTCTGTTCCTTTTAAAGGTCTTTATATTTGGGTCTGGCAGAGTATTTTTCCCTCTGCCTTGCTTTTGCTTCATCATCTCTGGCAATCAGTAGAGAATGTTGTCTGTGGTTGCCTTTATTTTATCTCTGCATAGTGGCATCTTGATTTGCTTTTTATCTTGCCTTTCTGTATTTTATAGAAAGATCTGCTTTTATTTGAGGGACTCTGAGAAAGTGTTAACTGAATTTCAGTCACTTGTTTTATCTACAGGGTGAAAAAGAATAGTGAAACAGAATTTGGGTTATTCTGTGAAAAGACTGACAGTCTGAGTAGGCAGAAATATTTCACACATCTTTTTCTTTTTGGTTAAGGTGATGAGGAATGCATACGTTTCTGTGCAAATACTTGTGTAGTAAAGCACGTTATTGCTACACACTTCCTGTGTGAATTTTGGGAGGTGTGGGAGTTCACCTTAATGTCAATTTCTTTGCATCTTTGTAACTTTCTACCTAATGAATTCTTCTTTATATTTGATTTTATTCTTTGTGCAGAAAGTCAAAATACTCGACTTGTCTTCTATTTCATGCTGAAAACAATCCTATGTTGACTGTAAACATGCCCAAACGCTACAACAAAGTGATTTACAGCATCTTCCAATTAATGCTTTTGGATAAATAAGATAAAAACTGATTTAAAAGATAAACTTCTATCTGAATTTGTGACTATTTCAGACTGGCGGGTGGTGGAAAAGATCTGGGAGCAGATGTAGGAGCACTTCCATGGCTTTGCAGTCTGAGAAGGAAGACTGGATCTTGAAAGCATTGCACTTGTGCTGTTGTAAAGCTTCACTTTGAAGTATTGAGTGTCCCCATCTGGAGTACTATGTCCAGGTCTGGAGCCCCCAGTACAAGAAAGACAGAGAGCTGTTGGAGAAGATGGAGGAGAGCCACGAAGATGATCAGGGGACTGGAGCACCTCCCCTGTGAAGACAGGCTGAGGGAGCTGGGCTTGTTCAGCATGGAGAAATGCATTCATTTCTTTTCACTGCAGCTGCTTTACATATGTAGGTTTACTAAGCAGACCACAATTTTTGTCTCTTGTTTGTTGACATAGTATTTAAATGAGGTTCTAACATGGTGAGATGTACTGTTAAGATGTTGTGTTCGTGCTGTAACAGCTCAATGCCAGCTGCTATATTTCATTGTCACAATCAGCTAAAACATGAGAGGATTTCTCTCTAAGAGTTGTGTGCTTTTGATAATTAGATGAAAAGAGAAAGCACTACTTACAACATGGAAAAGGGGGAGTGAAGTTCTTTACTAATGACCATTTGAAATAATTTGCTAGTCAGTCTTGAAGAGAGAAAACAACCATGTTCTCATCAAGAAGCCCACCTTAGAGGACTGACACTACTGAGTATTTCCCCTGCCTTACTCATCTGTACTTGGAAACCTGTTAGATTTAATTTTATAGTCACTAATCCTTGCATGTAATATTTGCAGAGAGACTGTTGTGTCACAATTCTCGTTCTTACCCTCTGTCAGATCAAAACACAGTGCCGACAATCTGCTGTACAACCTGTCAGCTGTCCGGGGTTGTCTCCGCTCATGCTGCTCGAACAGATTTCTTGAGCCTCTGTTTTTGGCTTTATTTTTTGTTCTCTTTATCTTAGTGTAGTATTCCCCTTGGCTTCTGCTGTTGCTTTCACTTCTTGATTTTTTTTAGCAACCCAATGGTAATGTACAAATCTGAAGTCTATGAGTCAGAATTCATATTATTCTGAACTTCTGGAAAATCTGAGAGGGTTTGCAGTCACTGCATTTCATGGAGAATTGGGCTAAATCTGTTTTTCATCTTATTAATGTTATGGTATGAAGAGAATTTTCATGATCATAAGTATGATTTTTCGTGGGGGGAGGGAGGGATGTCACTGAGGTGCTGGAAATATTTTTTATTTTTGGTCATTTTTTTATTTATTTATTGCTGTGAAGGAATTTAACAGAAGAAGATGGAAACCTATTAACTGAAATTATCTACCTCTTATTATTATCTACCTTTTATGATCGTAGCTGTTAAATGGACCTGATGTTTAGTTTTCTGTCCTTTTGGCATTAGTCAGTCATGATACAGATCTTCTCAGAGGTTTGTGACAGCCTGTACACTGGTGGCTTTTGTTAATTCCAAACAAGTTGTGGTGGACAAACTCCATGTTTTGTTTCGTTTTAATTGACTGTAAAAATATATGGAAAACTCTGTGTTTTTAAAATGTAACATCAGGCCTTGAGTATACGAAAACATAGTTAGGTCAGATCAGATGACTACTACTTCTTTAAAATGGCATGATTCTCACGTATTGTTGTAAACTGCTAGTTCCCTGCCACAGAGTACATGGGTACAGAGCTAAGCAGTTGAGTGAAGGGTGGGAAGGCCTCAGTAAGTGCAGTTTGCTTTTAGTGGACTTGGAAAGCTTCTGTACAAATTTCTTGGCAGGCTTTCTTCCTAAGAAAGCTCTCTGTATTTGAACCCCTCTAGATCACGATTTCAGTGATTTCTCTTTAAAACTGAAATGAAAGCTGTATGTATATATGTCAGGGTGCAATCAGCAGCTGATGAAATTTTACAGATAAAACCATTCCAGAACAAGGGAATGAAAACCTACATTAATAATGGGTAAAGTTATTTATGTAGAAATGTGACAGTTGTAGAAATGAAACTGCAAAGGTCTCATTCCTCATCACCTTTTTTCTTTGCTGTTTCCATGCTCTTCTCATGCTGTTGACCACCTGTGTCTCCACTTTCCATTAGGACTGGTCATTGAAGTTCTGAGCAGTTCATTGTCCAAAGTCGATCAGAATCCAAATAGCACTGGATAAATTAAGTATAGCTTTTCCCTCTTGTCTGAGACCCCTTGTTCATTATAGGCTTTTGGAGATCTCTGTTGGATTGGTTTCCACTGAAGGGTATTGGAAACTACTTTATTTTAAAACAGAGCTGACAGAGTAGGTGATCCTTTTCTCTCCGCTTTTCTCATAGTCATTCAGGGTGTACTTCAGTATTCAAATTTCTGAAGGAGGTACGAATACCTACTTGGCTGTGACAAATTAAGTAGAGGGAGAGGTTGAAAGATACTCCAATGTGTCTTGTTTGATGAGATTGGTTTGTCATAGTGGAAAAAGTCAAAGTGAATCAGAAAGTGAACAAATAAGATGGCATATGAATTGTCCACCTGCATCTGGGAAGCTTTAGAGTCCGGTTACAGTTACAGTTCCACTTGGTTTTTTGTTTTTTTTTCTAAAGAATAGTGTAGACCTGACCTTTCCATTTTCACCTGTGACCAACACAGATGGCCACAGATCCAAGCTCAGGCTTTTCTGCCTGTCCAACAAGGTACATAGTTTGGAGCAAAATGCCCACCCTGCTTGCATCTGAAGAGCTCTGATCTGGGCTTTGCTGTACTGCAGAATTTAAGAAATGCATGTAAAAGAAAGGATTTTGTTCCCTCCAAATGGGGGAAGTTAGCTGCAATACTTGCAGAGGTAATGCTCTGAGAAGCTGCTGGATAAAAGTGGGGCAACTATTTATAACTTGAATATTAGATGACCCCTGGACTTCCTTGAAAGTAGATTTGAGTATCTTGTTTTAGAGCAGGTGCTGATGTATGAAACCTGGGTAAAGAAGAGAATGCTGAGGATTTGCAGATGAATATTAGATTTGCACCTCTGTCCTCTTCGTGTTTGTCCTAACTGAATTAAATATCTTCCTGTTCAATTTGTTCTGTCTTTCTTTAATCTACCTCAGCCTCTGAACATGCTAATGGAATTAGTTAAGGCAGATCTGAAAGACTGACTCGTAGAAGTCCCCGATGCTCTCCATGGTGAACAGTTGAACTCAGAGTGACCATCTTTGATTTAGATACCCAAATTTTAGCTTTTTAGACTTGAAAAAGATGAATCTTATCTTTCCTTGCTAAAAGGAAATGTGAGAACACAGCCAACTTGCTTAAATGTTTTACAGTAAGCAAATGACCATTTCTGTATTTAGCAATATTATTAATGATTTTTTTTTTTACCCTTCTTAAGGTCTTGTGTGAGCCTTATACTACAATGGTTTAAAACATCTTAACTATTAACTTTTTCTGGGACCCGCTTGTCCAGAATTATCAACTGCTATGTAATGGTAATGCTAGATCTCCTAGCTGTGAATATACCTTTTTGGCTCTTTTTTCTTTTTTTTTTCCTTAGTTTTAGCTGATCTGAATAGTCATTGTACATCTTATTCTAAGCAGCGTAACTAGATAATAGGGATAAGGCATTGGTGAACAGTTTCTTTCTGATAGATGACCCCATACAGTATAGCAAATTGTGACGAGTGGCTCTCTTGGAAGGGTTTGATCAATAAAATTCCCCTGGATTTATGATCCCATTGTCTTTTTCTCTTTACAGACTAGCAGTTGCTGTTCTCCTAGACTTGAATGGCATTTGATTTATAAGATGAAACTTTCTGCTTTGTCCAGTTAAGGCTATCATTATAATACACTGACACCTTTAAGAAACCAAATAGTAAGATACAAGTCCTCTTGTTGATGGTTAACTAGTTTGATGCTGAGGTTCTTACACTGTGAGGTCCATGTACAGTTATTCTGTGGAAGTTGGAGGAATTCAACATGTATTAGTACAAATGTATTGGAATGCAGCCAGGTATCCTCTGTTACAGGTTGTACTCAGTATGGGTGAATGTAAGATCAGCTGCAGACGGACTGGTAGACTGGCAAAAACAGAACTCTGGATGTCTGTATTAAAACTGCTGTCATACAACACGATGTACAGAAGGCATCAGTTGTGAGAGCATTTCCCTGGGTTTACTCCTATTTAACTTCTGCTCGCTAGCTAGCTGCTGCAGTTTAGGTTATAAACCTTGGTTTAAACCCCTCTAGTTTTCAGTCATAATAAATATTTTATCATCAAAGCTCAGCTGAACCTTTTCACTAATTTGCTAACTCTCACTGGTCTCTGCTTAAACGGCATATATTTGACTTAAAATCAATCTGCTGAGATGCTAGCGTCCAGATTATCTCCATAAATCTAGAATATATATATTTTTTCCTAGAAATGTGTTGAATTTCTACTGACTTTACAGGGGCAATACTGGAGGGTCAGGTAAATCCATTTCCTAAATTTGAAATAAACTGTTTGGTTGTTTGGTTTTGTTGTTTTAAAGAAAAAGGTATTTCAACCCAGAAGGGCCTTGAAGGAGTACAGTGATGGCTGAGATAGCATCTATATTATCAATAGCTAGGAATAAAAAAGGTGAGGAATGGCCTATAGGCTTGCCTAATAGGCATAGGAACTGCATGTATGAGAAATTGAGTGATCTGGATGTTGGTTTTTATTTGTAGGAAGGAGCAGCTTCGATCAAAGAGTAACGTTCAGGAAGGATGCCTATTGCCTACCAAGTTAAAGGCTTGCCTTGCATCTCTGCACACATTTTCCTCAGTAAAAATATGCCAAGATTGCTAGGAACGTGTAATCATTGGGATTACACAAACACAAAAACAAGATAATCAGTCAGTCTTATTTACATACTGGACCTATTTGACCTTAACCGTATTCTGTCTGCAATATTGCAACTCTTACATTAATGTTCTTGAGTTCATTTTTTGGATCTAGAGATTGTGCTGCACAGCACCATTTATCTAGGGAGATAGGTTTCATACTATTGTTGATGGTAGAGATTTTTTATTAATGAGAACAGCAAAGACTTTGCTGATTTGTCACTTGTTGATAACTTGATTCTTTAAAGTATTCCACCCCTCTTTTAGACCCTATTTTTCTCTCCAAACAATGGCCTCCTGTAGGATTCATTAATAAGAAGCAGGACATTTACACGAAGGACAACTTACAGTAATATTAGTATGACATTTTTATATGTGGTTATCCAGCCGAGTAGGACACACAACCATTGGGGGACTCTTGTTGCCCAAGAAGGAGCTTGGAGGATTTGTGAAAACACAGCTGCGCTCACGCTGTGGGACCTTTGGCTGCTTTCAAGTCTGAAAGGCTGAAGTTATACCTCAGTGTAGCTGCATCACCAGCTTCATCAAGTTAATGTGACTCTTATTTCTTCCTGTTCAGCTTTGCCCCTACATTTTACTGTATCTATTCGTTGCCATTGTATTTACATAGTACTGTGTCTGCGCTGTCTTAAATTTCCTTGTTCCTCTGAACGACTGTTCCCCATATAACCCACAGCACAGGTAACTGTAAAGAACTTTTCCTCAGTGTTTAGCAAGGGACTCTAAAACATTAAGTGGTAAATCCTGAACAACACCTTATTACAGTGTGATCAGTTTCCTTCTTGAACTTTATTTGCTCTATGGTTTTCACTGTCACCAAATGTTAGCATTCCCTATGAAGTAAATAAGTGTGTTCAAGACGTATACTTTTTGGTCCACTGGAACATTCTCATAAGATAGTATGAATCCAAACACGTGTTTTTGTTTTTTTTTTTTCTTTTTTTTTTCCTGTTTGTTTGTTTCAGATATCCTGAGTAATTGTTTCTTAAAGCTCAAGCTCTATGAAGTTGTACTGAGAAAGCTTCAGGTGTAAAAGTGGCAAGATGTTAGTCCCCATGTCTTTGGTGACAAATGATAATGTGACAATAAAGTGCATCAGCAGTGGAAAGTAGAAGATAAAATCCCAAACCTTTCTTAAGCCAAGCGTGCAATTCTCAGGGTACCAGATGGTGTGGCGGAGTTGGTGAGGTTTGTGTTCATACAAACCATGTGGTAGGAAGCTCATTATCATTGTTCACAGGAAATATATTACAGTCCTGAAAATGTTCACTGATAAGCATTCTACTCCTCCAGTTTCTCATAGCATTTGAGCAATAATGATCAGTTACTTTTGACAAGGTTAATGTTATACCACATTTAGGGCATAAATTTTACTGATGAAGAGCCAGTGTTTTTCAAGCATATAATGTGATTTAAAATCTTGATTAAAAAAAATCTGAAAATCTACAATGTAGTCCTTTTTCTTCATAAGCAATGCAACTTTTCAAATAACACTGTCAAAATAGTATGATATTTGTTTCCAGTACTATACTATTACATATATACTGCTAAAAATACTGTGATATGTTTTGTATCATGATAAGAAGTGATGTAAGGTCAAAACTTTTATTAATTAAAAAGTTTCCCACTGAAATAAGCTGCTGTTTCACTTGACTTTCAAATAGGAATCTAGTATAGAATTTTGTTGTTTTGTTTTAATTCTAACAACTTTTTTCAAACAAATAACAATTCCCTGGAGAATTTATAAATTTAGACCATTCAGTTGATTGACAGTGCTGAAGTCTGGAAAGTGCTGAAAAATGTTCAAATAATATTTTTTCTGTTCTTAACCTTCATGTTAATATCGAGGAGGCACTTCAGGTCCTACTTAATGTTAAGATTTGTGGCTGAAGATTTTAGAAGTTTCTTTTATTCCTTTTCTATTTTTATTAATACTTTAAGCTATCAGTTTACTGGAACTGGCAAACTTTCAGTGAATGTCTTTGCAATGTTGGTTTGATTCACTGACAATAAAAGACTGAGTACCATTTATCTGTGTACATCTAGGTTTCTGTGTAGTGGAGGGATTTGCAGTTTATAGCATGGATATGCTTTTTTACTGCACCTCTGAAAATCCACCCACATTTGGCAAAGCTGTAAACATTTGAAAAACTGCATTTCACACATTCTTGGTAAAGTCTTGTTAGATTTTCTTAGCTGGTGCATTTCCAAAAGATTACATATGCCTTGGATGTCCACCTCCCTCAGGTGGATCAAACTTTCTTTGAAATCACTGCTCTGAATTGGGCAAGTCAAACCAGTCCAACCCAGAGAACAGAAATCGGTGAATTTGCCTTTCTTGTCTATTGGTGAGCATCCTGCTGAGATCAGTTAGCGCATCAGGATAGATTAAACATTAAAAATTAAACCTCAGAAGGGATACGGATTGGGCACGTGAATGAGAATGTTTTGTGGTTACGAAGTGGTGAGACTGAGATACTGTCTGCTTGTGCTTGTGTGGATGGCCAGCTGTGCATGGGAGCAGGACTGAGTTTAAATGAGCACCATAGAAAGGAGTTTCAGCTGGGGAAAAAAAGACCAAAAAAAAACCCACGACAGCCCAAAAACAAAAACCAGAAATATTGCACGCCTACTTTAGGTACAGGACTTTGTTGCTCAGTGCTTTCAATGCCTGTCAGTATCTCCTGTAAAATAAATAAAAAAATACTTTCACATGATTTTTAGCATTCCTTTCCTAGGTAGCCAAGAAGGACAGGTAGTTTTCTTTTTCTTTTCTTTTCTTTTTTTTTTTTTTCCCTCTCTCTCTAAAAATATGGTTCTTGTGATATTCCACCTCTTCCCCCTTTCCCAGATCAATGAGTTCCTCCCCCTCTCCCTCCAGTAGTCATGGACCTGGGCCAAACTGGGCCCATAACCATTGACAACAGTAAAGCGCAGGAACTTAATGAATAGCTTCTTAGTTGCTAGTTTGTTAGCTTAGGAAAGAAAGCCATGTTGAGGCTTCTGGAAATATGTATTTCCCATTATGCATCTATGTCATTGTTCTTTTGCCCATGCTCAGTTTAGTAGGTCACTGGCTGTAGGTGGAATCTCTTAACACAGAAATTATCTTCCTTTTGTTGCTGTTCAGAACATAATACGACATATACTCTTTGCACAGGGGTTCAAAGTCTGAAGCATGAACGTCTAGTTTTTGACATGTTGTCTTCTGAACACCAATTGAACAATACCTTTTAAGAATGCAGAATAACCAAAGTACCGTTATACCCAATTTCTTCACTAAGCATTGACTAAACTATTGGCAGACAATACCTAAAGATAGATAAGATGATGTTGAAATGCTGTAGTGAAAACTTTTTTTGTTTCCGCCTTTTCTAATATCATTTATTTGTTTCAAAGTAAAGGAAAAAGACGGAGACATAAATTGCTGAACTTGGGTGCAGATTTTGATTTATTTTACTTGATTTATTTGGATAAAGCCAGGATAAGGGCTTAAAACTATATAGCTTCCTATAGCTGTTTATTTTTCTGATTATAGAATCATTACAGTATCACTAAGGTTGGAAGAGACCTCCAAGATCATCTAGTCCAACAGCTCACTCACTTAACCATGTCCCTCAGTATGACATCTAAATATTTCTTGAACACAATTACGGAGTGTTCTTTATTTTTCTTAAGAAACGTGGTTACTTATACAACTGGATTTTTCTGAGATGAATTAGCTGTAAAATCAGAAAATGCCCTACAGAAGAGAGACTCGTGCCAGAATGACGAGGCTTTGCCTTGTTTGCTTCTGGAAGCAGAGGACGGGAATTCGACTTCGTGCTTTGAAAGGGGTAGTTTAGACCCAATCCAGGTTTCCTTGAATTGAGTGGAAAGCATCACTATACTTTTAATAGTAAAAGAGTTGGACCCTTTATTAGTCACTTTAATATAGTACTGTCTCAAGTGGTTGCATTCTGCTGCATCTATGTTTGAATATGACTGCCTTGCTGCAAATGATCCGGTTATTGTCATTTCAGCAGCAGCAGGCAATTTCTTGAACAGATTACTATTGTGAGGAATGGTGTGTAGGGAGGAAGGAAAGTTTACTGCCCACTTGAATTTTTTTCAAGGGTGGAGAGCAAGAAGTTCAAAGAGGAGCTGCGTTTCTTACTTCTAATACGTAGTGCTGTGTTCCAGAAAAGATGAGAGAGGAGAATGTGTGTGGGTATGGAAAACATGACATGGAATCACTGTTCCACTTGCACTTGGTGGAGCAGAGCTGCTTCAGCAGGTCACAAGAAGGTAGTTATGAAACTTTCATGTTGAATATTGTGTGGAGGAGGAGGATAACAACTCTTCTGTTCTCTAAGTAGGTAAATGTGGTGTCCTCTCTTTTATTTAATTTCAAATAACACATCTAAATGCCTTAGCACAAAGACAGTAGCTCCAAAACTGGAGACAAGAAAGCGGTGCTAGTGCTAAGCTGTGGCAGGCTGTGGTGGTCTGAATTCTGGGTTTGGTTAGTTTTGATTGTGAAATCTCATACCACAGCTAATAAGTTGTCTGTAAACTATTGTTTTCCTTTTTGTTCTGGCTCTCCCCTCCCCTTCAATCTCTCACCCCTTCCAGCAGAAGAGAAAGATAACATTGGTAGAGTATGCCATCCTGGCATGCTGTGATCTGCCCACACCCTTGAAAACTTATCAAGAAGCACTGCAATTACTTCCAGACTTGGTTTGTTTCTAAACTGTAGCACTTAAGTGAGTTAGTTTATCATCAAACCCAAAGTGCTGGAGGCGGATCACATAAGGGAAAATTTTTTCTCCTTTCCCCAGTCTCTACTGGGTCACGCCATAGCTTGCTGACTTCAGTGCTGTTTTATGTTGACAAATGAAACTGCATACTCAAAACTGAAGAAAAATCTGCCTTTGTCTTGCATTTTTTCCCAATGCTTGTGACTTAATAGCTGGGGTTTTTGTTTGCTTTTTATTGTGACCAGATCTATTGCTACTTTTCTGCTTTTAGCCAGATTTAATGCTGTTGGAGCTCAGTCAGCTCTCTCCAAGATCTCTGTGGCACATGAGTATCTTGTTTGATTCTGCAAAGAGCTTGGTTTGCACTGAAGAATAAGAAACACAGACTGTAATATTGCTAATTTAGTATCAGTCCAAACGAGCAGAGGATCTGCCAGGATGTTGGGCACTAGAGGAGACAGCTGTTGATTTTTTTTTTTTTTCTTTTTTTTTCTGTGCTGAGCATTTAGTGATGCATCTGTTGGCAGGGTGAAAGAAAGCATTTCCTGGTCCCACCACCACGTTTTGCTTCTCCAGTATTCATGGTAGTTTGCACAGGCTTGAATAGTTACATATATATATTTATGAATTAGTCACTTGGGGGTTGTGTAATTCCAAAATTTACTTCAGATGTGTAATTTCTGATTTCATTTGCGCTCTCCAACAATGTGCATTAGTTATAAACCTTGCAAGTGCAATGCCAATGAACTTCCTTATCACCACCAACTAGCTTAATGTTTCATTTCAGTTCTGTTTATTATTTCAAGCCAAAATCTGTTATGTTAGCTTCCAGGTAATCACAAACTAGAGACTAGCCTAACTTACCCCTTTGTATGAGTTTCCAGAGTAAAGAACTGACATTTGCATGCATTGTCTTCCCAGCAGTGTGTAGTGTAGGAGGGAATAGAATAGTTTAGAGTTGGTCTTTCATTGACTGCAAAATATGAAAACTCCCATAGGAGACAAAACAAAATTAGTACAGTTGCATAGCACCCAAATCACAGCAAACAATGTTATTGATAAGAGTACATTTGGTAAATGTTACAGACATAAAGTAATTAAAAAAAAAAAAAAAGATGTGAACATATGCACACAATACACCCTTGTTTATTCTTTCTTTTTATTTCCTTTTATTTTTACTCTGAAGTGTACTGGTAACCAGGTTGTCAGAATAAGCACAAGGCTTCCAGGTAAGAGATTTTTTCCTATGGTGCTTTTTCATTGTAATGGCTGAAGACTTGTTTTACTCCAGCCCCAAGTAGAGTTGAAGGAATACTGATTTAGTTTTTGTTTGGTTTTTTTTGCTTGTTTATTTTTCACTGTAACTCAACCAAGGTTCATTAGAACACCCTTGTACTTCTGTGACAAAACAAGGTGCCTAAGAAACCAGGTGGAGATAACCACACTATCTTTCATCATTTTGTTAGCTTCATCTGTCCAAGTTGGCAAGTCTTGTGGTAATATACGCCAAATGTTCAGGATTGCTTGTTTGGCTCAGCAGCAATGCTGCATGGATTTAGAACAGTTTGGTCGGTCACCTTTAGCGCACTTCATTTGGTCGCCTTTTCTGACCCAGTTCTTTGTCTTGCTTAATGGCTTTCTTTTACATTACATGCAGCCAAAAAAGAAATCTCATTTTTCTTTCAATTAAAAATAACCCTTTTCCACCACTGAAATATTTCATTTCCAGCTCTATTCCATGCAACGTAAAAATTTTCACTCTTTTAAATGTTATTTTCCTTAGGAACTAGATTTCAAAACAACACAAGAAAAGTTTGCCTTTCTGTCATATTGTTTGATTTACAGTAGTCTGAAGTCAAAAAGAGGCATAAACAGATAAAATTAGCCAGCATATTTCAAGTTATGAACATGGAGTATGTAAAGATATAAATCATTTTGGAGATGGTATCCAGAAGCTCCATATAAAGTGAGCAATTAGAATTCTTGCATGAGGAAAAAAAAAAAAAAAGTACTTTAAATCTTTTTCTGTTGGAAATATGATCAGAAGAGCTATTCTTAAGGAAAATGGCAAATTAAATAGTTTCACAGTAATTATATATATATATATATATATATTAATCCTTCATTGCTTAAAATTAAGCAATTATTATTATTTATTAAGGTTATTAATCCTTAAGTGCTCAAAAATATTAATTATATTATATTTTTTAGCTCATTTAAATTTTGATTATGGTTGTCATTTAGAAGAAAATATTTGTGTATGTGAAAAATATAAGTTGGTGAACAGGTGCTCTCAATGCAGATTAAAAGTCTGATATCTGTTACAGAGTCTAGAACGGCTCATGACTGTACAGTCACCTGTATTAGATTTGTAGACGTTCCTGTAATCACTTCCCATTATTACATTAGTGCTAATTTTTTTCTTTTCATATTAAACTTACTTGCCTTCAGAATTCTACATGAGAGAGCGTTCAATAGCATATTCTTAAATCCCATTGAATGCTGAGAATAAATCATATCATAGAATTATAGAATGGATTGAGTTGAAAGGGACCTTTAAAATCATCTAGTTCCAACCTCCCTGCTATAGCTAGGAACACCTTAAATCTTTTCAGAATTAGGGCCTAAACCAGTAATTTTTCAAGTAGATTGGTAGCATACAAAGTTCATGAAGGACATTTCCATTGTTTATACTACCAGCATCCATCTCTTTTGGTGCTGATGGTGGGGAGATAAGAATAAGAGGAAACTACAAGGAAAATCTAAAGATTTTGAATATATCTACTTTATATTTATTGAATTTTATGTCTATCCTTCCTTCAAATCTAATTTGCTAAGTGATACAGTCAAGAACCTTGGTGAAAAGGCTGCCCAGAGAAGTTGTGGATGCCCCATCCCTGGTGGCATTCAAGGCCAGATTGAATGGGGCACTGGGCAGCCTGATCAGGTGAGTGGCAGCCCTGTCCATGGAAGGGGCATTAGAAATGAATGGGCTTTTAAGGTCCTTTCCAACCCAAGCTGTTCTGTGATTTTATGAACTGAAATTTTCTCTTTTCCGTACCTGTTTTTTATTTTGTCCATTACTTGGGGTCAAAAAGTGATGGAGGCAGTATTTATGGGATAACTGACATAGCTTTTTGAATAGTCTGAGAATACAGGATAAGCAAATTCAGATGTTCAAGGCTTTTTTGTTTAATTTAGACCTTCATCTGATTTCAAACTATACACAGGTATATGCGATGTGCACTACTGGGCAGATACTTTCCTAAATTCCCTTTCAAATAGATTAAATTGGAGGAAGGAACTGTAGTGATGGATAACTCGATAACATGCCTCTTTCTTGATTATTTTTTACTATGAATCTTAAATATGTTCAAAGGCATCTTTCCTTCATTGCACCAGATGGGAGTAGCTTTGTCACTTAACAGAATCCAAATTGACTTGAGCATATCTTTGTCTTATTTATTTTAATGCGTTTCATTTAATATCTCAAAATGTTTTCATTTTTACCCCACTTAGTGGGTTGTTTCCAAATTTTTCATGCGATAACCCTTCCTCTCCCCACCTCTGCCAGAATGAACAATCATATTTTATTTCTTATTCTCTCAGGGGGGCAACTTTTGCCAGACTTATGCTTGTTTTGTCTGCCTGCCAAACTCCAGCAAATGTCTTATTGTGTAAAGGATGATGCGGCCAGTCTCCACATGATTTCAGAAGGTTCTTATGTATTGGGTTTTTTGTTTTATTTTGTTTTTTAAATTGTAGGTTTTACTTCAGTCTGTATGACAGAGCAAATAAAATGATCTTCAACTAAAGAATGAGTGTAATTATCTTCTTGCCGAATGATAAAGGTTGAAATTATCTTTAAAGCCTTCAGAAAATAAGATCACAGCATGGCTAAATCTTGAGCTCCTTCATGAAACAAATATCAGCTGTCCAAGAATTTGTTGTTTAAACATGGCATTTACAACTAGTACAATTCAACAGCTCTTCGCTGTATTTACATGACCCTTTAAGGGCAAAACTTATGTTCACTCATATTCCTCTATGATCAATGTAATCCTGGAACCTGCCATGAAAATTTGATTTCGGAAGTTTGGTGGTTCGTTTTTATGGAACTCCTCAGGAATCTGGCTTTGTTCTTCCACTGTGGATAATACTCATGTAATTCTGTCTGGGAAAATAAAATCATATGCAAGGATGAAATATTAATTTTTTCACTGAACTATTTATCTATTCAATTCCTCAAAATATTAACGATGTGGATGTTTAGGCTGCTGTCTAAATATTACAACGTGATTGGGATTTGATTCCTGTAACTGTGACCTCAGCCAAAACAGTTACAAAAAATGTTAGAAATATTTTTGTTTTGCTTTTACGATTATTATTTTTTTTAAATAGAAATGCAAACCCTTATGTTCCATATTGTTATTTAGTAACTGCTGGAATATGAATAGAGGAGTGATTTTACACCATATTTTAATTGTTCTGTTGCAAATTCTTCTAACCATGCGGTGTTGCTGTTTGTAAGATGCTGTAGTAAATGCAAATAGTTGTGGTGATGGAAGCATGGGGTGGGATAGAAGATGTTATCAATTTTAGGAGCCGGGATGTCTGGGGAATCTTACTGACGCTTGGAAGGAGGATGCAGAGGATGGTGCCAGGCTCTTTTCTGTTGTGCCCCAATCCTGGAGGCATTCAAGGCCAGGCTGGGTGAGTCCCTGGCCAACTTGATTTAGTGGTAGATGTACCTGTCCTGAGTAGGGAGTTCGAACTAGATGTTTCTTAAGGTCCCTTATAACACAAGCCATTCTTTGATTCTATAGTGCATTAAAATGTGTGACAAAAGTACTCATTTTCCTCTGGCAGAAGTATTTGAGACGGACCTTAGGGAAAGCTTATGTCCGGTGCTGTGCCCATGAGTCCATTAACATGTAATATGCTCTATTTTCCATAATTAAGATATTCCAAATGAGTCCCTCCTTATAATGTTTCCTTTCTTCTTTTACTTTACCTACTTTTTCAATAGCAAATTCCGTAGAAAACCATTGCCGTTAATTCTAGGCAACAAACAAACATTTAGAACAGTGAGTAGTTGACACTAGTATTTCTATTCTTGCCCCATTAATCTGATGTTACAATCCAGTATAACTTTCAAAAATGTCACAGAAGAAAGCAAAGAGACATAAAAGCATTTCTTTCCAGTTCAGTTTTGTAGCATCATGATAGTGAAGTCAGAAGTGAGATATGACATTTGCAGACTGACGGTGGATGTAGTGCCTTCAGATCACCTTTATTTTGAAACGTTCTTTCTTATTTGAGTTCTCTCTGGTTTGAAAAAAACTACTAGGAGAGGAAAAAATTTCTACATGGCCTTACAATATCTGGGTTTGTGAATCTTTGGTGCTTTGATGCCTCAAAACTTGTGTGGATGTTTACATCCATGAAATGAGACCAGATCGCTGTGCTATCACTTTACTCTCCCTCTGAAAAGGTATAAATCATCCATTAGACAGTAAATAGTGGAGGAAGGTTTGACTTGTTCGGCTTCTCTAGAGAGAAGTGATCATGTACTGATCTGGGGAAATGAGAATTAGAAACAGCTAGTTAATGTAGGTAAAGTATGTGACTTGACATCTGTATATAGTGCACTTCAAAGAGTGAAAAGTCCCCTGCACTTTCCTTTTTTTTTTTTTTTTTTTTTTAATAAATTAAGGGAATAAATATATAAAACAGCATAAAAGGGACGTGCATCACAAATAGGCAAAGTAAGGCAATTGCCATTGAAAGAGTCAGTGAGATTTGTTTCATTCTCTACAGAATATAAGTAGCTTGAATGAGAGTATTTTGGCTAAGTGCCCTGTCTTGTGCCCTGTCTTGTTTTGGTATTAACTCTGCGATAGGCTTTTTGAGATTCCAACTTCAAAAGCAAACAAAAAAACCCAAAGTTTATTATCATTGTCTCTGAGACTTCTTTCCTAAAGACTTAAATTTTGGAATATAAAATCAGTTTTGATTGCATATAAGTAGTAGTATGTAGAAACTGCCTTGTGGTACTGTAATGCTCAGCTCTAAGTGTTTCTCAACTACTTGCACCAGAGACAAAATCAGAAAGAATCTGCAATTTCTCTGCCATAAATTGAAGCCAGCATTTTAAGGCCATGTAAGATAACACTACAGCAGAAATGGTGATGATGCCTTCTGTTACCACTGGCTGATTTTTTAGATTGGAGAGAAGAAAATGAAGAAGCTGAATGATGGGGGAGGGAAAGAGAAATCGTATATCTGCATGCAATAGCTTGTCTCGGAGATGCTTTAAAGTCATCGAGGAGAGGACAAGCGATCAAGTTTGAAGTTGAAAAATACATCTTTGCTGCCATTTTCTTCATGAGGCAGGTGATTGGAAGCTGGAGGGGTTTTTGCTACTCTCGGTTACCAAAGAGTAGATTAAAAAAGCAGTGCATCAGATAAAGCCCTGATTCTTCAGGGCTCTTCTGGGCTTTACTGTGTGCTGATTGCCCATGGCAATGTTTGCTCAAATCCAATGAGCTGTTTGAACAAAATGTAAAGTGCTGGCAACGTTAGAGCAAGAGACTGAATGTTATCTATCCTTTTCTAAGGCACGCTGCAGTGTAAAGGAACTCTGTGGATTTAGAGAAATCTTTGGACAGATGATGAGCAAGATTAGTTTAAAGAGAACCTTTCAATGGGACAAGGATTTCTGTGACCTGTTATAGGAATAGAAATGAGTCATCTGTAATTTCATTTGGCTGCATGATGCACAATAGGGATGCTACAAGTTGTGTTATTTAGCAAATACTATAGTTTGGTGCAAAGATGATAATGAAGGCTATTTTTAAGTGTATCTCCTGGGCCTACTGTGCAAAATTTATGACTGGATAGTACTTCGTAGTGAATGAAGTTTATACTTACCCTATAAGAGACTGTAAAATATTCTTGCAGAGTTTTGGTTTGGAAGAAAAAATATTTTAGCAATAAGGAAAGGGAGAGTGTGCTTCACATGTCCTCTTTTGCTATTTTTATCCTGGCTGGGATAAGCTTTGCCAGGATGCAGAGATTAAAACAGAGCTGCAGAATAAATTTCGACTGCACAAGCACGTAAATCATTACCTGAGGTTTGAATTTAAACAAAAAAATTGAACGTGAACTCAACTCACTTCCAGACTTGTAAACAGATGACACCACAGTCATACAGACAGGTTTCAGGACACAGAAAGAACAGTCAGAAGTCACTGGACTCCATATATTTAAGGTGGGCTTTTGCAGATGTGCCATACATATTTTGACATATACACATGGCCACAGACAAGCAAAACCAACTATAGTAATGAATACATTTTGGAGTTGATTGCTTGATTTTTCAAATTGATTCTTGAAAGGGTAACATTTTTTCAAAAAGGAAAGCAAATTAGTTTAGTTGAGTGGTTGGTTGGTTTGTTTGTTTTTTCCCCTTGACTAGCTTACTACCTAATGTGTTGTGGAAGAGAACATCAGAATCACTGTGCCTTCTATCCATTGATGGTGAGCATGACTACCATAATAACAACAAGAAAATGTCAGATTTCTAAGAAATTGTCTTTTCCTTTCATCCTTATCTGTAAAGGCTGGATTTATTACTTGGCCTATTTCTGTACCATTCTATAACTGGGTTAGAACAGTTGTCAGTGAAGGTTTAATAGACTTGCATGTCAGAAAAGCAGAAAGAAGAGGAGAGTGGGGAAAAAGGTTCTTAATACTTCATCAAAATTTTATTTCTTTGCTTTTAATAAAATCTATTTAGGGAAACATAGGACTCCTGGTTTATTTCTGAATTCTGTAGTGTATGAAGAGAAAAAGCTCACACTTGCATAGCTCTAAACCAGACAATTGCTCCTTAGTCATTTTCCCTCCTTTAGGTAACATCTTCCTGAATGAATAACAAATGGCATCAAACTCCTGCCATCTGTCAGTTTGTACAACTGTCTCCTCTGTGCCTTTCTAGATACAGGATGGACTTCTGGCTTTTCCAAAAGTTTACTGTGTACTGTGATCCAAACTGCTGCTCTTTAGCATTTGTGTTGGATTTGCAAGGAGCTTTCCACTGGTTCAGCCCTTTTGAACACACCAGAGTGTTGGTAGGGGATATCCCCCAAAGCCCCATGGAGCAGGGATGAGCATTTTGCAGGAGCTGGGCATTAATGCTCAGGGTTTTTCTCCTCCCAGCAGTGTTCCTTCTTAACTTAAAACGGTAACTGTGCTGCTGAACTGTTCTCTTTTGATGAGGTAAGACCTAGCAGTATATAAACCTGAGTTATTTTGAAGAACTTTGCATATAAAAATGTAGAATTACTGTTTGTTTTTAAGGAAAATTCTAAAGCACTTTATTCTGAATGAGATTGCTTTCTACTCAGCATACCTAACAGGAAATAACGAAGAATGAATCCATTCTGTGGGTGATAACTGTACATAGCTATGATATCAGTTAACAATTTGTATTTGGCACACTGAGAAAAGTGTAAATTAAGAAGCTAGTGCTTTTATTTCTACTTTTCATTTATGCTGATTCTTTCTTAAGTTAGTAGAGTAGTTCATTATTTAACTGCTTGGTACTTCAGGAAGTGACTTTCTTTCAAAGTGTTTACTGTGATAGAGATTGCGGTAATGAATGGTGTAAAACAGTCCAGACTGCTTTCTAAAATGAAAATCTGCATGTGAGCTTCGTAGTCAATTGGAGGTGTCAGTATTGAAACGTTACCATTTAATCCACAATTTGATGTTGCCATTTCCAAGGACATTAGTTCGGCTGATGTTGCTTTCTTTAGGTATAAGCCAAGGTAGGCTGGAGGAGCAGAACTGCTTTCAGTAGGAATGTGTCTATTTCATGTACAAGTGCTTGGTAATGAAATATTCATTCTTAATCTCATTAGAATTGTCACATGCTTCAGGAGAGGAGACTGCCTGGCATGCCCAAGTGTTTGGATCTTCCTCAGTGTTGGTCCATTTTTCTTGTGCACATTTAGTTGACTCCAGATTCCCTTTGGTCACTGCATTCATATGTATTGTTAGGTTATGATCCTGTGGTCCAAACTTGACATGGCTCTCACTGACTTGATGGGAAATCATTCCCAGCTAAGAGTTTTGGGACCTAACCAGCTGAATGTGTGGTGTTTTAGGGAAGCAGCAGAGATATTATCTGCTTTCATATCAGAAATACTTATAAAAGCATTAACATTCCCAGTCTCTGTGTTAAGCAATATCAGCTCTTCAAGTTTTGGCTCCAGTTTTACTTCCTTCATGCTTGCACAGAAATCCCTATGGATGGGGGAGGAGTAAGGCTCCGTGAAAACTGACTATGAACTTTTATAGGTTTTGCTCCACATTTCCCAAATCCTTCACATAAACATTCCTTCTTTTTCCTTTATCGTTTTTCTTGGTAGGAACCAGGGAAGTTTATCTTGCATGCAAAGCAGTTTACATGGCTTATAGAAGCAAATGGAAGCAGACTGTTGTGAACACTGGTCCTAAATGCTCAGGAGTTAGCATGCCGTGGACCAGGAGGTTATGCAGTTGGTGGTTTATATGGTGGAAATAGCAGAGACAAGGTAGTCAAAATGTGTAATGCTCTTGAATACAAAGGATAAGCTTAGTCACAGCTGAGATATCTCATGTCTTGATCTGAAAATTTAGGAGAGGCTTGTATGCAAGCAGAAAGTTCATATCCTGGCTTTTTCCTTTCTACAAGTGTGCAGAAATGCAAGAGATGAATGAAAGGCTGTTGAATTCAATGAGAATTGCTGGGAATGATCAAATCTATTTCTTCACCGATGACAGAAACGTCTTCTGACTGGATGTGTTTGCCAGAAATCCAGCAAAAAAAATACAACAATACGTTTAAGGTACTTCAGGATTATTATTTTTTAATATTTGTCATTGAATATGCCAGAAGCTTCTGTTGAAATCATACAGGAGTGAGAAATACTGTTATATTGACATTATTACTGCAGAATAACATAAAAATGATATTCTTATATTTAAAATAATGAGGAGGTTGCCTGGGAACTTGCAAATTCTTCTCATTCCTCTCTTATCTCAAGGCAGGATCAACTATACGTGCTTCCTGGCAGATGTTTATCTGATTCTTTCTTAAAGATTTTCGGTAATGGAAATTCCATAGTCTTCGTAGTCATTCTGGTGCCTCCCTTACAACGGAAGTGTTTTTTCCCATTCTCTGTCCTGAATGTACATTAGCAGCTCAAGGTCATTGCATAAATGAGGAGAAAAGATTCTTTATCTGTAGCAGCAACTTCCATATATTTAAATAAAACTTATTTAAATAAGATCCACCCAATTCTTTTGTTGCTTAAACACCATTCATTCTTATTTCAAATGTTTAACCTAGGACTGCACTAAAATCTAAAAATTGTAGTGTAAGGGATATATCTACGCTTACAGTGAAAGTGGAGTGCTTTAATTGTAGCTCTTAATTACAGATCCTTATTCTGGTGGGTAGCTGTGATGCCACCAGTGCTTGTCATGCCAGAATGGGAAGAATACAAAGCATGTGGAATACTAAGAGATCATTATCATGCAAAGATAATGGGTGTATTATTTTAATAATACGGCACTTCTACACTACTCCCAAGTACGTATCAAGTTCTTGTTTTAAATTCTGTGTGAGTTAATATGTAAAATGAGTTTTTATTAGTTTGGCAAATTATGTTATAAAAACTGTGTCAGAGATGGGAAATTATTTTTTGTTTACGTGTGTTAATATAAAGAACTTGTTTGGAGTTAAAAAGTGTTCAAATTGAAGATTGCAAATAACAATTAATGTTACAGTTTTCAGTATTAGGTAAACCATTTCCAGCTTTTGCTGATGTTTTTTCTTAATTACTTTTTGAAATGCTTGTATTCTATACGGCTGAAAATTTCATCCTCTCTTTAAGTTCAGAAGAATTTGCAGTTTGATTTCTGATGTCCTGAATTATATTGAATGCATGGTATTTGCACTCATTTGCTTATTGATTTATTTTGTTTTGATCTGGGAGTAAAAGTAGAACGATCCTAAGAACTTGTTACTGAAGTGAGGGACGACAAATAGAGTGTAATGTGGAGGCAGAAGGATTAGCTTGAAAGTCCAGTTATAATAAAAAGAAAATCATGTCAAGAAAAAGGAGCCTAAAGTGTTCTAAATGGAGAATGTGCAAAAAAACACCAACGTGCTTGTGATCTGCCAGATGCAGGGCTAGGACTGGCCATAACTGCACAGTGCAGAGTGCTATGGAGTACATTTGTGGTCCTACTGTCCACCTACTTGGCAGATCACTGACAACCAAAGCTATTTCTCCCCAGTCCCCGTTGAAATGCCAGTCAATTATATACTATACATCAATCTAATTACATTTTAGATTCAGTGCAAATCACTCAGTATTAGAAGAAGTCTTTCTGCTTGTAAGATGGATTTCCGCTGATTTTGCTCTAGCAGCAGCATGTCTGCAACCAACTTTGGTGTGAACTCCTGGCAGTAGGGGCAGGGTATTGGAGTGGGCAGAAGTGTAAATTCAGAGATTCTCATCAGTGAGATCCAAAGACTTGTTACACACAGGCTATGTGCTCTCCTCATTCTCAATCACAAAAAATAAAATAATAATAATAATAAAAAAAATGTATTTTCTGCTTTTTTTTTCTCCTGGAAGATAGGTCGATAGCAAACAGGAACCATCTTCTGTAACCTCTGGTCTATGCAAGCTTTGTGAACCTCATGAGCTTCACTGCTGTGGTTTCCATTTATCTGTCATACCTAATTTTGTGGTATTTCAATGGCCCTGACTATTCACAAATGTCTCTCTTCTCTGTGGGGATATCACATTCTGCACATGAAGAGCTCTCCATTCTTGCACCAACCAGAACTTGGAGTCATTAGTTTAGGGTAGGGATGAACATTAACTTTGTTTGCATGTCAGAAGTTGTGGCTTGTAGAGAGAGGAAGCTCGTTGATCTGAGCTCCATAAGTGCCTGGTGTACGTGTTTTTGAGATGCAGGAAGCCAACTGATCTCTGAACTCAATAGGTCAGCAGTCTATGTGGAGTGTAGGTCACGTACAGCGGTCTTTCTTTTTAGATTAGCGGTGCTTTAAGCAATGAACAGATGTTCTTTCTCATAGTCACTTATGAATTGGTAACTCCAGCAAATCAGGTCCATTTAACCTTTTATATTTGCAGTCATTACCTTGGGATCGCTAGCAATTTCTGCTGTAATATATGTATGAATGTAGGAATCTAAATTACAATTCAGATCCTGATAAAATGAAAGTATTTGCTAATTTAATTATACATTTCTTTTCAGCAATATGAAATTAAAGGTGGGATTCATGTGACTGAATGTAGTGAACCTGAATACATCCTAGAATAATTACAAATCCCTGCAGAACATGAAAGGAACTTGTAGCAATCAGCAAAATATATGGTCATCAGTCCCAGTGGAGTTTGTAAGGTAATATAAGGAGAAGGTTTTGAGTTTCATGGTACATATCTTTGTTTCTTTGGAAACAAGATCATTGCTAGCAGAAATCCTAGTTGTAGTTATTAAAATCATGCAATTTCAGTAACATAATTAAAAAACAAAGTTGCAGTTATCGAACTATTTCAGGAAAGTAATTAAAGCAGAAAATTACTGTTTTGTTATACCAAACTATAGTTTTAGGAAGCATTATCCCAAGTACTTGCTGGTACTCAAACGAAACACATACTGATAAATTCAGTGACTTTCAGAAGAATTCCGACATGATGATATATTAAAGGAACCATTAGAAGCTGTAAGCACGGATGTTGTAAACTACAAAATTTTGTTGTATTATCATGAATATAAAAATTGCTGGTGCCATCTACTGGAGAGAAAATGGAGAGAACAAAGAGAGAAGCTGAGCAGTGCCCATCAGTGTTAGAAAAGAGAAGCTGAATAATTCCCATCCTTAGTACAGAACTGAAGATAAACGTGATGGGAAGATCAGGCTATTTCTGAGTTTCTGATTGCTTACCAATGAAATGTCTGAAATAACTGAAAATATCTGGATCCTTTCTAGGCTCCTGTTATTTCTTATGGTCTGTGTTTGCTAGAAAGAAGAGCAGGGCTGGATACGTGTAATTCAGTGTGTAATTCAGTGGTTTTAGGAGTCATAGATTTGCTCAGGTTGGAAAGGACCATAAAGATCATCAAGTCCAACCACGACATAACCATACTACCCTAACTCTAACAATTCACCACTAAATCATGTTCACCATGATGAGCAATACATCCAAATGGTTTTAAACACAGCCAGAGGTGGTGACTCAACCAGCTCCCTGGGGAGCCTATTCCAGTGCTTAATAACATTTTCTGTAAAGAAATTCTTCCTGATATCCAACCTAAACCTTCCCTGCCGCAACTTGAGGCCATTTTCCCTCATCCTGTCACCAGTGAGAAGAGACCAACCCTACTCTTGCTGCAATCACCTTTCAGGTATTTGAGGAGAACAATAACGTCTCTCCTCAGCCTCCTTTTCCCCAGACTAAACAGCCCTAGTCTTTCCTCATAGGGCATATTCTCTAAGCCCTTCACAAGACTTGTTGCCATTCTCTGGACCTGCTCCAGCAGCTCAATGTCCTTTGTGTACTGAGGTGCCCAAAAATTGAAAACAGTACTTAAGGTGAGGCCTCACCAGTGCCGAGTACAGGGGCAGGATGACTTCCCTAGTCCTGCTCACCACACCGTTCCTGATACAAGCCAGGATGCCACTGGCTTTCTTGGCCACCTGGGCACACTGCTGGCTCATATTCAGCTGACTGTCCATCAGTGCACCAAGGTCCCTTTCCATCAGGCAGCTTTCCAGTTACTCCTCCCCAAGCCTGTAGAGTTGCTTGGGGCTGGAGTTTGTCTCAACAACTTTATCCTCTTTTTCTTTGGCTTTTAAGTCTTAACTGGATCAATTTCACAGCTTGGACAAGCAAGTTTTGTTCAATTACTGTTAGGGTTGAAGTCCCCATGCTCATGTTAGACTGGGGAATGCTATTTTTTTAACTTCCTAGGAAGTGAAAAGCTTCTAAGAAAGCAGGCAAATGTTGGAGTAGCTTGAACCAAGACAACACCACAACACATCAGGATGTGTCTAGAATAGAAATCAAAATTCCAGATTTTGAGAAGAAAATCACAAGTACAAAATCTCATACCATAAGAAAGCATTGTTGGAATTTAGGAAATTGAACTGCTTGGGGTGGTTCTAGTGTTCATTATGTTCTGGATTGAGCCTGTTTTTGTTCGTTTGTTTGTTTATTTACTTATTTGGTTGAGTGGTTGAGTTTCTTTTTGTTTAAGACTACACCTTGGTTTCACTGAGGTCAGCAGTGAAAGTCTTGATTACTTCTGTCTAGGTAGGATTTCACCTGCAGGTTAGTTGGAATCATGAAACTTGCTCCCAGGCCCATCTCTTGGGAAGAACTGTGCTCCAGTGTGTAAGGTTTCATTTCCTTACAGTGCAAGCTTGCAAACTTTCAGATGACTTTATTAATATGACTATGGCTTAATTGAAGGTTCAAGGCAGAGGAGGTGGCCACTTTGTTAGAAGCCAGTTTGAAATAAAAATTCAAAAGTCCTGTTTTGTTTCTTTATCCTTCTATTGCTTTGCCTATGTTCTCTGGATGCCAGGCTTGGGGAGTGTCTGAAATTCTTCCTCTCTCCAAAATGGATGGTGTGAGATCACTGTGGACTAATAAGGCATCCCCTCCTCCCCTGGAATCTCTTCCTGCTTAGAGATTGCCATCTCCTTTCTCTGCTTTGGAGGAGGGAGTGAAATCCTCCACTGTGCTGTGGGTACCAAACCAAGGTTTGGTTCTTGCATGGTCTCCTGGGGAGTGAACAAGAATTGTCCCAGCATTGAGGCAGAGGCAGAGGCGCAGGCACAGAAGCCAGGTACATTCGGACACCAATGGACTTGGAACAAAACCTTCCCAATCATCTTCTCATGCATGTAGTGCAGAGTTTATCCCCTCCTTCTGCTTGACCCGAAGTACCAGCCAGGTGGGCTTGTTTGCTGTGATACCACCAGATGTATTACTGGAAAGGGATTTAGGCAGGATGGTTCCTGTCTATCAGGAAAAAAGAATGTGGGGAAGGAAAGCAGTTACAGACAGAGAAGTCTTAAATTACTGGAACAACTTTTTTGAGAGGGGAAAAAAACATATGGAATGTAGGATTTCTGTGGATCACCATGGATTATTTTTTATTTCACTGCTTCATTTATTGCAGAAATTGAAGGTACTCAATAAATCAGACATAAAGGTACAAAGAGGAAGGAGTGTCTTGCGTTTAATGCAGGTCAAATATTATTCTGAATGACTGAACTAAAGTAATGTCTGTGCCATTGAACTTCTGTATTGTGTTAACCAACTAGTTTAAATCTGACTTCTCATGGAAAGGAAATCTGGGATCTCAGGGGTGTAATGAGCACTCAGAGTTGGCAGAGCCCTACTATGTTTTGGGCATACAAAGCCCAAACAATGTGAAGAGATCTCAGCAAGAACAACTATTTGATATTTTTAACTGAGCTCTAAAATATGTGAATATGTGCTATTTTAAACTCTTATCTGCCTCATCTGGAAAGTGAGGATAACATGTTTTCCTCCCTATAAGTTGTGTTGTGAAAATAAACTAATATTTATGATGTTGTTAGAAGCCTTATCAAGGAACATTAGAAACGTTCCCTGGGAAAAGTAATCATTCTGTCTGCAGTGCATATTTGAATGGAGTGCATTAACCTAAAGCATATGGTCACATACTCCATGCACTGAGGGAAAAGCCAGATTTTATGTATCTGTTCAATGAGCATTGCCAGCTATCTTTTGTATTCAAATGGGCAAAGGTTCTTGCAGAAGAGTTTGTATATGGTTATACGGTGAAAAATGTCATCATAGCGCATACAAGCAGAAGGGGAACAGTTATAGCATTCTGTAAGTTTTTGAGTATGTGCATAAAGATCTAGCTGAAGTTTCTGTCAAGTGATGTTTTAATGGATTCTGCTCTCTTGCTGAGAGAGAGCCAGCCCCACATACTTATAGTTTGCACAAACTCTGTGTTCCAGTTCTTTTCCGAACATTATTCTTTGTTACACTGATGATGCAAGAGCGAACATCAGTCAGTAGACATCAATGTATACAGATGGTGAAGTTGTGCCTTAAAAAGACTCAAGGCAAACCTAGAACAAAAATTAATTCTTATTTTGAATATGTTTTTGCTATTCAGGTAATTTATGATCAGAGATCATTTGAGTCTGTGCCAGCAGTACAGGTCACTGCAAAGATGACTCGCAACTGTGAAATTCATCAGCCTATCCGAGGTCTATGCTGTTTAAAATATTATTAAATATATTCTTACTTGTGTGTAAAACCTGAATAGCAGCATTGTATTATCATCCCTTTACTTTTCAAGGTTTTTGACAGATATTAACTCCCATTTAGGACTCCAGTAGTGCAGATAAAACTAATGGATTTATCTTTCTATTGTTTATGCTTTATTTTTAGTATATGTGGCAACAAAAGCTTTTGTGTGTTTTGTGTTGTTATTGTTCAGGTCTTTTTAGTGTTTGATTAATTCAACATCACTGTTGCAAAGCTGTCATACTGTAAAGGCACAATGCTACAGCAATCATCTGTGTGTATGTGCAAGGAAGAGCTTCTCATAGAATCATAGAATGACCTGGGTTGAAAAGGACCTCAAAGATCAAAGTTGCAAAACCTCCTGCCATGGGCAGAGTTGCCAACCACCAGACCAGGCTGCCAGAGCCACATCCAGCCTGGCCTTGAATGCCTCCAGGGATGGGGCATCCACAGCCTCCTAGGGCAACCTGTTCCAGTGCGTCACCACCCTCTGTGTGAAAAACTTCCTCCTAATATTTAACCTAAACCTCCCCTGAGATTTCTAAGGAAGGACTTCTTTGATTACTTTTTTTTTTTTCCTTCTCATTTTTAATTTTTTAGTAGTTTAGGATTTAACCACTCCTTGTAGGTTTGCAGAAAAGCCTCAAACAAACTTCAGTGCTTTGTTTCCATAATGATGTTACAAGCCACACAGGTAGAATTTGTTGAAAGTATTTTGCCAACAGGAGTACTAATCAAGGGTATTGCAGTAATGTAAATGGATTTGTATCACTTTTACATCTAAAATATAACTTCATTTTATTGTAACAACAGTAGAAGTTCTATATCAGATTCAGCCCAAGTAAATGGCAGTATTGTCAATTGATCTCCCTTCTCCTGCCAACACTGTCCATGCTGGCTGCGTTTGGCTGCACTTCTCAATAGTAGGCATTTGTCTGAAGCGTGAGAAGTTCCTGGGGACAGACACATCTATGTTATTATAGTAGCCATTCATATTTAAAAATCAATAACTGAGTTTAGCAGCAGCCAAAGTCAATGCAAGTGCTTTTTAAATGTACCTTTCTCAGATTATTTTTCTTTTGGTCAAATTTGGGTGAACTAATTCAAAAACAAGCCTAGGCTTGATGTTTCAGTTTAGTGTATTCAATATTTATTTTTACTCTGCTTACGAGTTTCAGATCCCATCAGGGGATAAAACTCAAACATTTCTGGATTTCTGATTTTTGGAGTCTTCCGTGTAATAAGGTTGCTAGTTTCTTGCTAAGCAATTTTTCTTTCTCAATCAATAGAAATCATTTGTGTTGCTAGGTCAGAGGAGGGAGAAGATCAAACAAAGCTTTAAAGTCTTGTGGTGTTTTTGGTTTAGAACAAAGGCATTTTAGACCATATGGTAAGCAAAGCCTTACTGGGTGAGCTGCTCACTGCAAAGATGACTTTCCTTTGCCTTGGCTCCCGTAGTATTTTCTAACAGAAAGATGACAGTGCCATGAGAACATTTGTTCTGTTTGGTGATAATTAGCATCGCTGGGAGAGGTGAAACAAAAAGCATTTCACAAAATCACAGAATCACAGAATTGTAGGGGTTGGAAGGGACCTCCAGAGATCATCGAGTCCAACCCCCCTGCCAAAGCAGGAACCCTACACCAGGTCACACAGGTAGGCGTCCAGGCGGGTCTTGAATATCTCCAGAGAAGGAGACTCCACCACCCCCCTGGGCAGCCTGTTCCAGTGCTCCATCACCTCACCGTAAAGAAGTTCTTGCGCACATTGGTGCGGAACTTCCTGTGCTCCAGCTTCTGGCCATTTCCCCTTGTCCTGTCTCCACACACTGCTGAAAAGAGTCTGGCCTCGCCACTTTGCCCCCCACACCTTAGATATTTATAGACCTGGATCAGGTCCCCTCTCAGTCTTCTCTTCTCAAGGCTAAACAGACCCAGCTCACTCAGCCTTTCTTCATAGGAGAGATGCTCCAGGCCCTTCACCATCTTTGTGGCCCTCCGCTGGACTCTTTCCAAGAGATCCCTGTCTTTTTTGTACTGGGGAGCCCAGAACTGGACACAGTACTCCAGATGAGTCTTTACCAGGGCAGAGTAGAGGGGGAGGATCACCTCCCTCGACCTGCTGGCCACGCTCTTTTTAATGCACCCCAGAATGCCGTTGGCCCTCTTGGCCACAAGGGCACACTGCTGGCTCATGGCCAACCTGTCGTCCACCAGGACACCCAGGTCCCTCTCCGCAGAGCTCATATTTCCTTGAACTGATTGCTTTTTTTCCTTTCTTAGGCAGGTGATGGCATTAAATAAGGTCTGAGGCAGCCTCAGGGTTGGATGGGTGATAGATTTGTGTGATTTCCTAGATAATTAGAGACTTTTAGCAACTTTCATCAGCATTGATTCTCATTGGAAAATAATCGTGGTGGTGGGAGTTGCATTACACTTGAGTTAAAATCCCAAACATATCAGAACAGAAAATGTGTGGTGGACTTGGTGTTTTATGTTAAGTTTCCATAGAAGACCAGCCTGCTGCTGGGTAGTTTTGGCAGCATCCAGCATCAGTCTTGTAGATGAAATAGAAATGGCCCTGCCAGCATGGAGATGTTTCCTGGGCGATGTTGAGGGCTTAAATTAAGAAAATAGGTAAAAGATCTGTTTCGGAGGCCTCATTTAAAAAAT
Organism: Phasianus colchicus; assembly: GCF_987193195.1. Lineage (NCBI taxonomy): Eukaryota > Metazoa > Chordata > Aves > Galliformes > Phasianidae > Phasianus > Phasianus colchicus. Next base: position 12,487,707 of record NC_143436.1, read on the forward strand.
ATTACTTTAAATGCAAAGGCTGAAATTAAGTGAATTAATCTTTCCTAACACTGGAAATTTTCTCTCTTCTCTGCGTAAAAAGCAAGGGAACTGTTCCCATAGCCATCTGCATTGTGGTAAAGATGAGGAGGTGATAATTGTTTAGGTCTGGAAAATATTTCATTCAAATTTAATTAAAATACAGTTAGGACTAAAGAGCTGAGCAAGGCTTGTTATTGTGTGATATTCACTACCTTCTCTTTTGTGAGTAGCTGTTTCTAGATTCTGCTCGGTAATAAGTCTGGGCAACTTCCACTTCACCAGTGAGCAATCTGTGTTTTGCAAGATTCTTTTTTCATTGGTTTTAAAGTATGATTTAAAAACTGGTTACTGGTCTGGGACTCAGACCAAGCCCTGGGGATGGGACATTGGCAGTGGTGGAGTCCTGTGGCACTGGTGGCCCTATGAGCTGTACTGGGGTCCTGGGCTGTGGACGGAGGCGGGTGCCTGGGGATGGGCAGGAGCATTGGGATCTGTGAGTGCACTCAGGTGTTGACATTGGTAAAGGGACATTCTTTTGGCCAGTGCTTCCAAAAATTGATGGGAAGTAATAATGCTCAGTTATTAGAAACACTGCATTATGTATGCCTGGAAGCCCATTTACTTACATTTAAAACAGAACCCATTATATTATTCAGTGAGTGCTGGGATGAATGAAAGAACATGAACTGGTTGCTTTTTATTTGCAGAAAACACAAAATATACAGAAAAAAGCCAGCCATTAACTGTCCCAGTGCTTACAAACTACGTGTCACCAAGCTTTTGATGAGTTTTAGATACCGAGACCTACTCTGTACTGTATCATTTTATCTGTTATGGAAATTATTTACAGTAAACATGCCTGCTAGCTTATGAATAAGCTGTGCTGTGGCTGGCTCTTTTATCTGAAGTAACTACAGATTCTCATAATGTTATATGGTAATGTGTCAGAGAAGAGAGGCTTTAGATGATATGTGGATGAGACATCTTGGTAGATCTGTGACTGAAGTCCCTTCACTAGCTCTGATAGCAACTGCATTGTAGTTAGACTGGAAGGTTTTCTGCCAACTGAGTAACAGAGCATGCAGCTGTGCTGAATTGAGAGTCTTTCCCAGACCCCAGCACAGAGGGGACTGTGGGATGGAGAGCACAGCAAACTACCAAAGCATCACAGTCTGCCAGATCAGACCCTTCACCTGAAGAAGGAGCCCTTAGGGAAAGAATAAGTCTTGAGATCTCATCTCACTTGGGATTCAGGCTGTAGCTTGGATTTGACAGATGTCTTCTTACTTTCTAAAGACACAAGTGCTATGTGTTATGATGTCCTTTCATGTGTGAATGTTTAAATACACAAGGTTTGACTGAAATTTTTTCATAATTCCTGTTAGTCTTTTACACTGCATATGTCTCAATACTATCATTTGAGCTCATTATATTTGAGCATATATGTATACAGGTAAAAGCCCTGTTGTTTATTTTCCTTAAAATGGATTTGCTTAAGCAGAATATAGTCTTATCCAGTGTTTATTACACATCACATCAGAGACACTCTACACTCCCTCCTGATGTCATGATTTGAAGAGGTAATCACATGGCATCCCTCCTTCCCCATGGGAGAAGAGGGAGCAATTAGGAAAAACTACTCTATTGAGCTAAGGAAACTAATTTATTTAAAGGAATGTGAGATAATACAGAATAATTAAGAATAATAAATCAAACAAACCAAAATGGGAGGAGAAAGTGAGTCTGAGTTCTTATCGGCAGGCACCCATAGCTGGTTTCCTGGAAGAGCAGAGAGCTTTGGCTCTTCACACAAAAATGGAAATCAGGGGATTAATAAAGACATCTGGGAGTTGTAGTCTGTCTCTTCTTAGTGTATCTTCCTCTTGGAAAGACAGAACCCATGTGAGAATAGCTGAGACTTCCAGCAGTGCAGCTCCGCAACACCAAACAGCATGATGTCCTGATATGGAATATTGATAAAACCAGGTCACTGAGTAACAGGAAAACAAACTAGTGGCAACTGAAATCATATCTGAGCACAGAGTTGGCTTCCATCACAGGGCTACAAGGTAAAAAGTCAGCCAGAAGAATTTGATCTATGATATCAAGTTCTGTGCTCTGGTTGCACAGGGGTTCCACTGCACTTAAATGAAAGTCTCCTTTGTGCCTCTCAGATTGTCTAACAAAAATAAAATGAAAAAAAGAAAAAAGTGTCTATAACACAATTATTGTGCAAAATGTAAAACAAAAGTAGTTAATCATAGAATGGCTTAGGTCAGAAGAGATCTTAAAGATCATCCAGTTCCAACCCCCTGCAGTGGGCAGGGCTGCCATCACCAGGATGGGGCCCTCTGCTGCCTGTCCAACCAACCTTGCACACCTCCAGGGATGGGGCATCCACAGCTTCTCGGAGAAACCTTTTCCAGCACCTCACTGCCCTCTGAGTAAAGAATTTCCTCCTAAACTAAATCTCCTCTCTTTTAGTTTAAAGCCATTACCCATTGTCCTAACGCTATCAGGCCGTGTCAAAAGTTTGTCTCCCTCTTGTTTATAAAGTCCCCTCAAATACTGAAGGGCTGCAGTGAGGTCTCCTTGGAGCCTTCTTGTCTCAGAGTTAAACAAACACCAATCCCAAGATGGACCACTGGGGGACACCACTCATGACTGGCCTCCACCTGGACGTATGGCCCTGCCATACCCATACAAATGGACAGCCTTACATGGGACCCCTACCTGCATAGCTGTATGCCCAAATAACCTCTTATTTGGGGCAAATGCCCCAAACAGCCTCTAGTCTCAGAGCTCTCAGAACTAGGACTCTTATCCTAGGAGATTTTTTTACCTTGGAACAAATCATGTCAGATTTTAAAAAGCTGTGAAGTGATTAGGTACTGGGTTGGGCAGAAGGTTACTTCCATTTGCCTGCTCTGCCTAGTGCCCTCTTTGTTCAAAGGCTTCTGGCCCATACAGAATCCTTCAACACAGGGATGTTTTGTTGCAGTGAGACCACAGTCTTTGCTATTACTTAGAGCAGACCTATGCAAATCTATGTAGCACGGCCATTATGGAAGCCATTTTTTTCCATAGGAATGTGAATCATGGGTGGGATCACCTGCTTTTACAACTCAAGCCTTTGGTGCTGACAATGGGATGAGTATTTCCAGCATAGTAGTGGATGGATCTTAATTTGTGCATTTGTGTCTTCTGTCAGCCTTCGTTGTTGTAACACACAGCAATTATGGGAAAGAGATACATTATTTGTTACCGGTTTAGGTAATACTATTCATTACTATGATTTTATAAGCTGGTACATGTAGTTACATCATTCCTCTTGTTTTTTTTTGTTTTGTTTTGGAACTGGAAATATGAAGCATGCAAGACGCCTTTAAAAAGTTAACATGGAGCTATATTGCTAAATATTAATGTGATGCTCGTTCATCTTACAAGGTTCTTCTCCTGCAGAGCATGCTGACAAAGCAATGGTGGTGCTCCAGAAAACCTTATTTGAATGCTCTGTGGATTGGCCACTGCATGCATGTGGTAGTGGGTGGCAGACTTGAATATTTTTTAAGTGGCTGTTCACAAAGTGTGTTTGTTAAGAAATAGCACTCTTAACAGTGGGTGCTATGGGTAGTAATTTATATCAGTTAAAAGGGATGTGAACTGAGGGTCAGGAATCCTCTCAGCTGCAAACTGGTTTGAAGTGCAGAGTATGCTAGATGAAAATCACGCTATTTCCCAGCCTTATTTCCGTATTCCTTCTTGGCTTCTGTTGGAGACAATGTCTGGGATGAGGTGGATCTTTGTAAGAATGCCTGCTGTAAGCCAGAGCACTTCTGTATAATCATCTTCACTATTCGGGGTAGAGGTACATGATAAGCAAAATGATGCTCCCAATTCTGAATAAATTAAAGCTTTCCATAAAATTATCTCACAGTGAAGCAAGCATTATTTTCTATGACATTTATATAATATAGCTTTTAGAGAAGCTTAGAAAGTGTTCAAGTAGTACAACAGGAGGAGACCTTTTGGCCTCAGAGCCATTGGAGAGGTAATTACAGCAATTGAACTGTGGAGGTTCTTTTCACTGCAGCTTGATGCCCGTAGTGTATGCTTTGCTTAATAATTGTATAAAAACTATAATCTTAAGTTGCATGCTGTTCTTTGGTTCACTGAGATTTACAGTTTAAAAGGAGTAATTCAATGTGCTTCATGGTTAGAGTGATGTAATGGAAGGAGAGCCAGTGGAGAGGAAGATGCATCAGAACTCAATCACTGCCATTAGGAAAATGTTGATAAAGACTCTCTTCATGCTTTATAAACACTCAATGGATCAGTTCCAAAAGCTTCTCAGTTAGTATTTTTGACTAATAATTTTGATTAGTCATCCAAAGCCTAGCTCTTGCTTTTTACAGAACTCAATTCAGTGTTGGCAGCGCTGGTTTCAAGTGGTTTGAGAGGTGGTGGGGGAGCAGATGGAAGAGCAAAAATGTAGATATGTCAAACATTCTTGCTGAGTAGCCCTATGGGGTTGCTTTTGTCAGAAGAGGAGCTATGCAATATTGGAGCTGTTGGCACAGGGTTGAAAGTTTTTCCACTTGTTTTCCTTAAAGGGATTAGTGCCAGGTGGGCAATGAGCAGACATTTGTGTCCTTACAGTTGCCTTGGTGGTCACTCTTCTCATTGAGAAACTTGACTGAAGCTTGAGCATGCAGTCACATAGTTGGGGCTGCCTTCCTCCTCCATAACAGGCTTCTTGGGAGATCTGTCGTGATATCTCAGCCCTTCAAAGGCAGCACCAATCAGATATTTTGAGTGTCAATTTTGAGCTACTTCCTGACCTCCAGATGCATCAAAACAAATTCAGAGGAAAAATAAGTTCCATTTGATGTCTATATCTGTAGACACTTGGAAATGTCTTAAGTTCACTTTTGCTCATCTTTTCACAAGCGGATCTTAGGGACAGATTCTCTGAAGTATATAAAAGGGCATGTGGTCTCTTGGCTCTTGATTTTCTTACTTTTGCAATTTAGTGAGGATAGGTAATCTTTGGACTTTGACTTCTGATACTAGTGAATGACAGAGAGTGAAACAGAAGGAACAAAGCACACATCTAAGACCTATTTTCCCAAAAGATGTGTATTCAAAGATATATTTTTTTCTTCTTCAGGGAGGAAAGCCACCTATCTGAATTGAGATATTAGATGACAGCATTAATATACAAGTAGCTTTTCCTCCGGATGGAATTTGAAGTGCTGTGAATATATACTCCCCATCTACAGACTCCCCAGTCTGTTTCTCATGTTGCTTGGGAAGCTGGAACTGAGATAAAAAGAATTTCTTGACACTTACAAAAAATTAAAATAACACTTGGCTACTTCCACAAAGTGCCATCACCACTGTGAGTTTCTGTGCCGTCATGTCTGTACCAGTAGCATAGCTGATGCTGTAGAAGACTTCACTTTTTTCGTTCCTGCTCCTCTCTTCCCATGTCTAGAGGAAGAAGCCCTGAAAATAGGAACAAAGCCTCTTGGGTTACAGTACATTTACTAGCCTATCCTTCTGGCGCTCCACCTTCAAAACAAAAGCAAGTGTAGAGTCTTGCATCTGGGGAGGAATAATCACATGCACCGGTACAGGTTGGGGGATGACCTGCTGGAGAGGAGCTCTGCAGAGAGGGACCTGGGTGTCCTGGTGGACGACAGGTTGGCCATGAGCCAGCAGTGTGCCCTTGTGGCCAAGAGGGCCAACGGCATTCTGGGGTGCATTAAAAAGAGCGTGGCCAGCAGGTCGAGGGAGGTGATCTTCCCCCTCTACTCTGCCCTGCTAAGGCCTCATCTGGAGTACTGTGTCCAGTTCTGGGCTCCTCAGTACAAAAAAGACAGGGATCTCTTGGAAAGAGTCCAGCGGAGGGCCACAAAGATGGTGAAGGGCCTGGAGCGTCTCTCCTATGAGGAAAGGCTGAGTGAGCTGGGTCTGTTTAGCCTTGAGAAGAGAAGACTGAGAGGGGACCTGATCCAGGTCTATAAATATCTAAGGTGTGGGGGGCAGAGTGGCGAGGCCAGACTGTTTTCAGCAGTGTGTGGAGACAGGACAAGGGGAAATGGCCAGAAGCTGGAGCACAGGAAGTTCCGCACCAATGTGTGCAAGAACTTCTTTACGGTGAGGTGATGGAGCACTGGAACAGGCTGCCCAGGGAGGTGGTGGAGTCTCCTTCTCTGGAGATATTCAAGACCCGCCTGGACACCTACTTGTGCGACCTGGTGTAGGGATCCTGCTTTGGCAGGGGGGTTGGACTCGATGATCTCTGGAGGTCCCTTCCAACCCCTACAATTCTGTGATTCTGTGATTCTGTGATTCCAGGTACATACGGTCTTCCCTGTGTTTTATGAGGCTAAAAGATTTGCCAGCCCAAATTTAGACTTCTGTCTGTGCCCGTGATATACATGACTGTCTGAAAAGGTTCCTTCCTAATTTTAATTGTGAAGTATTCATTCTTTTTGTCTCATTAACCAAAAAGGATTATGTTAACCCTTCCCAGGCTGCAAATCAGAGATGACTCTTCATCTGCCATGTCTATCCATTAAGAAAAACCCTCCAACCCAAGGTTTTGGCATCTCTGTAATAGCAATGAATGTAGAAGTCTGGAACATCATAAAACTCTGTACCCTTGATTCTGCAAGTGATCCAACAGTTGTGCTCTCTTTATGATTTTCGATCTTTAAAAACAAGGGGGGGGGAGGAGGGGAGGAAGGGAAGGAAAGCAAAAACAAACAATTTACTCAGCTGTGTCAGAATGCTGTGTGTACTTTTTCACCTCCCCTCTTGCATTGCAGAGGCGTGCCTTTGAAAAAGTGATATTACAAACACTGTAATCAGATGCTCTGGCAAACCCCAGCTCTAATGCCAGAGCAGGAAATTTTGCAGAAAGCTTGAGGCTAACCAGAATCAACTGTACATGTGTGTGAGCAATTTTTTTAATGTATTTTTCTGTCAGAGTCCACAGGAAGGGATATGTGCTGAATGGCAAGTCTGAAGCAGTTCCCAAAGCACACCAAGAGGGAGTATCATTTTGCAAGTGGTTTCTGGAGTGATACCAGACCTCAGAGCAAACCGCATGGCTCCTAACCCACCCTTCCTGGAACTGAGCCTTGCAGTTAGCCATGAGCTTTCAGCCTAGGAACAGAAAGCTGACTACAGCTTCTGACAGAAACTGGGGAAAAGCTGCAAACAAACCTTGATGGTAAAGGTGCCAGCAGAGAAGAAACCATGTGGCATGGATGATAACAATGAAAGGTCATAGTGTAGGATCTTGGAGTGCCTCTCTGTATCTGGAGGAGGTGCTGTTTCTAGAGCATCACTTGCTTTCCACAGTAAGTAGTTGATTTTCTTAATTTAGGACATTAGCTTTTCCCTGCCCAATATAAATTTCATTTGATATCAAAATATTTATAGCTAGGCAAAGGTCCCTTCTGATAAAAATATTAAAATAAATGTTTAAAAAAAAAAAAATAGGAGATAGAAATGTATTCTGGTGATCATCATTCTCTCTACCCAAAGAGAAAAGAAAATTATATGCTATTTTACTCACATCATGATTTCTGATATTTAAAGAAATAATTTTAAACTAAGAAATCGGGTGGAAGATATAGCTTACTTTAGTAGGGCTAATCTTGGAAGAATGTTAAGTGAAGATAGGCAGCTCTGACGTGTGTGTGTGTCAGAAACAAAAGTATAGCTCCTGGGGAAAACTAGCTGGGAATCATAAGCTCATTTGAGAGTATGCTTAGTGAATTGGTGTTCACTTTAATCCTCTCCAGTAGTTTTTCTGTACTGAATCATATTACCCAACTGGCAGAAATCAAGATCCCAAATTTAATCCATTTTTAAGAGATTCACCTACTTGATTGTCAAATGATCCTTAGCTAGACAGTATGCGAAATAACAAAATGAAATAAGTTGAGAACCAGGCAGATCACTGAGAAGCTGTAATATCCACTGAATCTCTGAAAATAAAATAACCACAACAAAAACAATTGTCATCTATTATGATAAACAGTTTTGTTCATGCTTGGATTTGTACAAAGAGATCAGAGGGTATTCAAGAGCCTTATGCAGCTAATAAATATTCATCAGCTTTCTTGGGCTCTAGGTAGTATTTGCAGGGAGAAAACACGCCAGAGCCAATAAAGATACCTGCCCCAGAATATTCTTATTCACTGTCAGACAGCCTGATGTCCTCCATGTGTGTGTGTGTGTGTTAACGTGGTACTAGTTATAAAGCACCTTGTGGTCTCTTCAAGTTGCAGGACTCATCTGAGCAGGTGATAAATAGGACGTCTCCAACTAGAAAGGTTGCTGCTATATATCTTCACGTAGCTCTCCAGAGCCAGATAAAGTATGGGAAGGAAGCAGCAGTAGTAATATTCATGCCTTTTGCTGAGAAGGCTGGCTCATAGCACTGATTAGTATGAGAGCAGGATTTTCAGCATGCTGCTTCCTTTGTTGGAGAGATATAAGTTACCAAATTCATCTCTCAGTTCAGAGTGACTCAAGATAGATACCTCCATGAAACAGTGTTGCTTTCAAGAACTTTATAGCTAAGACTACAAATTTGACGTATTCTCCCATTGGAGTGAGAGCAGGAATGGGAATAAGTTAGTATCTTTGTACGTCTCATTCCTCTTGCTTCATTTAGTGCGCTTTTTTCTTATGATCATGAAAATGGTCACTTTATGCCTATGTTTAGGCTATCTAGAGGAGAGAATCTGCTTAAAAGGTTAGTAGATCCCATTGAAAGCCCTGCTGGCAGCGTTACCCACTTGGATTTATAGCTGATGCATACTTTCTGGTTGATCCTAAAGTAAAGGATTGATTATTATAATCATTTCTTGACCTGGAAGCCTTGGATGAGGCTCAGAATGATACTTATCATTTGGAAAAATCCTAACAGCCATCCTACACATTTCCTTAGTAAATTTTATAAATATTTATTTTTCCTTTCAAGTACAGTCATTAAAATTATAATTGCTATTACAAATTAGAAGTGTTAAAATCATGTTTCCAGTAATGAGATCTGCTTGTTAGAAAGCCATGGTGTTCTGAAATCAGTAGCATGTGCATTTACCAAAAATTTATAATGGTCACCTGGTTGGTGCTCAGTTTGAGCACGTCTTCTTCAGGGTGCAGAGTAAATAAGAGCACAGAATTCTTAATTTAGAGCGGTCCATGTTTAAAGAATAATTATGTTTCACATACAGGAGTTTGAGATGCCAGGAAAATCCTCTTGTGATAACTCTCCATATATCATTATGCTAAAGAGTTGGAAAACTTATGAAATTAACTTTATTTTTCTTTGATCTAGCAAGGTATGTTTGCTTGGTAAACCTAGAGGATATTTCCTGGTTCATAAATGTAATTTTTTTTTAGCAGAAGATGTCACTGTAATAAATTGGACACACTGTGCCTGTGATCTATGATAAGACACGTTAAGTAAAAAAACACCAATGAGAGATAATTCCTCTGTGATTTAGGAAAGCAAAATGGAGTCCTCATTATAAAAGTTATATCAGTCAAATAAACTCCAGGTTTGCTTGATACTAGCAGAGGAATAGATAATTATGGCTGTGATTGAAAGCTATCATTCATTTTAATTGATCTACAAGCATTATTAAAGGGCATAAAATGATAAACAAACAAAAAACCCAACACAATAACTTCAGAATATATGTAGTTTGCAGTTGTGGCAGGGTAGGAATCTTAGCCTGTTATTTTGTGAAGCTACAACTGCTGACAATGATTTTTAAGCAGAAAGTATGTAATACTGTGGACTTACCAATATCTTTTGCATGAGAAAAACTTTTCCCCAGGATTTCAAAGGTTTTCTCAAAATTCGGCACTTTTTGTGCAAAAATCTTAATGGCATTAGCAGCTCATTTCCATTCATTTTCCCTGGGGAAATGACACTTTTGCAGTCACTCACTCTCTGGTTGCAAGTAGTGAGATGTGAATGATAATTTCAATATCAGTTGTACAACTTCTGCCAGGTTTTACAAAAAAATGAGTTTCCTATAATTATGGTACTGCAGGGTTTGAGAAAAGGAGGAGTAAAACGCAGAGCTCTGTTTGAATGCAGTGATATTAGACATTGTGGAATTGATTTGGGGAAGAGTGATGTAAATGTTTTGTGCTCGACTATTACATTTACTGATATTTGTCTTGTTCTGGCCTCTCTAAATAAAAGAGTAGCTAATCCAGATAGAAATGTAAAACAACTCCCTTTAGCTTCTTCACTTTTCATTCTGCATCTTTTCTGGTTCAGAAAAACTCACACTGTTTTTCTTTCCCCCGTTACTCCTAATGTCTGTAGATTTTTCTAGGAGAAAAATAAAATTGTATTTTAAATACTTCTTTGACTTACAGCTCAAGAATACATGAAAGCCAAGAAAGACCTTTTTACCTTTAATTTGTCATTAAGAATTCATAGCATCTGTGCAATCTTGATCCATTTTATGGGCAGGTTCCCTGCACCACATGCACGTGACCCCACACTGTGGACTGCTCCAGCCTCCCTGTTCCTTTATCTCTTCTGATGGGAAAAAAATCACAGACAAATCCCACCCCAGGACCATTTCTGGATTTCCCAGCTCTGATGTATTCTACGAGTGCTGTCCTAAGCGTTGACCTTGTTTATCATAAGAAGGTCTCTCTGCCAGTACTTTTTTTTTTTGCTTTAAATGTCTTTTTTAGTAGTTAATAAATGTATGAGACATTTCTTTTTCTCTCAACTGCTACCATATTCATATCTGCATCCCCTTAATTGTGATGCATGCAGAAATATCTCTAATAGAATGAGCACCACATTTTTCAGTGTCACTGCAGTCTCATCCATCAAGAACTTTATCCATGATCTAATTGTATTAACCTTGAATGATTTTACTAGTTCAGCAAAACACAAAAGGGAAAGCCTCTACCATGTCTGTCTCTCTTCTTTAAATATAGAAATGGCTCAAATATATAGGCAAATAAGCACACAGCCATTCATATATTGCTACCCTAGATTCATTTTACTGGATTTCAAAAATTGATTTCTGTTTCATTAGACTGAGATTTACAGTGGGCAACAACAACAACAAAAAATTATGCTCTTCTGGGCATGCTATTACTTCAGCCCAGAATATATTTTCAGAATCCATCATGTAACTCTTGCTAATCATATTAAAGATATTAAAACTTTTCCTGAGTATGTTTCCTTGATAATATACAAGCCTGATGAGTCCACATAGAAAGCAGTACAGCATCCACCAGCTTCTGTTTCCCACTAAGTGTGTTTTTCAGGACAGAATCAATGACTCTTCCAGCTCCAGTATCATCTGTCTACTTCAAATCTGGACAAAATTTGAAAAAAGGTCATGAAACCTGCTGGGCATAAGATGAGTCATTGACTCTTCCTCGCATAAAAGAAAGAAATATATTATCTAGGGCAGAGTTTTGGAGGAGAGAATCAAAATTTCATAAAAAAAATTCTCAGGAGTGGTGGTGGCATCGGTCTTATGATCGCAGAACTAAGATACTGTGTGACCAAGGTCAGGTTAGTCTGCTTTTGAATTAACTTCCTTTCTAGAAGTATAGGCCTATAATTATTGCCTATGTTCAAAGACTGGAGTTCTTGATTTTACACACTTGTGATGTAATCATGCCAGCAAAAATGTGAACACAGAAAGTCCCTACCTTTACTGAATGAAAGCAGTAAATATTTTCTTCCCTGTTCCAACCAAAGCCACTTAGTTCACCTGTGATTTGCAAATCTCTGAAGGACGGCACAATAATCGTACTACACAAACAGTACAAAAAAAGTGTGGAAAGTAGTAAGTGACAAAATCCCAATGAATGTGCATGGACATACCCACACTTGTGTCACAACTCAGGACCACTGAACTGCTGCATTTTAGCCATCTCTTGTGTGCTAAGTGCAGACAACAGAAAAAAATCAGGAATGTTTTAAGTGCTCAAATCTTGTACAAAGACACTTTCAATCACCTGTAATAGTAGTTTTCTATATTTATTCCAGACACTGTCAGCACTTACAGTGTTCTTCTTTGCAACTTACCCCTTAGGTATGTTCTTCTTTTGGTTTTGCTGGAGAAGATGGGTTTAACTCAAAATGTTTTTCATTATTTATTTGCAGCTTGTGTTAACAAAGTAATACCTGGAATTTGCCATTTAAATAAGGCTTTTAACTTAATAAATAATTTAATTAAAAATGAAGAGTTGTCTAGGCATCACATTTGTTTAGTAATCTGTCTGCATCGTGCCACTGTATATGGATTTCTTTTCTGTGATACAGTTGATTAATCTGTTCTGACAGCTACTTAATTTTATGAGCTAAGATTTAGGGCTGATAATCCATTAGAAAGTGTTTCTTGTGAGGTGCTTGCCTTAGGCTAGTTTCTTGCTTAAATAAAGAGTCCTCTAACATGCAGTGCAGCATTTATGTACATGTACCTGAGTGTGTTTGAAATACGAGATCTGTCTTTGATTCTGATCTGAGAATGACATAAAATTAACACTGAAAACCAGCATGTCTAAATGCTAATATGTTACTCTTGTTTTCCTCTTTCTGAAAGAGGAATTTGTTAGTCTTTGTTCTTTCCTGCATTTATCTTTTTTTTTTTTTTCCTCATACATATGCTATTGTTTTAGTGCATGAGTTAAAAATATGCCAAGTATTTGTAATATGCTATGATTCTGAAAATGTGCTTTGTTTGTGCTATTCTGGCTGGACAAAGAGATGAGTAATCCAGGCAGAGCAGCTGAAAGAAAGAGGACCAGAAACCCTTCTTCTCAGCATCTTTACCCTTAGTAAAGAAATTACCTCTTGCATCCAGCTAGGGCTCCCCAAGGCTCTCTGTGCAGGTGCAAACTCAGAACTTCTGGGTAGGAAGAGTACCTCCATGTGCCAGGGACAGATGAAATTATTCTTATTATGATGGTGTTCTAATCTTGCTCTGATGCATTTTTAATATCATTCTCATTCCAGAAAGAGCTTGAAGTGCGTTCATCTCATTCTAGGGAAGAAAATCCTAAACGGTAGACTTCTTTGTTTTTCAATATCTCTATTAAGTTGCAAGGAACTTGTGAAATTTGCAAGACTACAGAAGTTCTGGTGGGTGATGAGAGAATGCTGAGTGGGCTGAAAATTCTGTGACATCTCTGGATGCTTCACTTATTACTGGGCCAAATATTTCTGTAAATAAATAAAAAAAAAAATTACTTGTGAAACATTAATTCTTTTCAATCAAAAAAATTCTAATCAAGATAAACATAAAATAAAAGGAAAAGATGAAAACTGGTGAAGGGAAATGTCTTCTGTTCATGACTTACCTGCTAGGACTGAAACAATAACCAATCCTTTAAATAATCATTGATAGACAACATCTAAGACTATTTGTAGACCCTATTTTTATTCATTTTTATTTTTTGACATATGACAGAAACATTTTGTTTCATTTAAGTTTGCTTTCTGGTGCCTTAAAAATGGCAAAGCTATTCCTAGTTCTGTCCTGGTGACATTTAAACAAAATTGAACAAAATCTGTATATTATCATAACAGAAGCTACAAGGAAGGACAGCCATAAGGAGAAGTGTGTTTGTGTAAAGCTGTTTGAGCAACGATATTGCTTTCTTCTTCATAGCAAAAAGCAAATATTGCATTTAAAGACGCAATGACAGGAGAAAAACTGGGAACTGAAAGGGCAGATGGGGAAAATTTGTTCCAGAGGAGATTTAGATTAGACATAAGGAAAATTTTTTCCTCTCAGAGAGTGGTCAGGCACTGGAATGGCCTGCCCAGGGAAGTGGTGGAGTCACCGTCCCCAGCAGTGTTCAGGAGGTGCCTGGATGAGAAGCTGCAAGATGTGGGTTAGTTTGTGGTAGCAATGGTAATGGGAGGGCAGTTGGACAAGATGATCTTGTGATTCTATGTGATCTTGTGATTTTTGTGATCTTTCCAACCTTGTGATTCTATGATTCTATGAAAAACAGCAAGCAATCTAAAAGATTCTGGTGGGGGAAGGGTACCAACAAGAATGTAAAAGTATAAAATGGAAGTAATATGTGTAAAAGGGGACAGAAAAGGAGAAAAGTGAGCTAGAGATTAAATGAGCAGTGTAAAGATTAGAATAAAAGAGGAGGTGATGTTTAAGAAATGCTGAAATTGTGTGTTTTCTCGAAGAGATAATCTGGTGACACTGCTGTCACTGAGGCTTGCAAAAATTGTTGCTTCTAGTGAAGGCACTTCACAGTGCTAAACTTCTTGGACAACACCAGGAATTTTCTGTTTTTATAAATGAGGGCTGAAAGCAATCAGTGGGAATGCTCTGGCAAATACTGGCTGGTGAAAATTCTTCTCAAAATGCTTTTTCTAGGCTTCTGTCCACTGGAATTTTTGAAATATCTTCACATTGGTACTGTTCCCACAGCTTCCCTCAAACAATTATTTCACAATTTAAGAAACTGTGAAGATATCTTTTGAAGCCATTGCATTTACTCTATTTAGTGCACACCCATGTGCTAATATGAGGCAATTCTTGGTGTTGGCCTTTGTCCCTTAGCCAGCCTTTTCCATGGCTGTGTGTGAGCTGTTCAGTTGAATTGCATGTGTACACAAAACAATCTTGCCAGCTAATTTCTTTCACTTCTCATGTCACTTTGTGGTACTCTCTCTTCTTTTCTGGCCTGCTGCAGTTTTTCCTAACTTTCCTCTATGCCATGAAGTTGAAAGGCTTGCATTTTTTGTGAATGCTGTCGTGTGTTACTGCAGAACCCATTACTTTTTCACTTATGTCTGCGTGCTCTCTACATCCTGATCCTTAGTGGGATCTCACAGTTAAGCATAATGTTCAAGATGCCTGTGAGGACAAGTGGGAGCAGAAGGTAGACGAATTAAGAGCCTAATTAGATAAACAAATCAGGGGTTTTATTTTATTCTTTTTAACTGCAGCCCATATTGTTAATGGGGTGAAATTCCTTCCATGCCCAAAACTAGATTCAGTTCGTGATGCTGAACTACTATCAGTGACAGTCATGTCCTGCACACGCATCCAAAGTTACACATTGAAGCCCTTATTTATGAGAGAAAAGTTGGCAGGTAGTTGAAATAACCCAGCATAAAAAAAAACAGAGTCTTGAAAAGCAAACCTCATTTGTTGATGGCTATCAAGTATTCTATTTAGAGAACAGTGCAGTAAAAAACCTTAGTGTAGCTTTACAATTACTTCTATTCAATGCGATCTTTATGTCTTGTCAAAGTCCTGAACTGTACAGTGCTGCATGGCTTCTCATGGTAATTTTGGATTCGGTGCATATTTCTATCCCTGATTCCAGGTCTAGGGTTTCAGTGCTCCAATTGCAGAAACACTCACTTTTGGTGCACGTTCAGCTCCTATCTTTCAGTGATCTAAAAAGAGTACATTATGCCATCTATTGAATGAGGAATGCAAGTAGGTCATTCCTATGTGAGTAACCTAATTTTGGCTGTACTACACACAGACGAAAGATCCATTCCTGTCCTCAGCAGTGACTGCCATACCTGTTTAAGAAGTCATCTGAGGACAGAACAATTGGGTAGTGACAGTTCTCTAGCTGTGGAGTGCTGGAACCTGCCATAAATATCATAAATGGCAGGAGATGGCATGATATTCAATGGTTGTCAATGGGTTTTCTTCAATAATTTTATTTCGTCATTTTGTGAATGTAAGTAAGCTTGAGAGTTTTTTTTAGAGGGGAAAACAGCGGAACAGCAAGATGTGTGAAGAAATACCCTCTGGACCAATGTGTCATCTTTTCATGCTACTTAATCTTTGTACAGTAGGGCACTGAACTCCATGGAGCCTTCTCCAGGCTGAACAGCCTCGGTTCTCAGCCTGTCCTGGTAGGATAGGTATTCCATCCCTGAGATCATTTTTGTGATCCTCCTCTGGATGTGCTCCAGCAGGTCCATCTTTCTCCTGTACTGAAGACTTCACATCTGGATGCAGTACTGCAGGTGAAGTCTCATGAGCGCAGAGTATAAGGGCAGGATCCCCTCCACTGACCTGCTGGCCACACATCTTTTGATGCAGCCCAGGATATGGTTGGCTTTCTGGCCTAAACTCGCTACTGTATAGAGTAGTTACCTCATCTTACCCTTCCTGAATTTTTTTTCTTCTTTTGTTGTTAATGTACAGAAGAAAATAAACTGAGATCTCTCTTCAGTTTTTAACAAGCTTCCTAGAGCCTCATGTAAATTTTACTAAAGCCTGTGGCAAAACTTGACAGCTATAGAGAAAAAAGTTGTACATTCCCCTATCACTTACAGGCTTCCCTTCCCTGCGATGGGAAATTCTCCAGCTATGTGATGCACAGCAGAGACAAGAGGAGGTCCTGCAAAAGCTGGAGAAGTGTTGACATCAAAAAACATGGAAGACGCAGATACTTGAAGCATTTGCTCTATTTTTCTCTGCTTCCAGACTCTAGGTAGAGTTCACTGAACACAACACAACCCCTAAATATTTTAACATTCAACATACATGTCCCTGATGTGAAACTACTGTATGTACCATGAACAGTTTGTTACCTTTGTTGGTAAGACAGCCACAAATATGCTTATCAAAGAAATATTGCAAGCAGCTCTGCTGTTCATGGGTTGCTCACCAAATGGACATTGTGCTCTGGGAGGAATGGTTTCAGAAAGGAAACCATTCATTTCCTTGGAATCAGAAATTTTCCTATTCATAAAGAGCAACTGAGTAGTTTTTTGCACATAGCTTATTCACAGAAATGGACAATGCATAGGAAACTTGAATGGAAAAGTTAATATTTCTGGTAATTAATTAATTGGCAGCAATCATGGTACTTTCCCATAATTTCAAGGTCTTGGTTCGGAATGTTGCAGAAAGAGCCATGGGAGCCAACGTTAAATTCTGAATTTCATCAAGGCTTTCACATAGTTCAGGGCAGTTCAGTGGGAAGTGATCACAGAATCTCAGAGCCACAGAATAGCCAGGGTTGGAAGGGACCTCAAGCATCATGAATCTCCAACCCCCCTGCCACATGCAGGGCCACCAACCTCCCCATTTAATACTAGACCAGGCTGCCCAGGGCCCCATCCAATCTGGCCTTGAACGCTTCCAGGGACGGGGCATCCACAACCTCTCTGGGCAGCCTGTTCCAGCACCTCACCACTCTCTCTGTAAAGAATTTCCCCCTGATGTCCAACCTAAATCTCCCCTCCCTCAACTTAAAACCATTTCCCCTCGTCCTGCAGTTATCAAGAGTCTTTCAAAGAGTTGATTCCCCTCCTGTTTGTAGGCTCCCTTTAGGTACAGAAAGGCTGCAATGAGGTCACCCTGCAGCCTTCTTTTCTCCAGGCTGAACAAGCCCAGCACCCTCAGCCTGTCTTCATAGGGGAGGTGCTCCAGACCCTTGATCATCTTCGTGGCTCTCCTCTGGACCCTCTCTAACAGCTCCCTGTCTTTTTTGTACTGGGGGCTCCATACCTGGACACAGTATTCCAGATGGGGCCTCACAAGAGCAGAGTAGAGACACTTCCCTGTTCCTGCTGTTCACCCCTCTTTTGATGGAGCCCAGGATCCCATTTGCCTTCCGAGCCACAAGGGCACACTGCTGGCTCATATTAAGTTTTTCATCTATCAAGACCCCCAGGTCCTTCTCCACAGGGCTGCTCTCAAGGACCGCTCCTTCTAGTCTCTATGGATTCCTCTGGCCCAAGTGCAAAACTCTGCACTTTGCCATTTTGAACCTCATCAGGTTCACCCAGAAGTGATGCTTCTGAACAGCAGAGTTTCTACCAAAGGGTGCTGTGGGTGTGGATACTAATTGTCATTTAGAAACTCAACAACCAATTTCTGTTTTCTTGGCCCCTGGAACAGGGTACTAGATTTGGAAGAGTTATATTGACTGGCCAACAGCAGGACTTTAAAAACATATGGGCATATTTGCCAATTGAAATGAAGGTAGTTACAGACAGAGGCATTTCTGGAAATCATAAACAAGCCTTCATTTGATTCATTTAATTAATTTATTTTTTATCTCCCTTTTTTTTCTTCCCTAATGTACTTAAACAGAATGTAAACTATTAATTCAAATGAATGCTTTAGTATGTTTAGGTGAAAGGAAGCTGCATGGGTTTCAGTTTGGTGAAGGCACCCATACTCGTTTGTCACAAAGTCAGGATTCCTCTTGCTCAAACTATTCTGATAAATCCAGGTTCTTCTATTTAACATTGTTTTTCTCTTCTGTTAGAATTTGTTCAGTGATAATTCCTAAATTGCTCCACTTGCATTTTTATCATTAGAAATAATCCTAATCAACAAAATTTATTAGAGAGTTTAATTGCCTAAAAAACTTCAGCAAATCTAAAATAAAAGCTGTTAAATATACTTGTATGCTTGAATGTATGTAACAGTATTTTAAATCCTTAGCCAGAGCACTGATTCACAGAAGAGTATTTAACTGTAATTGTTTGATGTTATTGTAGATTTTCCAGTATTTATTCATTTTTCAAATCTGAATTCAAACTTATGCAAAGATACCTGTTAAAATAATAATATCAATTGTATACTTAGATATTTTCAGATTTCAAGAGCCAAAATCCTTCCCTGATCTGGGCACAAAGAGCATAACTATCAGTCCATTTGTTAAGATTTCTTTGGCAGTGATCAAGTGTTTTAGCAGGATATATAGGCTTTGCTCTGGGTCACATGCAGCAGATGTACCCAATTCTATGGGTAGCTTTTATCTCCCAGCAGCCAGTTCCCAACTCTGCCACTTCATGTGTTGACCATAAAATGAGGTTTATCTTTCTGAAGCTTGACTAAGCAGATTTGGATATTGCATATGCTCCACTGAGAGTTTTAATTTACATTGTTTAGTCTTAATTTCTTAGCCTCAGCATGTTTACAACCTTTTATATGATTATACTTATGTACACAGTTAAAACATCCTCTCATCTGCCTGATTGTTGAATAAAAATAGTACTCTTAGAAAGCTGAAACACTAATTTAACAATCCCTCCCTGCCTATTTTGTCTTCCATTTGCCTTCAAAGAACCCACTTGTCAACATCCTCAAGTCCTTTTTCTACTTCATCATTTCAGTGAAATGCTTTGATGGGACAGACAGAATGGGCAGATTTAAGGATGATGTGTCCGAAACAATGTAGTGCCTTACGTTTGTAAGTTTTTAATAAAACTTGATGGATAAACTTCCAACGACTACTGCCAAAGATTTTGAGAGCTGAAGAAAATCCTCTTGAAATTGCCTTATTTTTTTCACCTCGTTCGACAAATGGCATTTTTTTGTCCATATATAGGTTTTTCTGGAGATAGAAATCATCTTTGTGTTTAACTTGAGCTCAGCAAATAATTAAGACTTAGGAAAAGCGTAGGCCAGCACTGCTACATGCTCCTGGTGCCATCATACACAGTTCATGTGGTTTCCTTGTACAGTCAACTAAGCATCATTCCAAGCAGAGAGAGTGAGTACAAGGGACAAGGGTTTATAATTTCAGACAGGAACGGGTAAAGCTTTCCTTGTACTTAGTCTAGCACAGAACCAACAGCAGTCAACAGGAGACACTTGTTTTGCTCTCCCACATTTTAAACATTGCTGTCATCTCAATGCTTTTTATTAAAGAAGTAAACATAAAGCTAGTTTTTGGATTTCATGTAGGCTTACTACATTTGTTTTTCTCTGCCAGCTGTCCTTTTTTACACGTTTCTAGTGCATTTGACACACTCATGCCTTCTAAATTAAGCTATAGGATCATAGTATGTTTCAAATCATCATGTATTTGGGATAGCTAGGTTGCACCACGGAGGAGTTAATGGTAGAACAACAGCATAATTTCCTCTACTTTTCCCTCACCCTTGTCTTTTTTTTGTGTGTTTGAGGTTAGAGAGCTGATTTGGAACAAAATGCACATTTAGCAAATTACCATCTTTCACTTCGTGCATTTGTTGTCTATCACAGTGGGTTTTCAGTTTTGTGTAGGGCATCTTGGCAATGCTGAAGTACAAATGCGTCCATATATACCCTAGGTAAGTGGGAAAGAGACATTGTTAAGAATGGTTTCCTGAAAATGTTTTTTAACAGCCACAGAGATCCTTTCTCTACCCTTAACTTCAGCTTCATTCAAGATCTGTCACTAGGCCTTGCATGGTATAGTGTCTAATATTATACTTATTCAAAAATGGCATTAAGAAAAATCCAATATAATTTCATATTCACAATATTAAACAAAAAAACAGCCGATTTTTTTTTTTTCATCATTCCCTCTCTAGTTTTGTACAAATCATCTGCTATAGTCTGGCAAACTAATTTTTTGTTCCTTCTTGTCAGAAAAATAAGTTCAAATGTTAGCTTTGGCTTATGAACTGTAGTTTTCATTAATTCCTGTTACCATTTTTTATGGAAGTGATGTAGTGGCTTGTGTCTGGAATTGCATTGCTTTTAATTCTGTGGTTTCCCTTGAGTGTGGAGAATCGTGTTGGGATATGATAGGATTTTTTAAAATTGTATTTAAATGGTAAGAGAGAAGCACAGCAGTGCAGGGTGGGCAGTCAGTGTTGCATACAAATTCAGATCAATATTATTAAGATAGTCACAGTTTTAAAAACAAATTTGCTGAAATTTAGTCACTTGATAGTCAGTTTCAGTAAGTTCAGTAAAACATTTGTTGTTTTGCCATCGACTAATATCTGTTTAATTAAAGTGAGTAAAGTATTTATCAAAACAGCTCGTCTAGACTTGGAAGTCTTTTTAGTATGCAAATTCATGCAAGTCAACCCATTTAAATTGGATAAATATGAGTTGCAGAGTCAACCTCTTTATTTTCTGTTTCCCTTTTTTGCTTTAAACTGTATGGTGTTTTATCACACCGTGAGAGACAAATCAGAAAATCTAAGCCAAAATCTCTTGGGATTGCCTTAAATGGCTTATGTCAATTGTTTTGCATAAACCTGACATATCTGATTCGTATTCACCATAAAATATTGCTTGAATTCCTAGAAGAAAACTTAGAGAGAACTATGGGAGTTGTTGAATGGCGAATGTCTTTTTCCAAGTTACTGGATTTAAATTGAAGTACTTTGAAATTTCATTATGCTCCACTCCTTTAACCACCAGCAAAAACATGATAGCCATGGCTGCCATAGCACAGCTATGCTTGTTTTACAAAATATACTGTCAAGCACTCTCAATAATTGCTTTCTTTACATTCATATTGAAAATTAATTTACAGTTGTCAAGAGAAATGATACAATCATCCAAACAAATGACACAACTAGTAAATTAGAGTTTTTTCAGTTGGTGATTTGAGAAAGTGATTTCACACTCCGGCTTCACTCACGCAATTACATGATGGCCTGTCAAACCACCTGCTTTTAAAAATGGCTCATTAAAATGTGGAGTTATGTCAAATGCATCTCAGTGAAATACGTTCCCAAATGTTTTCATTTCTCTGTATCCACAATATGTGGCAGAGATGTTTGCTATCTTCTGTGTACCTACAGGCAATGACTGATGGGTCTTATTTCTTCAATAGTATTTTTAATACTTTCAGGCTAAACTTTCAGTTCCTGCCCTCTTGGCTGGCCTTACACAGTGATTGCTAGGACTGGAGTCTTGCATGTGGTCTTTGCAGTTTCCCTTTCCTAAATGTAAATTTGCATAAGTGTATCGCACAAGCAATTTTCATGTTTTTTTTTTTTTTTTTTAATCATACACTTTAATCTTGACTGTGAATAATTAAGAGCAGGATGTCAGACTAGATTTCCACTTAATAGGTGTGCTCAGTAATCGTGCTGATCTCAGATGATAAAAAAAAAAATAAAATTAATCACTGTACTCGTCCCAGGCTGCTGTTGGATTCTGCTAGAAGGAGCAGCAAAAATGTGCAGTAATTAATTGCTCTGTATATATTCCACTGCTAGCTCTCTTCCTCCTTTTAATACATTTGAGTGCTATTATCTTTTCTGAAGTCTTTATGAACTCTTGTGAATAATAAGCACTTCTGAAAAATTACTTAACAAATATAATTTGTGGCACTTCAATCCATTACAGTCTTTTTCCACCCAGGTTGTCTGCAACAAATAAATCACACAGGAAAGAGACCAAAAAAAAAAAAAAAAAAAAAGAGAGACAGAGAGAGAAAAAAGAGTATCAGTCTCTTTTCTCCACAGTGGGTATGATATCTTACATGTGGTAGCAGCTGGGTACCATCTTGCCTGGAAATTTAAATCCATGAGCAAACTTTAATGCTGAAAATTGTCCATAGTGCTTTAGTGTGCCATTTTACAGGTGGTAAAACAAGTCTCCCATCCCTGTATTCTTCCCAGGCCCCCCATCCCTGCTTCCACTGCTTATACTTTTCCTTTTTCTACCTCAGCCTGACCAGCAGGTCTTGGCTCAGCCATGCTGGTTTCTTGCCTTGTCTGCCTGATTTCTTATTCTGGGGGATCAAGAGCTCTTGTGCTCTCAGAAATGTGTCTTTGAGGAACTGCCCACTCTGTTCTGTTCCTGTGTCTCTATGGACAGTTTTTCAGGTGATCATATCCAATAGTTCCTTAAACAGCTGAAGTTTGCTTTCTTGAAGTACAGACTCCTCTCTTTGCCAGGCCCATGTTCCCTGGGATCACAAACTCAACCAGGGCATGGTTACTACAGCCCGGGGTGCCTCCAATCTTGACCTCTTTAATGATCTCTTCCTCATTGGTAATGGGTGATGGAGAGGCTGTGTGTGTACAGGCTGCATTGCATTACAAAAGCCTTGGCACTCAGCTGGCAGATAGGGGGACAATTTCACGTGTCTCAGTGACCTTCTGAGGTTCTCAGGATTTGTGTTGGGTAATTTTCCCTCATCCTTGGGGCGCTGCTCATGCATTTTGCACTTCTTGGTATTGGTGTGCCACTCTTTTAACTCTGTTCTGTTAATAATGCCATAGAGTCCTTTGGTCTTAGTCTAAATATTTTTATTCATGAATGCATGGAGTACTGCTATTTATTAATTATTACAGTGTGGCAGATAAGTCCTAACCAAAATTACAGCCCCATTATGCTAGGCAGTGATGCATTACAAAAACAGAATGTTGTTCTGCCAAATAGTTTTATAGTTCTTGCTTTTCTGTTTCATGGAAGGGAGTTAAAGGCACAGCATGAAGATATATCTTTTCTAACATTACACAGGAAGACTGTGGCAGAATCTGGAAGACCTTATTTATCTTAGTCCACTTCCTTAAATAGAACAGCATTTTCCTTCCTTACAGTAGTTAATAATATTTACTTAAAGTGCAGCTAAGCTTTCTCCCATAATTGGTGAGAAATGCTATTAAACAGTAGTTCAGTAATGCCATAAATCTCAAACAATTAACATATATTCACTAGAGCAAAGTGGTTTTAATATTTGAGAGATATAAAGACTATTTGATTTAAAGCAAACATGTGTCTGTGCATGTTGTATGCAAATATTGTATTTGTTTGTGTTTTGCTTTTTCCCTAAAGGAATGAACCAATTACTCCTCTCAAACAGAGCATGACATATATTGAAGTAAATGATTAAAAGAAGAAAAAAAAAAAGTCAGTTAAATTGGGCAGTTATGGTAAAAACAAAACAAAAGTCCTCTGTGAATTCAAGAAATTTGAAATTAGAGTACAGCATCTCAAGACGAAAATTATAGTAGATATTTTCTGTGCTATAAATGCTGCTGCAAAGAGTTACGTAGATCTTTCTACTCCATTACATTTAATTCACCTTCAAGAATATGGGATTCCCTAAATTCCAAGTGTGGGTGTACATACCTTCCTGTAGGTGTCTGAAAAGCATTGCTGCAGTAGTGCAGGGAGTGAATCTAAGCAAAATAAATAAATAAATAAACATATAAATAAGGTTGGTTTTATTTTTAAGAGCAGATAAATGCTGTTTCTCTGGCTTTGTATGTGTTATACTCTGTGAGTGCTTTTTGAAGATCTAAGTATGTAAGTCATGGAAATGCAAATGCTCTTAGCAGTTCCAATCCAGCACCAGGTTCTGTGAAGCAGTGGGGTTTTCTCAGATTCACCACGCAGAGACAGATTCTGTCTGCCAAGGGTGGAAGAGACATAAAGCCCCTGTCAGGAGATCTTGGGTTCAGAAGTGAAGGCTGATATAGATGTATTTTGTGAAATATTTTATGTCTTCGTGCTTGCATACAGGTATTTGTAGGAAAGAAGTAAGTATTATTTGGTAGTTTTTAAGTAAAAAAAAAAATAAAATTTCTGTGTGCTGTGGACTTCATTACAGGAAGTAGCCTTAGTTTAGTACATCTGGGGTTAAGTAACCACTGTTTCTGGGAGTGATTTGCAAGCTTTTCCTTACTTTGACTTCTTTCACCAGGACAGTTTCCTTCCCACTGAGTGGTGTCAGCAGGTAATGTTAGTAGCAGTCCTTCAGCTCTCATTTATGATATCCCAAAGCCTGTTGTCCTCCCATTGTAGAGAACTTGCCAATTGTTCTTGTTCCTACCAGCTACACAGGAAATGCCGTGCCTCCCTATTGCTTGTCAGGCTCAGGAGGCATCTCTATATCCAGAGCAAGGCAGTGGTACCTATCAGTATAGGGGTACAGTTGAAAATGGTCTTCTGATTAAGTTATGAATTACTGGAAATAACAGCAGACTTGGAAGCTTGAATCTCAGAAGAATCTGTAGAGAGGATAGGAATAAAGACACAAACATGCCTCACAACAGAGTCGTTTTCTACTGGAATTTAAGTTTACTGAGGAGTGAATGCAAGTATTCAGGTTGTGTAAAAACCCTTGCATCTTGTGACTGTGCTCCTTAGAAATCATACACCACATCCTGTGGTGATTTTTAGGGAGACAGACACTTCATTTTGTTGATTTCTATAGTCTGTTAACCATGGTGTTAATTTTGAAGATAAGTGAAGATTTCTAGGAATTCTAGGGCAATTTCAAGGTAATTGGAAAATAAAATTTCCAGTGTAGCAAGTGAGGTAATGCTTAATAGCAGTGTCCTTGACACATGACCGTTCCCAAGAGACCTTAAAATTGCTTCTCTGATAAACTCTGATAAAATTTGATTCATTTTAGCTAATATTAATGGAAGCTGATAAGGAAGCCATGTCTTCCAGATTGCTAAGTTAACTGAACAGTTAACTGCTTAGTGATTAAATAATAGCAATTAAGCAGAAGAGAGGGAAGAAGGCCTTGAACTTAGCAAATTTGTAACTGTGTGTTTAGCAAACAGTGTCTTTGCAATTTATTATATCTAAGCTTACTACTTTTGTCTACATTAACTCAAATTTTTGTGTCAAAAAGATCTGGTACTTAAAGACTCAGATTACTCATTTAAGGGAGAGCCATAAAGGTTTAAACAAAGCTTGGCCTGAATTGTGACTGGAGGCAAAATTATCACATCATCAATAAAATGTGTTCTGGAACCTTTTTGATGTCCTAAGTGACTTTACCTGGTTTTTATTTCCAGATCAGCTTTCTTACTTGATTCTTAATGGCTAATGTGCAGTGCCATGTGAAATCCCCAGCAAGAACGTACTTCTGAGGAAACCAAGAAAATGGAGAAATCTATCAAAGACTTGCTGCTTGTTGTTGGAAAAGGATTTGCAGAAATGTGGCATCAGGCTAGAAAAACTGAATGTGTGAGTAGCTGTAGGTGGAGGAGTCTGGGGTGTGAGAAGGGAATGAAAGTCATTCACAAAACTTCCCTGTGGCCCTGAGTATGTGAGAAAGGCTTCCCAACAGAGAGAGTGTTTAGGTTCATCTGAGGGTGCTTTGTGGGTCAAGACCAACTTACCTACAAGTAATACATAAAAATGCTTTAGGACACACCATTTCCAACTACCTTCTTAATAAAATATGTTATGTTTCCCTGAAAACCTGGCTATTGCAGTCAAGATGATCTCAAGATACCATAGTTAATCCAACTCCATCTGCATATCGTTGTGTGCAGAAGACCTGACAACTCTTTGGTCATCTTGAGAGCTATATTTCTTTTTGTTTGTGAAGGACTTTTTTGTTGCTTTCTAGGTTTGCTTTTTTTTTAATGGTTTCTGATTGTCCAGTATGTTTTTTCATTCTTCTTTTTTCGTATGAGTCCTGTTCTCAGTCTCTACTGATACAAGTTCTAATGTAATTAAGGTGCTTAAGACAGACTATTGAAAGATATGAAAGAGTAAGAAAGACTTTAAATTAATCTTCTGTAATTTTGTTGGAAGACATGAGTTCCTGACAATATGGAAAAACGCACATAGCTGAAGGGTGGGTGTCAAGTGGATGGGGCCAGGCTCTTTTCCGCAGTGCCAAGCAACAGAACAAAGGGTGCTGGGCACAAACAGGAACATGGGAAGTTCCATACAACCCTGAAGAAGTACATATTTTCTATGAGGGTGACAGAGCACTGCTGTCACACAGCACACACAAGCTGCCCAAAGTGGTGTTGGAGTCTCTTTCTCTGGAGATATTGAAAACCCACCCACATGCCTTCCTGTGCAGCCTACTGCAGGTAACTTTAGCAGGGACTTGGGCTATACGATCTGCAGAGGTTCCTTCCAACCCCTATGATTCTATGATTGGCTGTACTCTGTGACTAATTCTAATAAGATAGGGCAAATTAGGCATGAGATCAATGAAATCACAAACGTTTAAAATACAGGAGTGAGGCCTCTCCTACTTTCTCCGGGCTGGGGAGAATGAACCTGGAAATGATCTTTTTCTTGTGACTCGGTTGTGACAGTACGTTTCATGTCAAATGGAAGGAAAGCGTTCATGATGAAGGTCTAATTTCACTTTGATTTTCATTCATTGTCCACCATCAGGTCTGTAATTTACCTTAGGCCACAAGCTGCGAAACTGAATTAGTGAATTAAATCCTTGGAGATGTAAGGAATGCACACACAGCATGAGGATAATCTTTCCAACTTTTCTTTGCACTCAGAAAGTTAAAGAGAGAAATGTTTGAATTTCAAAGCCGCCTAGAGCATGTGGAAGGAAAATTAACAGAAGAAATTCCATTAATTCCCTGGGCCACTTTGGAAACACCAGCCATTGTTTCTGTGAAAGCTGGTTTTCATTCAGGAGATCAGTGGGTGTGATGCATGTAATGACATCAGCTGAAAGCTGCGGAATGTCATTATTCTAAAGTTACATTCAGAAAGAGGAAAGAATAAAACAATACATTGTTTTGAAAGGAAAAGAACAACATAGTAAACCTCTTACAGTACCTCTTTTTCAATAAACATGTTCTCCTTTATTTCCTGAGCATTAATAAGTACAAAGCACATGTATTTAATAAGTTCTGAAGCAGTAAGTTTTCATTTTGCAATTGCCTCATTGTGTAATCTTATCCTACCTCAAGTTAAAGTATGCTCTAACTCGAACAGTCAGAATATGTCTGCCTCGTTACTGGCATAATCAGAACTTGTTCTGTGGCAGCGGGTGGCAAATGAGTTTTTAAAAATGTTACCCATTGTAAAAATAATTCTGTGCATTTTTTAAAGAAGGTTTTGTTTTAGGCCCTGATTTTGTTGCTGCCTTTGTTACTCTTTGAACTTAGCTCTCCTTTACTTAACAGTAATGTGTGGCTGCCAGACTGCATGCAGCCACTTGTTTGGACAACAAGGATCTAATATTTCTTAAGTAGATATCAATTAAGAGGGATTTCTCAACCCAAATTTTGTTCATGAGAGGACATAAATAGACACTACAGTTGAATTGAAGGGGGATACTTGTTCATAATGATATATATTTTTTTTAATTCTGTTTTTCCTTTGAAGTATTTAATACAAGAAAAAGATTTTGGATGCTGTGTAAATGAGAGTTCAGATATGTATCTAGGGCCTTACCTGCAGTAGCAATCATGCTTCGTGGAAACTGAGATGAAGGATACACATGTGTTCAATTTTAATTAAAAATTAATCTCACTGAAACTATGGATTAATACATATTTACTAAAGAATTAAAAAAAGAAATAAACAAACATATATTTCTCTGACCAGAGAACATTGCTTGCTAAAGGAAAGGAAATAAAAATCTGCAGGGCCGGAATTACTTCCTATTTATTCCAGTCCAAGCCCTCTTGAAATGAAATTGTCAGGTATGTAACTAGAAATGTAATCCTTGCACAGCCAACAGTGAAGGGATAACATAGTACAAGAGCTTAGCAAAGTACAATTAGCAAAATTACAAAGTCTACTACATGTCTTGTAAGTAAGATGGTTCCTAAATACAGAAATACTTTTCATTATGAATATATATTGCATTTTTTTGCTGGAGAATTAACATCCCATATTGGCCAAGAATATTTTATGACCATAGGAAAGTGTAATTGACACTGATAGTATTAAGAAGAATTTTTATGTTATGCACTGCTGACCTCTATTGGCTTATTTCCACTATATACCAATATTTTGGCACTGCTCTTTTCTTCCTCTGAATATCATGTATGTATATTTGTTTAAATTTAGGCAGTTTTGTAGCAGAATTTTAAAGACTTTAGTATATGTGTTACTTGTCATGCACGAAGGCACTTGTTAATGAGATTTCCTACTCTCAGGTAGTCAATGGAGAAAATATTAAGTTGAGGAAAGGATTTGATAGGGACTCGTGTGTATGAATTTACAGGTAAGCTTAAATAGTTCTACTGAAGTGGGGCCTTGGAAATGCTAAGCTACAGATATTAAAATAAATGTCCTAGTTGCAGTTTTTCTTTGCCTCTGTTAGTCAAAAACTACTTTTGTTTTAAAAAGAATAGTGTGCACTTTTTACATGAAGCCATTGTATGGAGTGGTTTTTAAGAGGTATGGTTGCTTTTGAAATGAACTTTCCAATCCATCAGTACAATTTACTAAGTAGAGTATTGAACTGGAATTTTAGACATTAATGACTAAACTGGCCTGAGAAAACAATTCAAGGACAATGTCTGAGAAGTAGATTTTACATCATGGCCATCTGTGTTTCAGGTTATGGCGGCATCTCATAAGGTAGTGATGATTCTCGCTGTGAACCTTATAGAACACTTGCACCAATATATGCAGATATGGAAGCAGGCTTCGATGGCTACTTTGGCCTCAAAATTTAAGAGTCAGGTCCAAAATATTCTGGGATCTTCTTTATTTCTCTCCTGGGAAACATAGGAAATAATAATAAAGGTTCAGAAATGCTTGCGGAGCGGACTATTCCCATGGGTGAGTTATATAACAAATGCACAAAAAGGAGGAAATTTGTCTTTTTTTTTATCACTGTCAGAGAATAATCAGGAAGTTCCTACACCTTTGGGATTCCTTCAGATCTAAAGCTACCCAATTATGATGTAGTCATAAAGTGAATGAGGCCATCCTTTTGAAACAGAGAAAGAAAGTGCTGTTCTGGCTGTTTCTTCCTGAAACTTCTGCTGGTGAAAGAACATTTCAAAGGTCAGTTCCTTCAAAGCCAGCTCTTTTTAGACAAAGTGTGTTTCTTCAGAAATGTTTCATAGTTCTTTGCTCTTATAAGCAACTATAACTTGCTTATTAGGTCAAAAATATCCCACTGCATTAAGCTAGATTTAGCTGTACCAAAAGTCTCTACTGACTGAGAGATTACTGATGCTCTTCACAGAATCACAGAATTACCAGGGTTGGAAGGGACCTCAAGGATCATGAATCTCCAACCCCCCTGCCACATGCAGGGCCACCAACCTTCCCACCTAATGCTAGACCAGGCTGCCCAGGGCCCCATCCAATCTGACCTTGAACACCTCCAGGGATGGGGCATCCACAACCTCTCTGGGCAGCCTGTTCCAGCACCTCACCACTCTCTCTGTAAAGAACTTCCCCCTGACATCCAACCTAAATCTTCCCTCCCTCAACTTAAAACCATTTCCCCTCATCCTACAGTTATCAAGAGTCTTTCAAAGAGTTGATTCCCCTCCTGTTTGTAGGCTCCCTTTAGGTACAGAAAGGCTGCAATGAGGTCACCCCGCAGCCTTCTTTTCTCCATGCTGAACAAGCCCAGCTCCCTCAGCCTGTCTTCATAGGGGAGGTGCTCCAGTCCCCTGATCATCTTTGTGGCTCTCCTCTGGACCCTCTCCAACAGTTCCCTGTCTTTTTTGTACTGGGGGCTCGACACTTGGACGCAGTACTCCAGATGGGGCCTCACAAGAGCAGAGTAGAGGGGAACAGTCACCTCCCTGTCCCTGCTGTTCACCCCTCTTTTGATGGAGCCCAGGATACCATTTGCCTTCCGAGCCACAAGGGCACACTGCTGGCTTATATTAAGTTTTTCATCTACCAAGACCCCCAGGTCCTTCTCCACAGGGCTGCTCTCAAGGACCACTCCTTCCAGTCTCTATGGATGCCTGGGATTCCTCCGGCTCAAGTGCAAAACTCTGCACTTTGCCGTGTTGAACCTCATCAGGTTCACTCGGGCCCACCTTTCTAGCCTCTCGAGGTCCCTCTGAATGGCATCCCTTCCTTTATCCATGTTGACCGCACCACTCAGCTTGGTGTCGTCAGCAAACTTGCTGAGGGTGCACTCAATTCCGTCATCGATGTCATTGATAAAGATGTTAAAGAGCACTGGTCCCAAGACAGACCCCTGGGGGACGCCGCTCGTTACCAGCCTCCACCTGGACATGGAGCCATTGATGACCACCCTCTGTCTGCGGCCTTTCAACCAGTTTCTTATCCATCGAGTGGTCCACCCATCAAATCCACATCCCTCCAGTTTGGAGATAAGGATGTGGTGGGGGACCATGTCAGAGGCCTTGCTCAAGTCCAGGTAAATGACATCGGTCGCCAAACGTCAAGAGAACATAATGTCCCTGCAGTAAGTGATGACTGGAAGGAATAGGAGAGAAAGCTTTAAGTAAATAAGTAGATAAATAAATAAATAAAGGTAGAAAACAGTGCTGAAGGACAGGCAGAGATTAGATGTAGATTGACAGGAGGCTTGGTAGTAAAAATTGAGCAAAACTGGCTCTGTATTAGGCTGGCTGCCTGTGCTGTCTAAAACCTAACACACAGCAAAAGGGAGCACCCAAGTCCCCACCAATCCCTGTATGCGCTGTGCAGTATCTGGTTTTCTGGAACTTTCAAGAGATTGGTTTGGAAAAGGTGATGACCTAGATTAAGTGAGGTTGTAGTCTAACAATCTCAGTGAGCACAGTTTGATATGGCTCTGTTAGAGCTAACAGAGCAATGCCACTGGGGGCATGAGGTTGACCCTCATCTTTGATGGGCTGCATCCATGACCAACTGGTGTCTGCTTGGTGAAATTTCCAGGCATTTCAAGTGATCTGTTAAACTTTGCACTAATGGCTATTGAATCCCTCTTCACCACAACACAATGGATGCAGCTTATCATTTTTTTATCATTTCACTAAGAACTGTCTTGTTTAATCTTACCTTATAATGTATTCCATAGCTGTGCTAAGCATATAATAAGCATCTACACATAATCTTTTCTGATTTTTTTCAGATGAAACTTTTTATTATCACAACTATTATTTTCTAAGAGAAAGTATTTCACACACAGACACAGACACACACACACACAAAAAAAAAAAAAAAAAAAAAAAAACAGGAGAAATTGAGTATTTTCCCCTGGAAATATTATAAGATTGAAGCAAGAAAAAACGCTCTCCCATTTCCTTTCCTTGTTTGAGCAATCAGCCTTGAAAAGCTTGAAATTAATCGAAAATGAGAACCTGAAAGATTGTATTTTCAACTCAGACTGGTTTATGTGATTCCCACAAGAATTTTACAGATTAGATTTCTCTGTATGTCTGTGCAAGTGTACACTTTCATAATGATGATATAAGTACTGTGTTGGTTTCAAAATAAGGTCAGACTCTGTACAGCTGCAGCTCAGCGGTGAACATCAGGAACCACTGAGAAACAATATGATGCTCATAGAATCATAGAATGGCTTGGGTTGGAAGGGACATCAAAGATTTTTTATTTCCAATCCCCACCAGATCAGGCTGCCCCATCCAACCCAGCTTTGTACACCTCCAGGGACAGAGCATCCCAGCTTCTCTGGTCAGCCTGTTCCAGCACCTCACCATCTTCTCAGTGTAAAACTTCCTCTTGACATCTAATGTAAATCTCTCTTCTTTTAGTTTAAAGCCATTCCCCCTTGACCAAACACTATCTACCTGTGAAAAAAATTGATTTCTCTTTTGGAAGGCAGCTTTATTAAGCTCTGGTGGTTGTTTTCCTTCAAGCTTCCTAAGTCCTCAAGTTCAGCAATTCCAGAAGTTTAGAAAAAATTGTTGTGCCTCAAGTCTTTGTTAAGTCTTTGGCAGGATAATTTTATATTCTAATCTCTAGACAGCAGTGAGTGAACTGTGTTAATCAGCGTTACAGCTCTTGCTTCATTAATAGCACCCAGCAAGAACATTCCTTAAGAAAAATATCTTTTATAAGGTATAAGGTTTTTATACATTTAATGCATGCATTTATCTTCTTAAAATATTTATAATAGAAAGACTGTGTGACTACTCTGCTTGAGATTGGTTTGTGAAAAGAGGGGACAGCCCTTCGTGTGTGCACTGAGTAACTGGCCCAGCAGTGTGAGGGCAGAGAGCTCTCTGTGGTTCCTGTACATCTGCCAGCAGCAACACACTTCAAAGTAATGGCAGGTTAAGGAAAAGTCTGTGGAACTCTGCAGGATTTTGTCTCATGCACTGGATTAAGTCTGAAGGTCACATACTCTAATGATAGAGTTGCACGATGTTAAGAATTTAGAAATTCTGTCTCTTTAGAAACCAAAGAAAAATCAGAATTATAGAATTGTTTGAGTTGGAAGGGACCTGCAAAGGCCACCTAGTCCACCTCCCCTCAATGGACAGGGATGCCTGCAGCTAGATCAGAGCCCCATCCAGCCTGATTTTGAATGTCTCCATGAATGGAGCATCCACCACCTCTCTGAGCAACCTGTTCCATTGCCTCACCATCATTCTTGTAAAAAAACTTCTTCCTTGTTTCCAATCAAAATCACTCTTCCTTTTGTTTGAAACCATTTCCCCTTGTTCTATCACAGCAGACCCTGCTAAAGAATATGTCCCCTTCTTTCTTTTTTGAGGACTGTGTACATACAGCAGAGAGAAAAGACATTTGGTGTATCTGGGAGTTCTGATTTGGGAAACTCCAGTAGTGCTATAGGATGTTTGCATTTGCATTGTGGAAGTGTTCCCATGCATTAAGTCAAGAGTAGCTGTTGGAAAAGTGTTATCCTCATCTACCAGGCAACCAGCTAAAGCTGTTTGCACATTCTGCAATACCAAGCAATCATTCAGCTGGGGAAGACAATAAGCTATGAATTAAACTGAGAAGAATCTACAAGTAACAATAGTAGCAGTTTTAAGGTAAGTGTTGCTTTTGTGCTTGAAACCTTTTTGGGTCCCCTACCGTAATGATGGAAAGAGGTATACAGTGTCATTATCTTGAACACTCAGTGTCTCCTGAGATATTTGGCAGATGCTGTTTCATGTTAGCAGCAGGATGTGGAAATGCAGACCCTCAGGTAGCGTGATCCAGACTACCAGAGACAGTTGCACAGGTGTAGGGAACAGAAACCAGACCACATGCTGTCCAACATATGACATCAGTTATTGCCATACAGAGGATTGAGTCTCCCAAACAGTCCACAGAAAGTTCTTGTAGTCCTTGAATGTCCACTTGGTGTTTTTACATTGCAGTTAATTCTGTGCAATGCAGTTAAATATTCACTAATGCGGTGACTTAGTACTCGCTGTGGTGGGTGGTTCTTAGACACATGGCACTTTTTTTCCATCCAGGAACTGTGTGTGATCTAAGGTGAAAAATGAATGTATGTTTCACATCACCATTTGATCACTTCAGTAGTTATTTGCACATAGTTTGAGTTTGAGTTGTAGAAAAGTGTTTTTCACAAAGACTGGAATAGTTGCAATGAAAGGCTGTCTATAAAGTGCTTATTGCTAGGATTTCAGAATTTTATGTTAAGTTTGAAGATAAGAGTAGTTTTGCATATTTTCTTCAACAGGCCTTTCATCTGAAATAATAATACTTAGCACTTTCCTGCTTCAAAGTGCCGTACAGATGATAATTCCACTACATCCCAATGATACAGTGAGTATTTCACTTGCCCAAGGCAATGAAGGGAGTTGCTGTCAACTACAGGATTAAAGGAAAAAGGAGGAGGATGTGTATGGAGAGAAATATTTTCAGGAAAATTTTACAATCTTTACTCATGGAAACTCCTCTTTTTCCTTTGTCTTTTCCAAAGTCCACATTTTAGTAATAAATGCTGAGAGCATTAGGAAAAAGAAGTGAGAGGCAAACATCTCAGGTTTGGATTTGTTCATGGACATTTTTATTTGCAGCTCATTATACCTAGAGATCTGGTGCTCAGCTGTCCAACTTCATGTCAGGTCTTAAACAGTGAGATGTAGGTAATGTCTGCTGGGGAGGGGAGCATGGGATCTAGTCCTTGAGATTAGCTAATGTAGTACAATCAGGGTAATATTGCATGCCCTTTAATGAATAAATCGGGGTGTAAAAGTTAAAACACAGCTTAACTGTTGCCGTGCTGAATTTTCAGTTTCTGTTTGTATCTACAGAGGGCAGCAAAGAGCTTTAGTTTAAAACTGCAGCTGTTAACCTGCAACGTCTGCTTTGTCTTTGATAATAGCTTTAAAATAACCACAGGAAAATATTTTCAGAGCATTCTGTAGTTTTCTGAATCCAAATATAATGACAGTTCTGCTTGGGGTGGCTTCCAGTTGTGAGGTAGCATGGTCAGAATTAACAATCTGACCACAGGCAAAGGATGTTGCCAAATCTAGACAGTCTCATAATCACAGCTAAGCTCAGTTCATCAGTCTCAGTGCCTCCAGGTGATGTAGAATATTAGAAACAGGATTTTTAATGAACTTTTGGAAACCTATTCATCGTCAAATCCACAGCCTTGAAAAAGCTGGCTGGATGCATGCCCCAGACAGATTTAGCCAACACTGAACTGAAATTCACCACTTTGTTACTCTTTGAAAGGAAATCTTGCTTCCTCATACACAGATATGGCAGGAGGAAAATACACTGGCAGGAGTGAGGAACTGTTTATGAAGTAAAGGAAGGAAGATGGGCCATAGGGTGTTTGGGGGGAAAAATCTGTAAACATCCTGACATAAAGAAAGAGGGGAAAGACAGGCACAAGTCCACTTTCCAGTGTGCTCAGTGCAGCTGATTTCTTTTAAGCAGAGATTCAAGTACACCAGGATGTTAGCATAAAGTCCATACACTTGCATCTGAACTTTTCCTCGTATTCTCCATTATTCTCAACTACCTGATTTAAGTCCAAATTTGGTGCCAGTGAAATTAGTGGGAATTTTGCCAATAATTGCACTAAAGTGAGCAGGAGTGCCCTTAATGAATTCCTTTTGATCTCATGTGTTCATCTGCAGTGCTGTTGCAGTGTTCTGTGTTCATGCTACCTCTGATTACCTGCATGTGTGCTCTGTGATGTGTAAGTATGCCTGCCAGCAGTGTGCCTGTGTGGCCAAGAAGGCCAGTGGTATCCTGGGGTGCATTAAAAAGAGCATTGCCAGCAGGTCAAGGGAGGTGATCCTCCCCCTCTACTCTGCTCTGGTGAGGCCACATCTGGAGTACTTTGTCCAGTTCTGATCTCCCCAGTTCAGAAAAGACAGGGAACTGCTGGAGAGAGCCCAGAGAAAGGCTACAGAGATCACGGGGGCCTGGAGCATCTCCCATATGAGAAGAGATTGAGAGACCTGGGACTTTTTAGCCTGGAGAAAAATAAGGGAGGATCTTGTCAAGGTGTGTACATGTCTAAAGGGTGGGTGTTGAGAGGATGGGGCCAGGCTCTTTTCAATGGTGCCCAAAGACAGAACAAAGGGCAGTGAACACAAACTGGAACATAGAAAGTACCATCTTAAATGAGGAAAAACATAACTTTGAGGGTGACAGAGCACTGGAATGGGCTTCCAGTGTGGAAGCTGTGGAGCTTCCTTCTCTGTAGATATCTGGACCCCTATGGACACTTTCCTGGGTAACCTACTGTAGGGAACATACTTTAGCAGGAGTTGGACTACATGTCCACCAGGGTTCTCCTCCAACCCCTATGACTCTGTGATTCTGTGACTTAAAAAAGATCTTTTTTTCTTCTGTGATATGTCACTTGTGTATTTTGATTCTTTGAAATAGATGGAATAGATTAAGTGCTGGCCCTGACCTCATCCATTGACTAGAATTAATCTCCATAACATCCCTTTTGAAAGGCACAAATTAAGATGTAGGAAAATTCATTTCTACATAAATACTTCCTTAAAAACCATTGGAGTGGTGAAACACTTGGCACATGTTGCTCAGAGAGGTTATAGAGTCTCCATTCTCGGAGATACCCAAAAGCTGGACAAGACCCTTAGTTGCCAAGCTGTAGGTGACCCTGCTTGGAGCAGCTGGGGCTGGACAGAGAGGAACTCCAGAGGTCCCTGTACATTTTCAATTATTATGTGACTTCCCACCCCTGCTCAGCATAACTGGCTTGACAACAATCAACAGTTCTGTAAATCCAGTAAAAGCTGCGTTAAATGTTTATTTGGATATGAAAGTTAATGCTCGTTTTAAATTAATTGGATTATTTTCCCTCATAGCCTCAACAAAGTAAAATACCTTATAAAAATGTAGTATTGTTTAAAAGGTGATCTCCCTGTCTTGCTTCCTGATTTGCACTGCGCAGATTTTTTGCCACTCT
The DNA here is from genome assembly GCF_987193195.1 of Phasianus colchicus. Taxonomy (NCBI): domain Eukaryota; kingdom Metazoa; phylum Chordata; class Aves; order Galliformes; family Phasianidae; genus Phasianus; species Phasianus colchicus. The sequence goes on from NC_143436.1 coordinate 12,524,529, forward strand.
TATAATTTCCTTTGCATCATAAATGCTCTGGACTTCTGGACTTCTGATGTCATTAGAAGTCCTGAGCACAAATAAAATGTTAACCTTGGTAGAAATCTCTCAAAGATGTAAAGAAAACAGGCATACTTTTTCTTACTTTCCTTATTTTATAAATCTTGAAATATTTATACCAAGAAATAAAATAGGGCTGTTACCAAAGTGTGAAAAATTAATGGCTGGACATTCCTGAAAGTCAACACATGAAGTTGTTACTTTGCTTTTACAACCTGAGTTTTTTTGTGTGAGAGCTTTTTCTTGGCCATGAGACAATATAAAAAACAATATATATTTTTAAAAAACAACATAAAAAAGATGAAAACAAAACCTTAAGCTCCTGTGAGCATTCACAGAAAGCCTGGCAGAGAGGACCAGGATGGATTCAGCAATGACTATACTATTCTGTTTGGCTTGCATCGGAGAAAATTTTCTTTCTTTTTTTTTTTTTTTTATTTTCTAATTTCAACTCACATTAATCATTCTCAGATGTTAGTTTCATCATTTACTAATAATCTCTAGCAAATATTGCTTTCCTATTCTTGGCAACAGCATTTTGAGTACTTGAATACTATTTGCATATTTAATGTACTCATTACTTACTGTAGTTTTAGATTCAACTATCCTGATATGGCTTGTTTTCCTCTATCCTTCTCTGTCCGTGGCTGACAACTTTCTTGATGGACATCCACTAGTCATGCTTTCTGCTAGCCAGCAGAGAGTCTGCTACAAGAATGTAAAGTAGCATTTTTAAGTAGATAGAAAATTTTTGAAAAAGGACTTATCCCAAGGGCTGCTCCCTATCTAACCTTTGTAACTTGGAAGTCTTCCAAATCTCTGACCTGGAAATCGGACCTCAGCCCTTGAGGTGCACGTATTTATTTGGTTGGGAAGAAAAGCTATCTTTTAAAGTCCCTAAGGAGACAATGTATGTAGGCTGCTCTGAAAGTAATGCCTCCTATTTATTTCCATATAAATTACAACAGATACAAAGAACACAATAACACTATTTGATATTTGATAAGTCTCAACTACAAAATGCTACTTCTCAACATAGTCACCGTCATTAGCTATGTATTTTCACATGTTAAAATCTGCTCCAGTGAAGGTGACTTGCTATTTTACAGCTGCTATGATGGTGTCATTGCTATGAAAATATTGTCCATGCAGTTCATCTTTCACTGTCCCTAACAGAGGGGAAATGAGAAGGTGCCAAATCCAGATGGTACAGTGTGTGTGGTAGGTAGGACATTCCAGCCAAGACTGGCCATGTGCTCCACAGTCTTCAAAGTGATTTAAGACCTGGCATTATCATGTTGCAAGAGAAAAATTTCCTTCTCTGGTCTGATTCTGGAAGCTCAACCTTCAGCTTAGTCAGCATTGTGATGTAGTGGTCAGAGTTGATGCTTTGTCTGGGTTTGAGGAAATCCAGTAGGGATCACTCCTTTCTTATCCAACAAGACAGTGCACATCACTTTACATGCTGAGGGCTGTACCTCGAACTCTCCTTTGATGGGAAATTCACATCTCACCACTCCATGGATCACCGTCTTTACTCCAGCTACTAGTGCTGACACCGTGTCTCATCACTGATAATGATGCAATCTCAGAAACTGTCACCTTCAGCCTTTTATTAGTTCTGTAGGTCCTGACAGACTTACATACGGTGTTCTCCCTGTTCCGGTGTGAGCACTCGTGGGGCTCACCTGGCACAAACTTCGTGGTATTCCAGTGTTGCCACCATCATTTCCAATGTATTGAAAGCATACACAGTTTCCTGGTATCTGCTGATTCATGCAAATGAGTTGATTGAGACACTCCTCAGCAAGCATCAGTGAATGGCAGCGGGGAGGCACAGCCTCTACTGCCATGCCACCAACATCTGCCTCTGACACAGTGGGACAACATACTAAAATAGAAGGGATTACTTTCAGAGCAAGCCTCATCCTTTATCAGGTACCAACTGCAGTTCAATTGCATTGACTTACTTGGGCTGAATGGACTCAAAAGAGGTTTGTCTGATCTTTTCTTCCTCCTTCATCCACATTTATTTCTTAAATACCTGAATAATATTGCCATGGACCTTCTAATGCCATGGACCTTATAATGAAATCTACTACAGGATGCAGAGAATTCTCATTTGAAAGACGGCGAGTAGATCCACAGTCATATAATAATACATTTTTCACATGTTGTCTGGTATGCAACTGTGATGTTGGTTCCTGGGAGAAGGCAGGAGAGAATTACCAGAGAGGAATCCTCTGTGGTGCCTGCAGTGATTTCTGCAGGAAAATGGTGTAAGGGGGAAATCTGCTTCCTCACGAGCAGCCAGTCAGTTGGTACTTACTGGCTCCAGTCCTGACACAGCAGAGTAAAGAAATAAGTAGAGAGAGAAAGAAGTAGGTGAAGGATAAGGAGTCTTAAAAAGAAATATTCTTTTAACGCTAATCTGGGAGCAAAACTCAGGATATGCATTGTTGTGTTGTTATTTTGAAAATAACAATTTTCAAATTCAAAAATTTTCAATCAACAATTCCTGTTTATGTTGAAATGTAAGATTTTAGCTATTCATGGTTCCCTATGTTTTGATTTATTTGAAAATAGCTCAAATTTAATGAATCAGAACACCTGAAATATCCTTAAAATAAATAATTACAGAGTGAAAAAATGTTTTAAGAAAACTAGCCCAAACCTTGCTGAGTGCTCGTTCTCACCATGGAGAAGAAAAATGCATTAAAGATGCAATGCCCCAGAAGAAAGAGGCTCAGAGGTCCTCAGGAAATACAACCTTATATGCAGCTCTGCATGAGCACTCTGAATGAGTGCTATTTTTCATATGATCTCTAGATCAAAATCTTGCTTTGACCTTTGTGGTGAGCACAGTGAAGGAGTATGGCCAAACAATGGCCAAGAAAACAGACATTAGTGAAATAAGCATGGCCTCAATATCAGATTCTGTTTATTATTTTTTTTGTTTAATGCTCCATGAACTATCATTAGCTCTCCCTCTGGGTTTTAAGAGTCCTACTTTGTAGGTGATGGATCTCAGGCATCAGTAAGTCGTCAGGGACTGGTGAAAATGTTGTAGGACGTTTGAGAGGAAAGAATGTGCCCTGAGGACTCCATAAGAAAAATCAAGTCCCTGGCTCTGTGTTTAGTACTTACAGATTTGAAGTGAACTGTTTCCTTGCTCTTCTGCTATACCTGCAGTACCACTGGTTTGCCAACCCCATATTCAGGAGGTGGGTGCTTCCTGCAATGTCTTGGTTATTTCCCCTCTGACAGGATTCCACAGATGCTGCAAGCCTAAATATTAAAGTGTAATATGAAAAGAAGACAGTCACCATAAATTTTCCAGTGACTAATGCTGTGTAAATAGTGTCATGGTACTGTTGGATTTATTTTTAATTATTGGAGCAGCCTAGGGAAGTGCTGTCAGAGAGCAGTGATGGCCTGTCCATTGCTCGTTTGGGCATAACACAGAGCTTGGCTTGAAGCAAGTTGCAGTGCAGATAAGTGCACCCAGTGCCTGAGTTTTTTCTGCCTTTCTCGCTCTCATGCAGCAGAAATGTAATCTAGAGCTGCAAAAGAATTTAATACTAGGGCAGATCCTTGTGGAGTAGTAACTCCACTATACATTTCTCAGATTAGCCATAATCGTTCACTTACCTCCTCCTTTTATTGTTTTGGTATGTTTTTGAACAGTTAGGAAATTGTAATGCTGCTCTGTCAGAGGTATCATTGATCGATTCCCTCCTTTGATTAATATTTTCTTCTGAGAAGTTTCTCTCATTAGATTCAAATTAGCATTGGATCCAATAAAATCTTAGGAGTTTTCCTTTATGGATTTGTTCATATTTTGTTATGCTAGGTTTTCAGGGGTTTATACATATGGAAATACTCTCAAAACAGAATTTGAATAAGCTGAGGGGGAATAAATAACATACTGATGGTTGGGCTAGGTGACAGTTGGACTGGATGATCTTAGAAGTGTTTTCCAACTTTAATGATTCTGCATACAAAACATATCTTAATGTATTGTCTTGCATACAGATGTTGTCTTTTCTTACTCCGTATTGTAATAGTTCTGTTTTTATAAAATCACTACGGTTCAGTCTTCCTCAGTATTCCTCCTTTTCAGAATTAGACATGCACTATCATGCTGATCATTTTTGCTGTTGCAGAGTTGAGTCAGCTCACTGCAATTATAAAAACAGTTTATTCTGTTTGTTTGAAAGAAATGATGATACAGGAGTATGGTTTTGCTGAGACAGTTTCTTATTTGAGGAGAGGAGTTCAAAGAAGAAAACCTGAGTAATGGTGCAAGCTAGGTGATCAGTGAAGTAGCCAGGAGATGAGACATGAAGCAGGACTGCAGTGTCTGAATATGGACACTCAGGGTCATTTTAGATGCCTTCGTGTATTTGAGACATCTGCAGAGAATATGCAGAGAATATTATATGTATAAGTATATATGCAAAGACTGTACATATATATATATATATATTTAGTAGGCAGTAGAAATCTGCCTAGTGCTTTAAGTTAACATTACTGTCTTGCAGTAGGAGGTGGAGGTAGATCTCAGATTCTTAGTTGTTTTCATTCCATCTCCTGCTTCCTGTATCTCTGCCTTTTTTTTTTTTTTCTTCTTTTTTTTTTCTTCTAAAAATCCTGAGCCTCTAGAAGTCATTAGGAGGGGAATGCTTTCAGAACTGTGTACCTGTAGGTGTGTGTGTCTAGATTATCATACGTTCCAGGAGCTTGAAGCCACACCTTCAATCTTGCGTCCTCTGCTCCCAGCAGGTTTTGCCATGTTTTTCAGGAGAGTGCCTATAGCAATGCACTGCAGCAGCTGTGGGTGCAGAGATTTCAGGAGAGCCAAACTTGTCTCCAGCTCATTGAATTCAGAGGATTACTGCAGCATAAGCTGTACTTAGTGTCTAAAGGAGTATTTCTTTCAAATCACTGTCGGATGAAATCTTCTTCTCAACCAGTCTTAAGCACATACATTTCAAATGCTTTGGAACATCAATAATCATAGCAATTCAGAACTTGGTATCTAGATGAGGAATGAAGGTCATGAAACCACACTGCAGGATGTCTCTTTTCTGCCTTTTGTACTTTATAGAAGACATTCAAGGGCTTGTGACTTGTCCTGTGAAGGCAAGTAATGCATAATGTCGAGGTGGTAGAACCGTTTTGAGTGGGCAGGGAAGGGTTACAAATGTGGAGGAGAGTGATATGCAGAAATAAATCTTAACTATTCCTTTTGAATCATGATGTTAGCATCAATTCTGATGCTCCTGGAAATTCTGGATGGAAGCACAGCAGATACTGGCATTCACTCCTTGCAGAGCGCCAGGATTTTCTCACAGTATGAAGGAGATCCCCTTGAAGCTGTTAAAATATTAGAATTTACAGTGTATCAACACTTGTGTTTAATTGTAGGCAGTTGAAAGGTAGAAATGACATGTACAACTGATTTTTCATTATTAATGTGCAGAGCCATCCAGTTCCTCATTGCAGCTGTTGTAGTGTGTGTCAACTCTAACCCCCCTGAGAGAAGACAGGAAAGGAATGGCAGACAGGTTAAAATATTATTGTTCAGAGGGTCAGGTGGGAAGAAGGATCTATTGTTTGAGGTATATAATAAGGGTATGTTCACAAAATGATAAGTGGTCAAGATAGCTTCTTCCTCATCTGAGAACCCATCATCTGAAAAGCAGTTACCACACATCCTGTCATCTGGAAAGAAGTAGCAAGACACATTAGCTCATCTGCTTTCAGGGCCAAAGGAAGATAAAGTATGTTGGTTTAAACCTTTGTGAAACCTTCTGTTACGTCTGTGTAGGACCAAGTGTGCGGTGACCGAAGCTGACAAACTGTAGCTTAGTTATCTCAGCCACCAGACTACATGCTGCTGGCCTTGGGAGAAAATAGAGGCAGGGAGGGATGCTGTCCTCCTGCTGGGCCTGGTGAGCTGAGGGAGCCTGAGTGAGAGCCTGCAGTGCAACCCCAGCCAAATTCCCCAGCTACCAAAGATCTCCTATGGCCTTCAAGATCTAAGAAATTCCCAGAAGCTTCAGTAAAGATGCGAATGTTCAGCATTAGCGATGGATTGACATGATGTGTTTTTGATGATGTCTAGAATGCAGAGATTTTGCAACTAAACTTGGACAAATGTAATGGAAATTGAAATACATTCTCTAATAAAATTAAAAATCCGTTTATGTCACTCTTTAAATTTCTTCCCTTTTAGTCTCATATGTAAGATGGTTAAATTTATGTGCATATGCTATCTGATTCTGCTTACTCCAGTTGACTCAGAACTGAGAATTATACAAGTAAATATTTTTATATCTGTGAGAAAGATTAAATGAGGTTGTATGTAGTGTTTCTGTTACGTGGTTCTTTTTTCTGTGAAGATGTTGTCACAGCCTTTCATAGAATTGTAGAATGGCTTGAGTTGGAAGAGACCTTAAGGCCCACCCAGCCCCAATCCCTGCCATGGGCTGGCTGCTCCCCCAACAGCTCAGGCTGCCCAGGGCCCCATCCAACCTGGCCCTGAGCTCCTCCAGGGATGGGGCACCCACAGCTCTATGGGCAGCTGTGCCAGGCCCTCACCTGTGCCCTCTGAATGAAAAAAAATCCTCCTGATATCTAATCCAAATCTCTCCGCTTTTAGTTTAAAACAATTCCTCCTTGTCATATCATAAGACCACGTACAAAGTCATTCTTGTTCCTGTTTATAAGCTCCCTTCAAGTACTGGATGAGAAAATATTGTTACTCATTTCCAGTAGCTAGCATATTTTTTCTTACAGGCTGCAGTTGCAGTAATAGAAACTCGGCATCTTTCTACAGGTTTTTGTCTACAGCTATCTGCAGGTTTGCTTCTATTTATAAAAGAGCAGGGATAAATGCAAAAATAAATAAATAAATAAATAAAATCACAGAAATTTCTAAAGCATGTATTTCAGTCTCAGCTTTTATTGTGATAACACCACATCACTACTCAAATGCAAAAGTTAAACATCGAAGTTAAACATGGAGATGTGCCTTCATTCAAGTCTTTAAACTTATTCTCAAAAAAAAAAGGACCCACCCTGGCTTCTGATTGCTCATCACATTACCTAACCTAATGCAAGAGTGATGTTCACTAGTTAACTTAACCTGCGTTACATACCTGTGATTCATGTAATGTAATTCATGAAGTTAGGAGTGTGTTTTCAGCATAAAAAGGAGACCTCTGCAACTCCTCTTGTTTCCTTCTAAATTTTGGAGGACATGAAAACCATGGGCAGAGCTTCTATAGATTTCAAATGGGCAATAAGAATGCTGCCTTCTCTTGCTCCTGATGAAGATTTTACTGCTTTCTGAATTTTTAGCGAAGTTCTTTAAGATTCTGCAAACATGTTATTGGAACTCGTCATTGTCTTTAAATGAGCTGACATATTTTGTAAATTTATTTTGTAAATTTAAAGCATATTTGCTATTCCTCATAAAATAGCCCAGTATCAGTCCTGGCTGTGGATAAAGGGCTGCAGAATAGTGAGCAAAATTCTTGCCTGCTTACCTTTAAATTAATTACAGATCACTTACTTGCACAAATAAGCGCACAAAGATGCTGTTTCTCCCTTCCTTTCTCTTTTCTTGTCATTATTTTTACACTATATTGCACTTCCCTTCATTCTGTAATCCCCTGAAGCATTTCACATTCCTGATTTTCACATTCCACCTCTACAATTTTCCTGTGCCCGGTCAACTCTGCATTGTTCATAATCTTTCCTGTTTTCATGCACATCTTTATCTCTCTACATCCCCTTATCTATTCCCTTTAAAATCTCCTTATCCTAGATCCAGAATATACCCTAACCTTACTCATGCTGCAATCTTCGTTCCCTGGCTTCGATGACGTGCGTGTTTCAGTTGCCCAGTTCAACTCACAGGTCAGATGTTTATCCTTTCTGATTGCTTTTTCTGTGAAGCAACTGTTTCTGCTCCACTTTGGTGTAACACAGTCAGAAACGCTCAAACAGCTAGTGAGTGTCTATTAGTATCAATGCAAAAAACCCTTTTTGGATCTTCCTACTTCTTCATCAAATTAATGTGCTGTAAATCAGTGCAGAAAGCTGAAGAAAGACATGATGTACCATTTGCTTCAGAAATCTGTATTTGTCCATAAAACCTATGAAAAAAATCTCATTGTCTTTACAGTAGCAGTTGGATCACATTCATTATTATTATAGAATCATAGGATGATTTGGGTTGGAAGGAACCTTTAAGATCATCTAGTTCCAACCCTCTGCTATAGTAGGGACATCTCCCTCTAGACCAGGTTGCTCACAGCCCCATCCAGCCTGGCCTTCAATGCTTCCAGGGAGGGGGCATCCATAACCTCACTGGGCAACTTGTTCCATTGTCTCACTACCCTCACAGTAAAGGATTTTTTCCGAATATCTAATCTAAATCTATCCTCTTCCAGTTTAAAACCATTTCCCTTTGTCCTGTCACTACCTGCCCTTATAAAAAGTTCTTCCCCAGCTTTCCTGTACCCCCTTCACGTACTGGAAGGCTGCTGTAAGGTCTTCTTGGAGCCTTCTCTTCTCCAGACTGAAGAGCCCCAGCTCTATCATGTGGACAGCACTCTGCCTTAAAGAAGGAAAAGTGTGCTGACCTTATCAAATCTGAACTTACCCTGAAATAAGTTAACATGAGAAAGTTGCATATCTTCCAGGTGGATCCTGCCCTATGCTCTGGCATTTGAGCCAAAGAAGAATACGTAGCTGGAATTTGCCAAGGATTTGTCTTTCCATCATCACTGCTCCCATCTCAGCCTTCTTAGCAGAGAAGTGACATTGAGTACAGCAATCAGGAAGGGCAATTGCTTTTCTTCCAATGCTTGGAAAGCTGGATTTTGTACTTTGGTTATTAGGAATCTTTGTTCTTTCAGGACAAGCTATTTAGCGCGTACATATACACTTAGCACTTCTGACTGATACTGTTTGTTTAGGTACTTAATAGAATGTCCAGTGAATTTAGAGGCTTCACTGATGTAAATATACAAACATTACATGTCCTGCCTGAGTGAATTTTCTTTTTTTCCCCTTTCTTATCTATTCGTTTATGTTACTCAGCATATGTTGCACTTTAGCACAATGAATTTCAGTAATACGCAGAGTGATTGCATTCCATTTATATATTGGTTTCAGTGCTGTTAAAGATGGAGCAGAACTGAAATGCAGTGCAAATACTGAAGGAAAACAAACAAAGAAAAGACCAACAGAAGCACTACTTCTATAGGTAACATTAGTGAAATATGTTGAGTTTTTTCTTGTTTTGATTGGAGTGATGATTATTCTGAAAAAATATTTTTATAAATCCTGATGAACAAAGAGACAAGTCTGCCTTGCATTTATCAGCACTGGAATGAAAAGGAGAATTTTGTATAGAAAAGATGAAACAAGATGTGAAGGTGTCACACATGAAACTTATATTTTAGACTCTTGTTGGAAGCTGAAGTAAAATAGATTTTTTGGATTACTGAGATTCAGTGGGTGATTCAGTGAAGGCTTTACTGAACAGCTTCTGAAAAGATATCAACAGAAATATGAGCAGATTTGGGTAAGCTGGGTTTGTGCTTTTCTTGCTAAGTTAGAGTGCTATGGGACTTCCTCCAGATTTCTTCAGAGAAGAAGTTTCCTCTTTTTTTAACATTCAAAAGAACTGAAATTCTACATAGTCTTAGAGGTCCCAGAGGGATCAAATGGTCAGTAATTTATTAAACATTTTTTCATTACTATAAAAAGGCGTACGACACGTAGCATGCATGAGGAAGAAAAGTACACAGGGAAGAAAAGCAAAGACTAAGTTTGTCCTGTTACATGTGGAACAGTATTTGGGATAGGTGGTGAGTTTGCAAGACATCTGAGGTACTTAGCAATAGAAAACAGTTACAGGGTACAGCATTTGTATTCTAGATATTTTATTCTATTAAAAAACTTAAAGAGGTACTCAGGGTGATAAGACAGTGAGGGGAGCTGAATGATTTTTTGCAGTCACATTGGCTTGTCCAGGGTTGTTATTCTATAGCTGCTCTTCATAGAAATAGAGGACCTGCCTCAGGATGAGGTGAATAAGATGAGAAAGAACATGGTTGCATTGATTAAAAAAACCAAAACAAAACAAAACAACAGTTAGAAACAGCATAGGAATTTTGATTTTTATATGAGAAGGTATTCATTGATAGAGTAAAAAAAAAAATGTTATTCAACCTGGTTATGATTCATTTGGAAAATAATGCTGATGGTATCAAATTATTCTGCATAGCAAAAACAAAAGCAAACTGGAAAAGCTGTCATTCATAACACTGAATAACAGAAACCCGATGGCAGACGATAGGATGTTCAATTTTGGAAATGCAGAGTGATGCAGATGAGCGACAAAAACATTCCCTTCTTTTGGCTAGGCAGTGAGCAGCACATGGATAGAATCATTTTGTTTTCTGTGCCTTATAAAACATCCGGGATGCTCTTATTTTTTTCTCTTTTATCCTTAAATACTTTGGGATCTGAAGTAACCAACTGGTGGTTTTCCCTAATAAATAATTTTGCTGTGAGCATAGTATGTGTATTTCATTTCAGTGGTTTTGTAAAGGTACCTTAGTAGTGAGACAAAATAGCCATAATTTACTCAAGTACTAGAACTACACAAAAGGATGACTGGGCTATGTATGTACTATGTAGATGGTTTTCCCCTTGTTGCTTTGGGCAACCATATGGTTAAGTGCTAATGTTCCTGGAGATTGAGTCTATGAGGCAATAAATGGCTTTTATAGTTGATTAAGTGCTGAAGTGCAGCTGTAGCTACAAAAGCCATCTCAAGCAGTAAGTATGTTATTACTATTATGGAAAGATAAAAGGGAGAACATCATGGGAATAGGAATGTTTAAAATTTGGGGGTGGGGGAGAACAGAAAGGATAATATTTTCATGAAAAGTATTTTCAGGATAGATGTGAGCCAATACTATTAGTCTCTGATATTTGCATTTTTTGAACAAATTAAGATCCATAACATATAACTAGAACTGCTAACATAATCTGTGAAACTTTATGCTATGGACATGATGACACTTAGATTTTCAGCTAGTTTGGATTTGAATTAGGATCCTTGTTTTTTGAAATGAGCTTTAAGAATGAAGACTAGATTATGCAGAAAGAGTATTTTTGTACAGTTTTTTTAAATCGTTGCTGGTTCCAAATTACCTTGGGTTTGGAAGTAGCCTGTTAATAGGTCTTTATAAGTTCTGGCCTCCTCTCTCTCTGCCTTGCAAATGTCTTTTACATCTACCAGAGGTCTGGAGGTAAAGGAAGTGCGGAAAGAACAGAGTAGGAGTGCTCTGAGGTCTTTCTGACACAAGCAGATAAAAGTCCTGCAGCATGGGCTGATAGCATCTAGGGGACTTGTTTTATGTCATATTTACACAGCTGCGTCCTGGTCTTAGAGTTCTCCATGAAGGCCAAACATCCATCAACTGCTGTCCAGAACTCCAGACGTGAAGATGAGCTGACAAACACACTGTGCTGGGCAGAACTGCTTGTTCTTGGCTTCTGCATTGCCTGAGATGCATGGAGGTCTTCAGGGCTACAGCTCCTGAACCATATATTTAGATCAACAGATGTGTCTCTTTTCCATTTATTTTAAGAGGCATGAAGTCATAATTCAGTCATGAAGGCCCGATCTGTTCCTGTTAAGCTAATAAAAGTTTTTCTTCCAGTGATTTAAATGGAAGCAGACTTAAAGTCCAATACAAAAACATCCAGACACTGGAAGAGAAAACTGAAAAAGCTTAATTTAACCAGATTGTCACAAAGTATTGCTGTCATTATATTGGGATGTCTACAAGTGAAAGTTTCTTGTAGGCACCATATATTTAATTATTCAATGAACATCACTTATATTTATTTTGAGTAACATGGGAAAACACTTGATTAGGCCTTGTTTATATATATCTGTAATGCAAATAGTGATGATAGGGACAGAGTTGTTCATGATAGTTCTCATTCTTAGTTCTCTTTCTGTAATGTGATCCTGATGAATGGAAGCTCCAGGGACTGAAAAGTCAATCTTTGCTCTGAACTACAGTTTCTGCATTTAATTTCTTGCCTTGTTTCTTTTAAGTATTAAATGGAGAGGTGACCCTGCATGTGACAGGGGGGTTGGAAACTCATGATCCTTAGGGCCCCTTCCAACCCTTGCCATTCTGTGATTCTGTGATTCTATGACTCTATAAAGAATTTTGAATGGCACTGGGGAAAAAGAAGTCTTCATATTGTTACTTTTTCATATATAAATGACAGTATTCATGCCAAGAATTATTTTATTTTGTTTTCATTAAAAATACAGAAGTAAAACAACACCTGCTTTTTTTCTGAAGTAAGTTTCTTTTAGGCAGCCCTTGAACAGGTTACAGTTCCTAACTGCAAAGCTTAACTATATCAAGTAATTATAGCAACATAGATTCAGCCAGGTGGGAAGGATCTCAGGAGGACATCTGCTGAAAGCAGAAGCAGCACTGAATTCAGAGCAGGTTGCTGAGGGCTTTGTCCAAATGGGTCTTGGAAACCTCCAGGGATAGAGATCCCACATCCTCTCTGGGACACACGTTCCAGGGCCTCACAGCAATTTTATTTTGTACTTATATTCAGGATCTTTCTGTAGGATCTTTCTGTTTCAAGTCGTGAGTGTCACCTCTCTTTTTTCTGCACTTCAGTGGGAGTTTGGATCTTCTTGATGACCTTTTCATTAGGTATGGACAGGCTGGAGTCCCCCGAAGTCTTGTCTTCAGGTTAAAAACCCCAGTCCCTCAGGCTGCTCTCACTGGTACGTTCTTATACAGTTGTGTCTGTTCTCTCACACCTTCAGCATCTTGAGCTGTTAAGCATTTAATTAATTGAATATGCTATTGTGTTTTTCCCAGAGTCAGATTATTTCTAGTATTATTTGTTACAAATTTGAATGTTTTTTCAAAGTGGTAACCAAACAAATAGCTATTAAAGATTAGTCATAGTCTGTCTGAAATTACATGAACCTATAATTATATTTTTAGTCAATGGAATCCATTACGATTGTGTGTTTATCTCAAAAACGCTGATGCATACCTTTGTATTTCATGTGCTTTAATCCTTAAATTATCAAAGCATTTCTGTCTAGGGAATTACGTTACTTCGGGCTCCTTTCATGTATTAATGTCGGGTACACAGAAATGCATGCTTCATGGAGCAAGATGAGAGTGTTGAACATCCACCTTCTGGTACACGCAGCAGGGATCTTCTCCTGCTTTAGTTGTGTGTTACACCAACCCTACGGTCATCTTCAGAGGCAGCAGATCACTTGCAAAGGTAGTCCCTGTCAGAAATTTTGCTTTCATTACTATATAATTACCTATAGCATCTAAATGAAGCACAAAAGGTCTTGAATTTATTACTGCATAATTTACAGAATTCTCAAGAGAAAGCCCTGTGGATTTTAATTTTCCAATAAATTGAGTGTGATGTCAAGTCAGTATTCCAGTGTGCATGAAGAAGATAGATCAGAGGCTTCTCCACAGGCCTAATTCCTTTACCATCTCTGTGAGCTGCTGGGAGCTGATGAAGCAATCAAGCTCATTCTGTGGGACCCTTTATGAGACTAAATTATATCTACTTTTTCTCTACTATTCCAATGTGTGGATGGATATTCAGAACTGTTGTGTGACTTATCCACAATATTTTCATAATTGATTTGAACAGTTATTTACCTCTTTTATAGCTAGCATTTGAACTTAGGTAATGTTTTCACTTTTCAACAAATGGCATCTGTTGCCAATTTTATGAGCAGCTACATTTAACAACTAAAACACAAAGGACACTACATGTGATTGTGCTTTTTCTCCACAAAGTTGACATCTGACTAAAGACAAATCTAGTTAGGTAAGAGAAGCTGCTGTAGGTAAATGGGATGTAGCACAAGATAAATGGGATTTCATAAACCCCTGCATCTGAAGGAATGATATCTTTCAGGTTCTTGATCCATGGGAAATGAAGGCAATGAGTGGGCATGTGAATGAGGTATCTACAATTGCAAGAAATATATGTAGGTTTTGTACTTTGTGTAGGGCATGGGATTGAAGTAACTCAGGCCCTGTAGAGTTCTCTCATGCAGCTTTGTGTTTCTGGAGAACCATAATTTGCATTTATGTAGGGAAAGGAAAATCCTATGAAGTACAGATTTGCAGCACTTGGTGACTCTTAGTAATGCATTTGGTCCAGTGAATAATTTTCCAACTTACCGTAAGCATGAATCTTTGTTCTCCTTTATTTTTTCCATTGATACTGTCATATTGCTCTCTTGTAAACACAGATGTGTGCTGTAGGGAGGTTAGTGGCAGTGAGAAAGGAGCAATATCTCACCCACTTTTGTCAATATTATTGTTATTATTCATTATTTTTACAGCTCCCCAATGTGTGCTAAGTACTTTGGGAAACCATCAGAACAATTTAATGCTTCTTACAATACTCCAATAACTGAAGACTTTTTTACATGTACATTAAACTTTAGGTAGATAATTTTACAAGATATTCTGCAAGCAGTTATCTAATAGCCACGTGTCACCACATTGTGTAGAGCCCTGCTGATTTTTCCTGCTCTTTTGTTCTTTCCATTTCATGAGGGAAGCTGTGACGATGACATATGTTGTCACTGCTTTATATCTAAATGCTTTATATTTAAATGGGTTTGCACTAATTATGATGTAATTAGAGACCCTGCTCATCCTTAGTTGTGATTGTGTGTTTGAACTGACTCTAGGCATACCTAGAGAGATTAGCATATGCCACAGTTGTTCTTATGAGTCCATGCTCACCTGCTTGAGCTGTACCATGAGGGAGAGTTTATTTTAATGGACAAGAAGGGTGCCTAGTGCTTTTTGCTCTAAGTCAGCTCTGGTTCTGTTACAGTCAAATCTCTACATGCCTGTTTACATTTATAGCTATTACCAGTTCATTGCAGCGGTTTGCAACCTGAACGGATCGGTTGCATCATGCCTTAGCACCTCTGGTTCATGTTTATGGCCACTATGATTTAGATGTGGGCAAGTACTTGCACTTGGTACATCTCTGTGTTCATCCCTGGTAGCAAAAATTCAGAATATTTCTTACCTGTTGAACAATGAACTGGTTGTCATGTATGATACAATTCAATTGCACTTGGCTTTGCTATTCAGTTAAATTCATTTTATTTTAATTTATATTTTATATGTGACATTTGTATGTTATATGTAGCAAATATATATTACTTTCTTTGAATGCTTTTATGCTTGGAACATTGTCATTGTATTTTATTATTAATCTTGAGGAAGCATCATCATAATGTTGATGAGTTAAATGAGAACATTTCTACATTTGATATAAATCATGTATGCTTAAGTCTGCAGCTATCAAGAATGTGCAAAACAAGTGGACTGTGACCGTCTGTTGTCATTCTTAAGCAAAGCAAAACTGATTATCAATTATAATTTAACTTTTTCTTTCATCTGTACTGACAATGAATAAACTGAAATGAAGAGCAAATGCTTCAAGGTTTATTAAGAATAGAAGTTGTACTGAATGTGTAAGCTGAATGCTGGAAGCCCAGCTTGTTAATCAAATTGGGAGTACTATAGTTGACATTGTAAACAGGTGCAGTAGCAAAAGAACATTAAGTGCTATTTGGATTAGCCATTTACTATTTCCATTTGTATATGAGATTTTGGAAGCACATAGGTACTGTGAGCAAACATTTAAATTGTAGAGAATGTGCTTCTGCATTTAAAGGGTAGACAAAATTCAAAAGGTATTGAAACGAGCCTATTAACTGAGAACAGTTTCATTATCTAAAAAAAAAGGAGGAGGAGAATACAAGAATTCAGTGGAGCATAACTGATTCCATTTATGTGCTGAAATAAAATCACTGTGATAGAGATTTTTTCAAGCAGCAGCTCTAGGCAGATTGAAAGTTACTCTTAGAAACAAGTTGAAAAAAAATCTGTTTTTTTTAATGCAGGTTTTTAATGATAGAGGTGTTTTTATAATATTTTTTATTTCAGTTAAAGACCGTGTGTGTTTGTGAGGGGCTGCATCCTCTCGGCTTTCAAGAGTATTTCCCTAGAGTGGGTATTACAGCAGTTTCTTTAAAAGATATGTAGGATTTTTTAATATTGTATTTTGCGAATGTCCAGAGAGTACAAAGTTTCAGTATCTATTTCTAGTAATAAAGATATTTTCCCATACCCTTCACCCTGGCACATCGCAGAGAGCCCTGCAGGCTGCAGCTCAGATCTGCATACCTGCAGGTGTTTCCTGCAGCCACCTACCAACTTGCAGGTGAGACAGAAACTGCTCATTAATGCATAGAAACAGCTTGAAGCTGCGCGAGGGAAAGAAAAATTGCTTTTAAAATTATCTGTCTGTTTTAGGTTTGCTGAAGGATCCTCTGTATTTTAATGTCTGAGTTCTCCTCAGAACTGTGTGCAGTGTGAAATGCCCCAGAGCTGCTGGCTGCAGGAATCCTGATGGGCCCCACTGGGGCTCCCTGCCACACTCTGCCCAGGAAGGGCCTCCTTTCCCAGGAGTAATAGCAGCTGTGGGGATTTTCTTCTGTCTTTGAAGGGCAAAAATTTTGCCATAGCAAAGCATCAGTAGCCTTTACAGGAAATGCCTAGCCTTTTAGCATTTTGTTTCTGTTAAACAGACAAAAGAATATTGTTGAAATCACTGAATGTAAAAGGTCTTGAGATTAATTTGGTTGTGGAAGCTTGCAGAATATCCTTATGCAGGGGCTTTTGCTCCCTACTTAAATTGCCAGGGCAGGAGCTGTTTGCACTTTCAAGTGTAAAGATTGCCCTGGGTGATTTGAAGCTTCAGACATAAAATTTCTACATATTTATTGCTATAATCTTCCAAATGTGAGTTGATGTAGCTCTGACTTTCTAAGCTTCATCCTTCTACTGCAGAAAACTTTCCCAATCAACAGAAGATGGAAACTGCCAATACTTCAGCAAGATTTGTTACTGCCACGTGGAAGCCTGAAGGACAAAGTTGATGCAATGTGCAACCATAAGTACGCAGATGTTCATGGGGAGACAAAATAATGTGGATATTTGGTGGCTAGGAGAGGATTCTGAGCCTCAAGCAATGTTTCAGTTGGAAAAGTTTGTCTGATGGTTCATTGACCCAGTATCCGTACAACTTCAGTAGATTTATTATTTGGAATTCCTCAGTGGAGATTTTAATTAGACATATATTCGTTTGCTAACTTCATCAAGTAAAACAAAACAAATGCTAAGGAAGACATTTGCACTATATATCTATCAGTTTGATTACAGTTTTCTTTTGCCTCCCTCCCCTTGGAGATTGTTTGGAAATGGAGACAGCAAAAATGGTGTAAAGATAATTCATTTTCTTGAAATCAATTCCTGCCTTCCTGTTGATCCATCTCCAGGACAGCAGCCTAGATAAGGCTACTTATTATGTGGAAGATATTTTATAGTTTTCTTGAAACAACAATGTCAATACAGACCAAAAAAAATTGGAGTTTTAGGCAATATGGATACTGAATAAATTCAAGATGAAGAACTGTAGGAACAGAATCAGAATATACTCGTCAAGATTGATAGCTTCTTTCACCTTACATATTCTGGAGCTGCAACATGAGGCACGTGAAGGAAGAAGTAGCAGTAATGAATATGTTTGGAAGAAAAACTGAGGAGAACAGAATCAAAGCATGAAGTAGTGATTTTATGTTAAAAAATAGATCCATTTTACGTATTTATTTTCATTTTTAAACAGAAAAATATAGCACCATTAGTCTGGAATAAAGCTCCTTAATGTTTTTTTGTTGAACACATTATGTTTGAATGAGAAAATTGATGTATTGTTGATGTAATAGACAAGGATTTATGCACATCAAAATTGTTCTTGATGGATTAATTTTTAGAACAAAGGTGCCATTGCTTGAAATAGTAAATGACATATTTCTGTAATGATTTCAAATGACTGAAATCACTGCTTTTGAAAAAAAATAGGTATTTCCTGTGAATACTAATGTATAACATGTTCTTTCCCTTTCTGGGTGTTAACCGTTGCCTTTGTTGCCTTCTACTGCAGCATATTCATAGAACTATGACAAGGCAGTCATGGTTTTTTCATTTGACAAAGCATAAGCTATATTTCAAAAGTAATTTTGGGGGTTTTTGAATTGAAATGTTCTGTGAGAAACAAGGTGCACATCTTTCAAAACTGTGTTACTGTCTATTCAATGACTGTTGATCCTAAAAAAAAATATTTTCATTCTGTTAAGAATATGGTCCACTGCTACTGAAGTGAACGGTGAGAGTCCATTAGATCTTAATGGGTTTAAGATCATGTTAACAGTGAGAAAGGATATTCTGGAACTGATAGCCTTATTGCCTCTTGGTCATTTCAATTTAAGCTTTGGAATCGGAAAAGATGAATCATGTAAAACCCATTCATAATCAGAGATTGTATTTCACTGCGGTTATTGAGCACAACAGAACTACACATCATAATTTCATCTCGTCTGTTAAGGCTTA
Organism: Phasianus colchicus; assembly: GCF_987193195.1. Taxonomy (NCBI): domain Eukaryota; kingdom Metazoa; phylum Chordata; class Aves; order Galliformes; family Phasianidae; genus Phasianus; species Phasianus colchicus. Next base: position 12,543,188 of record NC_143436.1, read on the forward strand.
TGAGCTGTTCTAGTACTGAATAACCTATAGAAGTTAGTAACTACCAGCTTCTTTTCCTTTCTGAGTCTCTAATGCACTCCCGTATTAAAGATGTGATGGTGCTGATGTGTGTGCTCAGCAGAGATACTTGGGAGTAATCAACCTTCCTGTTGCTGAAAGGTATCTTATTATCTAATAAAATTGGAAATTAATGTTGATTTTTCATATTTTTTTTGTTAGATTTGGTAGTGCTATTGCATCTAAACGGCATATTTTTATGTTACTTCACTGTATATTTATATGTGTTGTGTGCATGTTTTATACTGCCAAATCTTGACAAAAAAGCAAGTCAGTGCAGTGCCAGAACAGCTTACTGTCAACATGAGGCTGAAGTAACAGAATTTAAAGCACCAGATGACTTGATTTTACTGAGATTACATCTTTTCAATACTTGTACAGCCTTATCAAAATCTGGTATTACCCAACTGTGAGGATAAAGGAAGCAAAAACGTGGAATTCGTACAATACATGAGACATTTATATTCTCCCTAACTTAAGAGTGAATTATTTGTTTGTTGTGATGATATACACAATAACACAACATAAGGCTCAAGCTGTAGAAGCCATTTCTGCCCTCCTTTCAATTTTTCCGTACCTGGAGGAGTTCAAGGTCAGCCTGGACAGGGCTCTGTGCACCTGTCCGTGTTCATTGCAGGCCATTTGGACTGGATGGCCTTTAAGAATGCCTTCCAACTCAAATGATTTTATGATTCTATTAACTTTTTCAGTAAAACCTCCTTCCCAATAGCACTGAACTATGTTCTTCCCCATAAAATGGAAACAATTCCAATGGATTCACTGACTACAAATTGAAGACATTCAGGAAGAGAAGCTCAAAGTCTATTTCTATTCAAGGTATTCCCAATCCTTGCAGCAAGTGACAAAGTATGGCTTGCATCTGCATTGCCATCTGGTTTCCAGAGACGGTGGTCACTGGAACCTTAATTAACCCATCTCTCAAACTTCATGTGTTTAAAAATTTCTTCAATTCTGAGATGCTTTTCATAAGCTAACTCTTTATAAGCTATCTCCAAATACCTGAGGGGCTACAGCAGTCCATGTGGTCTTCAAGGTGAGAATGACAAGCTTGAATTTCGTACTATTCTAGAGAACATAATGGGTTTTAGGACTTTGGCTCCATTTCAGCGAAGTACTTAAAGCCAAGGTACCGTTCCATTATGTCAATCTATTTATAGAGATAGATGAATTCCCTCTTCAAAAGGTGCACGTAACTCATTATCATTAAGTAAATGTGTGAGTTAGCAATAAGGAGAAAAGAGAGATATTAGCTTGTGTTTTCTTTTCTTTTCTTTTTTTTTTTTGTAATATTTATAAATATATATTTATTTTGGTAGCAATAAAATCCAACCATTGTCCTCTGAAGAAAAAATGTACATCAGACTTATTTGCGGGGTATCTCTGAGAATCAGAGATTGTTTTGACATGCAGAACAGAACATGATGGCTGTCATTCACAATTCAAGCTGGAGATGTTCATGTGAAGCTTACATTTAAAAACAATCCACCAATCACTAACTGATTCATAACTAATCAAATAAAACTAAGAAGAAAATCTAGAGAAGCAGCTATAAGTATGCCTGTTTTGCAATGAAAATCCAACAATATTCTCCCTTCTGCAGCTTTTTTAAGATTATTTTTAAATTCAAAAATTATGAATCATTGATCTGTAATTTGTTATATGATCCTGAAGTTACTGGTGAAAATTCAGAAGACTAATATGTGAAGATTCAAATAAGCCTGAGAGATACATACTTGGCAGACTCATGAGGCATTAAAAAGGCATATTTGATATAAAGGAAAAAGTAGTTAACTGCTATTGAAGTTTAGAAAATATACATGTTTTAAGTTCTTTAAAAATTAAATGAAAAGCAGCAGTTGTGCTTTGGTTCTGGCACAGGGTTCAAATACAGCCTGCTATAGGGCTGCTTTCTGTCCGTGAAATCTTTACATGAGGAGTTTTCAGATTTCAGTCACTTGAGAGCTCAACGTCTGTGGGAAATGATAGTTGGGATTTGATGGGCAGTAGTGAAAGAAGGGGAAGATGTGGCAGAAGATGTAATGGAAGAATTTCTGCAAGAAAGGATGAAAGATTCAGAGAAAAAAGAGGAGCCAAAACAGAGTAAGGGCTGAAGAAGTGAAATTGGAGTAAGGCTGGAAGAATCACAAACCTTAGGGAAAGGATGCAGGGAGCAAGGAAAAGCCCAGAATGATGTGGCAAAATTGTATGCTGATGATAGGGCAGACAGTGCCAGCTAGAAGCCTGGATCTGTTGTTTCTTGTCATTAAGTAATGTAAGTTTATGATGTAATAAGCACCAGCTCATTGCTGCCTTTTTCTGCAACTGTTGGTGGCAGTAATATCAGCAAGACCATCTCCTCAAGACTTTTCATTAGGAAGAACTGGCAGTATGGGCACCTCTTACTAGGACAGTCTGCCATTGTTGATATCTGCTTATCTGCTTATTTTGCCACTCCCTGAAACTGACCCTGTGTTCCTCTCCAGGTCGTAAGTCCTTATAGAAAGAATGTACTCTTACTGCCAGTCCATACTTGTTTTGCACTCTGCATTATGTCCCAGAAAGGTACCCACCATAAGACATTTTACTTTTTTTAATATAGAAAATTCCTTACAGTTCATTCTTCCTCAGTGTTCCCCAAACCCTTGTTTTTTTCCCCCCACAATATTGTTGTATCAGCACAGGATAAGTGGTGATCACTGAACCAGTAACTACTCAATATTTCTTTTTAACATCAGCCATATGGTAAGTCTGTGATCATTGCCTAACTCGGTCAGGGGCTTAGAGATGTAAAGCTTCTTATGCCTTTGTTAGGCCAGCTGTTTCTATTTGGAGGCTGAAGATCAAGCATCCAATACTGCTGAATTTATCTAAAAATCTTACTATGAATATCTTGAAAAGGGAGCATTTAAAAAAATCTGGCATCAAATATGTGCTGAGAATTCTTACCTAAATAAGCTATCCCAGTCTAGTCAGAAAATGACTTCTCTTCTTTTCTTCTTTTCCAATCTTTCTTGTTGGTTTTCTTCAGTTCTTTAATGAGAATATCAACCATCCTATCATTTTAGTGTTTAACCAATTTCAGCAATATGTCACAAAGGAAAACAAGAATATTTCATTTCCACTTTTATATTAAGTACAGATCAAATGATTCTGTAACAGCTGGTGGTAACGCAGGAAACATTTTCTGTCATACTTGTTTAAAATAAGCTTTCCAGCGCTATCATAAAAGCAGAAGCATTACAAATTAAATAACTAATTGTTGGTAACATTAGCATAGCAGTTTTCTAGTAGCTTATGGCTTTACTGAAGGATTATTATCAGATATGCTTTAAATGCACCTTATCAAATAACACATAAAAGCTCTTCAGGACATGAATAAACTCCCCAGTAAAATAGTTCCTGGCAGCGGGGAGAAAAAAGTTTGAAAAAGAAGAAAAGTGTATAATGGCTGTGCACTCAGGGTGCAACTGGTCACTGCCACAGGAGTCATCTATATGTGTGTACAGTGCATCCTCACCAGAACTCACCTAAGTCTTGTCTTTGGCTTGCCCCAAAGCCAGCCCAGGCACTGATTACTGATTGCATTCCCACAGGTGTGTCTCCTGCTCTTCTAAGGTTAAACAATCAGGTAGGCAGAAATTATGCTCATCTTTCAAAGCCTTATACTGGAAGTGAAGAGGATCTGAAGACATCTGCTGGAAATAATATGTCATCAAAAAGGTGAAGTACTTCCTCATCTGCAGGATGATGGTTGCTTCTGCCTCTCCTTCCTGGCTGGGGAGCAGTGGAAACAGAGCTTAATTGCAAATCAAGAAGTCCCACTTTGGAGTTCATGATCACAGTTGTTCTCAAATGGATTTTTCAGGATTAATGTTGCATAACCTATTCTTGCTGCAGAGCCTCCACAGAAGGAAGGAGAGTTGTGCGAGTCATGGAAAAAAAGAGTTTTCAATAAATAGAGCTGTAGTATATGGGTGAATGCAGCTACTCCTTATTCTGACGTTCTGCGGTGTCTCACAACACATGTTTCAATAACTGCCTGGCAAGTATTGACTTTGGGAACACTAATCTCACCGTCAACTTGTTCAGAGTACCAGGGAGTTGCTATTATAGTCCATCAATGATTGTAGTTTTGTAGTTGTACACTGTAGTAGAAAAGCCCATTTTCTTTCTGCCTCTGGGTTAAGAGACAGTTTCCTACACTCTGTAATTACGAGCCAAGCACCAAAGAATTAACGCTGTCCATCTGACAGATTCTGTGATACTGTGTGATTGCTCCTCTGGAAGCAATAACCGTTTGCTGACCTATAAGTTCTTGCAGGAGGTTTATTTTATTGTTCCATTCAAGCTCATTTAAGGAAACAAGAATTTGAGGAGATGCTCCAGAGGATGATATAAGTAAAGCTAAGATAGCACTGCTTACTCACGGATGTTTTCAGAGCTTTAATTTCAAACAACAAATGGCACTGTCATTGAAGCAATCAATTTAGAATGACAAGGAACATTTAGATAAACACAATATCATCTATTATATAAATCCAGGTACAAGGGAAAAAGAAGATGTAAGTTCACTAATGGAAGGAAAGACTGACTATAGAACAAAATCTAAATACAAATGGAGTATTGATAAGAATTCATATGTCTGTTTATAATGCGTAGTCATTTCAGCTGAAGACGGAAGAGCAGGAGCCAGGCCTTTTACACATCCAGGGCTTCTAGACAGATGCAGTCTACTAATTGTCATCAAATGGTGAAAATGCTGTCAATTAGCAAAAATCAATCCCTGTCCTCTTTCACCAAAACAGCAATAAAATTCCCTTTCATTGTCTGAAAGCTCTGTCCTGCAGAGCTAGCAGGAAGGGAAGGCAGTCCTTTGAGGTGGGAAAGGCCAGTGTGCAAAGTGGTATCTGTGGCAAGCTCCAAGGGCAAGAGTGTGAGCCCAGCACTTGATAAAAGGGGAGACAACTTCATTTTCTTGCTTATTTATACTACTAGGTGATGTTTATTTAAGTTTTATGCTTAAGGATTGAGGAAATGGAGGCAGGTAGAAATGAGTAATTTTCAGTCTCATGTCCAGTGTTTCAGGCGAAAGTATGCGATCTGTTTCTTGGTTTTGGACATGAAGGAGAGTGGGATATGAAGAAAATTAGATCTAGTATCAAGATGTTGCTGAGAATTATTTAGAAAACAGGTGAAGAAGTATATTTTTTGTGTGGGACATTGATGTAAAATCTGATCTTGATTATATTGCTATAAACCACCAACTTTGGCAGTAAACATAGCTGAGAGCAGAAAATGTTCTATAAAACAGTCATAAAATTCAAAATAGTGAGAAGTAGTAGCAATTTGTTAAAGTGGAAAAGAATGCACACAGCTTGTGTAGAAGCAAGGCCTGTATCTGGAGATCCAGTTGTGCCTCTGCTTGTTGTGAAGCTGAGCTCCTGTAGTAACAATGGCCTTGCATGAAATTCAACTATGTAAGTCCAAAGATGAACCAGACTTGGAACCTCTGGTCACCTTTTGCTTAAAGTTGTGGTAAACAGGAAATAATTTTTCACAATCTTGTTCTCTGATGTTTTTGGCTTGTTGAGTTCAACCATAAAAACTGACATTGAGTTTGAAGTAGTGAATTGATTTCTAAGCATGGACAGCCAAAGGCCAAGTTGTCAGTGACATAAAACTGTTAAGCCACAGGGTTCTGAGTCTGAATGCTACCACAGATTGTTTCCACTTATCACAATACCTGTAAGACAAATGCAGATCTTAGGTAAATGCCTCGCTTTAAATCCCTTGGCAAAACTACTCTAAAATCTCGTAAGTACTTATAGTGACAGCATCTGAGAAAAGGGTCTGAATGGGAATTTGTTCTTTGCATCTGTATAGGTCACTGTCATTGAAAATGTCTTTTAAATAAAAGGAAAAGCAATTGCTAACAGATTTTCAGTAGTGACCTATGTTCTTGAATAACACGAGGAAAGAAGACACAGACTGCTGCCTGCAAATGTCAGAAGCAGTACTGTCCTGTGGTCACATCTTGGACTGATGCTGCTTTTAATCTGAAAGTTCTGTGTGGTTCATTTCACCATCTTTGCTACCATTCTTACAGTTTCATGAAGGCTGTAAGCTATGCAGAGCTCAGGCTTCTTCTGACAGAGGCATCTTGCACCATATATATTAACACTGCACTGGTCTCACTTGCTCATAGTGCAGTAGTGGAGAATAATAATGTAAGTTGCTATAGCCTATTTGGTACATTGGAAGTTAATTTAAAAAAAAAAAAAAAAAAGATGTTATTTGGAAATTAACAAGACAATACTTAATTTTATTTAACAGCAAAACCTGAAAGCCTTGCTGTTATTAGGAGCTCTGTGAGACCTGCTGTGTGCACTTTGAGTCTGTTATTCCAGTGATAATTTTAGGATGAACAGTATTTATTAAATTGCTCTTAATACTCCTTCTGCCAATTTGTGTTTGTGATTAGAAAAGCAATTCTTTTGCTTGTTTGTGAACATTTATAGTGTATAGAAGACTTCAGAGGAATAGATGTGACCTTGAACAAGAACTGGTTCATTTCATACCTCTAATTGTGCTTCTCCTTGCCTTAGCTCCAGGATAGGTACTTCCTGCCGTAGCCAAAACACTTGAGATGAGTTGGGAGTTTCCTGAGCTTGTTGATGAAGTTTGCACTTGTTCCACATTTGTACTGAATGGTGAACAATTTATCACAGAATTACAGAATGTCCTTGGTTGGAAGGCACCCACTGGGATCATCAAGTCCAACTCCTGGCTCCACACAGAACCATCAAAAAATTAAAGCCCATGTCTGAGAATGCTGTTCAAATGCTTCTTGAACTCTGGCAGGCTTGGTGCTGTGAGCTTGGACCTCCCCATTTTAAAACCTGGAATGTGTGGACCCTCCCCATTACCAACCTTTCCTGTATATCTGTGCACAAAGTCTGCAGGTTATCGGGAGTTCATGAGGTTATTGTTAGTTTGGATTTAATGCATCTTTGATAGTTGAAGAGTAAAGCAGCAATGAAGGTGACCACAATTCTGTTGACATTTTGGTGGCAAAAGTGGCATAAGGGTTTCCTTTTTACATCATTTATGCATTTGGGGTCAGTGCTAGGAATTTTCATAAAATTGAGGCTCTGCTTCTTAGAGGAGTGAGAGAAGTGGCTGTGCTCCTTGTCACTGTCCTTCAGAGGCTATCCTATCTTAGTTTTGCTTTTAACCTTGCAGTTTCTGTCACTGTGTAGGCAAACCTACAAGGTCTCACTTGACATAAGAAGGCATTTGAAATCTAGTATAAAAATGTTATAGTAAACAAGATAAAGAAATGTTAAGTAGTTGGAGAAAAACAGCACTCATTAAAACTATTCCTGTCAGAGGACCAGAGAAATTAAGGACTTTTCTATTCATGCTTTAATTCCCCATTGAGCAGGTGTAGAGTACAAGTGTCATACAAATTATTTCCAGATTAACCATTTTCCCTATTTTGATTCTCATTCTCTAACCACAGCCTCTGCACTGCAACATAGATATTTCCATAGGACACTTACTCAGCTGGAAGAAGCATCAGTCTTTAAATATAAGACTGTTCAGTTTGTATCCTGTTATGGATTATGTAGTGCTTTTCATGTACTATAGCGCAAAGTGTTTTACTAAGCAGTGAATTATAGTAGAGATGTTGCTATGAATGCAGAACTCACCAGAGCTGCTGATACAAATGCATTAGAATGTTATTTTTTGAGTCTGAATGTCGTCACTTGCAGCTATACAGAAGATGGATAGGGATGAGTCTTTTGCAAAATAGATGTTTGCTTTTATAGACTAACCAGAAAAAAAAAAAAATGAATCCAAGAGTAATATTTGTCAACAGGAAAGCTGTCTTAGAAAAAAGGTTTTTTTCTATCCTGTAAAAACATAGCAGAACTTGCATGAAAACTGCAAGTAGGAAAACCATTAATAAACATGAAGCCGTATTCTGCTGTTTTACTATTTATTTATGTATTTATTTTACCAGCAGCTAGATTTGCACTAGGAACTGAGATACTCAGGAATTGCAGAAGCCCACAACCAGAAACAATTCTTCTCAGAAGAGCTTGCAGTTTGGATAGATCAGTCATGAGCAGATTTGAGTGATTTGCATATTAGATATTTGCATATTTGCATATTTGAATCATCATGTTTCTCATCCCCTATCCTGTACTTTAAACCCACTTACTTTTCAAGCAGGTCCAGGTTTGATACGATGTCTGCAGCAGAAAAGCATGATTTGTCTTTTGGAGCTGGTGGATTATGGTCTAGGTGTCCCACTTCCCAAGTATTCACAGAATGTATACCTAGAATTATAAGGGCAGGAAGGGACCTCTAGAGATCATGGAGTCCGACCCCCCTGCCAAAACAGGCTCCCCAGACCAGGTTACGCAGGTAGGCATCCAGCTGGGTCTTGAACATCTCCAGAGATGGAGACTCCACAACCAAGTGCTGTGACAATCAATTCAAGTCCCGCTCCACTTAATGGTCCAGTGCCTTATCTTTTGGACAGGAATGCTCAAATTAATTTTTTAAAGACAGTGTTTTGTTATATTTGCCTAGCTTTTACATCTGTGCCTAAAAGTCATACACTGAGTAAGGTCAGTTTTTTCTCTGATTATTAGACTGTAATTCACAGCCTTTCTACTTATCACTCTTGAATTTGAAGCCTGATGTAAACAGACATTAAACTATTTCAATTAGTCTTCATGTTTTAAAAAGTGAATAATCTATTTAGTGTCATTTATCTATGAAACACTGGAGTAAATGCACCCCGTGGATCAAATCAGACACATTTCTTTCAAAATCTTTCCAGAGTTGTTCTCTGCCACTAAGGGAGGTCAGCTGCAATTACCTACATAATCTTTTCGGAAAGTCATTACAAACAAGCACTGTTTTCTCAGTGGTTTTGTTCTTTTTGCTTTAAGGGTTTATTAGCTCCCCTGTTCTTTGTTTTGGATTGGTTCATTCTTGCCACAAGAATATGGTATGTTGTGGTATGTTATTATTTTTAAAAAATATTTAAAAATAAATCAATGGCCTGTTAACATGAGGTCTTGCTCCATTGCTACAGGACTATCCTTTTTTTTGGCCAGGGAAGATTGGCTGTAAGTGAAAATAACAAGCTCTGTGTTGTGCCTCTTGCTCACTAACAGCTTCTTCACTGCCCCTGAGTGATTCACTTAAACTCTAACTTTCCTCTCTGAAAATTGCGGCTAATAATGAATTGAATACTTCTGTATCTCACAGGGTGCTGAAAAAAAAACAACAGTACTAACTTAAAAACAACTTCTGCTGGATAATCCGTAATGGGAAAGCAGTATAGCAAAGAAAGAATGCGTTACTAGTCATATTTTGAAAGAAACTGCTATAACATATAGCATAAAGATTGCATCTGTTTCAGGGAAATGCACCTTCCAAGTAGCTAATAAAGAATAGCATCTATTAGATGCTGTCAGGAAGGGAGAAGAAAAATTTCAGATGTGCAGTGGTTTGTCACTGTTCTTGATATGTGCTCCAGCTCTCAGATTGTCTTGGTGTGTGCAAATATGTGTCTCACAGTGGGAGGCCCAGGCAGGGCATCCATTAGCACTGCAGCCACAACTCTGTGGGTGCAAATTGGGGTTGGGAGCCTCCTCCCTTAAGAAATTCAGCAGCTCTGAAGTAGCTACTACTATTTAAGGTCCTACAGAGCTTTACACATAATCTCTCTCTTTAAACACAGTGAAGTTGTTGTACTAATGGACATGTTTTAGTAGGGAAACACTGTGTTAGATGGATGACTGAACTGGATGATCCTGAAGGTCTTTTCCAACCTTGGCGATTCTATGAAGAGGTCTTTAGATGCTTTTGGACTGGAGCTGTACTAATTTATCACTTCTTGGCCTAAAGATCTTGCAGTGTGGGCAGGAATCCTTAGAGCATTCCTTTTGTGCAGGAAACTCAGGTTGGTAACTTTGCTGTTAATGGTTATGGACCGTTCTCTCTGAGGAGCAATGTTATTCATGTTTCGGAGCTCAGTGTGCCTGATGTATTAGTCACCAAAGAAATAAAAATGTCTGACATTTCTTCGTTGCGTAGCTTTTATTATTGTGAGGAAGATTAGAGAGCTTGCTAGCACAGACAAGGCTGTAGTCTGGTGTGGAGGGGGATGGGATGCTATCCAGCTCCACCTAGCACTTTGATAGGGAAAACAGTTTGAGAGAAGTCGCCTATAAAATAAATGAAATTGCTTGGCACTGATAAATGCTATGGCAATTATGTGGAAGTGATAGTAAATGGGAAACTATAAAAGTTCATTTACTGAAATGCATAAATATTCTGACCGAAGGAACAATTAAGACCCCATGTGTCATTACTGCCGCACGTCTCAGATAGCAGTACAGAGCAGCAGGGCGATATCCCAGCGCTCGCTTTGCCGAGCGCAGCCCAATGAAATAGTCTGTTTCTTTGCAGCTTGTCAAACAGTTGTGTGAAACGTAAATCTAATCTAACAGGTTATGTTTTCATCAGCCAGCACAGATGATTTTTAAAATTTCACGTTGATTTAGGTAAGGCTTTATTCAACTCAGTTGGATGAGGAAGCTATATGCCTAAAATTCTTACTCCTCTGGTTACTCTGTGTGTGGTAAAAAGCTGTTTTTATGGAAGGGGCAGCAATCTGTTCTTAAAGTACATAGGCAATCTCTTATACTTGACTAACATTTAAAGCTGTCTTAAGGAATCTGTTTCTTGCCTTGCTCTTAGCCATTTGAACTTTCCTGTTGTCGGTAAAATCTATAAAAAATGACAAGGAGATGCTGGTTTTGTACACAAGTGAACTTTGAGCTCTTCTAAGACAGTGGTCACAAGCAAAACCTGAACTTCTCTGAATTATTATTATTTCTGAAAGCAGAAACGTCTGATCTTTAGGTGCACTTGATGTTTAGCTCATCCAGCAAGATTCTTAAAATGAATAAGCGTTCCTGCAGTAGTACAAAAGTAGCCTAGAGTAACTGGTGCCTAGTGTGGGAGATGGGGTGCTTCTGAAGTTTCATAATCATTTACCCATCAGTATATTTTGGACAGCAAATTGTTGGAATAGATCACTTATAGCTGCTGTTTGGCAGTGCCTTCTATACAAGCATATTCAGTGCTTCCTCCATAGTAAGCACCTGCACTGTGGTCTGCAGCTTTAGGGACTGCTAAAATAGCCCAGAAGGACAAGGTATGGTGAGTCCTGGCTTTGAAGCACAGAAAAATATTTTTCCATACTCAACAGAATACGGAAGTGTGAATGTAATGTCGCTTGGTTTGTGTCTATCTCCATTCATCTATAATGTGTCGAGTGCATTCCTGTATCATTTAAATTTTATACACTTTTTTTTGAAGATGACCTAGAATGAATTTTTAAATTTTCATGGCATTGATTTTTTTTTTTTTTTTTTTTTAATTTCTTAGGTAGAATAACTAAAGCATAAGTCCAGGAAGCCTGAATCAACTTACAGTGAGGTTTTAGGTAAAATTATAGACTTTATTATACATTTGTAAGAAATTGCTTTCAAATTGCATGACGTATCCTTCAATTCTTTGTATATTAGAGGGTGATATGCAATAAGAAATATAGTCAGAGACTTCAGAAATTGAATTTATAGAAACACAGAATAGTTTGTGTTGGAAGGAACCTTGGTTTTGTTCCAATCCCCTGCCATAGGGGGAATCCCCCTCTCACTAGACCAGGCTGCCAAAACTTCTGTAGACTACTTGTTCCACTGTCTCACCTCCTCCATAGTGAGTAATTTTCTCCTCATATGTAATGTAAACCTAATCTCTTTCAGTTTGAAATCATTTCCCCTTGTCCTATGTTCCCCTACATGTTCCTCTAAAAAAAAAAAAAAAGTCTCTGTCTCTTTTGTAAGTTACCTTTTAAGTACCACAATGAGGTCTCCTCAGAACTTTCTCTTCTCCAGACTGAATAAGCCCAACTCTCTCAGCCTGTTCTCATAGGAGAGGAATGATCAGTCCTCTGAGCATTTTAATACTGCTTTCCCGATTCCGTGGCATGCTGCACAGAACTTTATTAAAAAGCAGGTTTTAGGTTTCCTATTCTTAAAGGTATTTGTAATTCCTTTTTTTCAAACATCTGTAGCAACAACACAACAATTAGTACATTATTTCCTCTTTAGAAACCACATCCTTTTTTTTGGTATTTCAAATGGTATCAAATTTTACAAAGGTAATGATTTTTGGTAGGTAGGCTGTAGGTGACTGAAGGTAGTGTTTAGATGGATAAAATGAAAGCTGTTGCTTAGATATATTGTGTTTTATTTTAAATTTTTCAACTTGTATAAAACATCACCGTTACTTTTAGGACAATTTAAGACTAAAATCATGTATTCACATATATCCATCATGTATCATAAGTGGCTTTTTTTCCTTTGAATATAAATAAAGAACATCTTAATGTAAAAACCTCCTATCCATTCAGCTGGTGTTAAAATCCCTGTGGAGTGCAGAGTGCCAGGATTTCACAGTCAGCCTTGCTGAGGCTCAGAAGCACGCTCTGTTCGAGGGGTGTCATCCAAGGATGCTCTGAGCTTTGTGTCACTTTGAGTGCTCCCCGAGTGCCGCTAACAGACCATGGCAGTGTGCTTGCAGAGCGTGGAGCCTTCTGCCTTCACACTTAGACAAGTGCTGCGAGTGTTTTGTGTGGAACGCGAAAATGTATTATGAAAGAAAACCCTTCAAATAATAGATCTTTCAAAGTCTTTCCCCCGTGTAACACTGATTGTCCTTCAGAACGTGCCTACTGCATTTTATGTTGGTGCTTTGGTGGGTCTCTTGTTGCTCTTCCATGAGTGGCTTCATAGGTGTAAAAACTGATGGATGGTTGATATTTTTGTCTTTTTGATAGCTTCAAAGACCCACGTTGGTACTCATGGAAAGTTGTGCAGAACAGATTACTGATGCAGCAAGACTGGGAGAGAGAAAATACAAAAAGAAATATTTGTTATTCCAGAGGTGATGCAGGATTAATGAGGAAAAAAAAAAAAGAAAGGAAAAAGCAAAAAAAAGGTTTAAGAATATTTTTTTGAGGGGGAAATCCTTTAAATCTTAAACATTGTGTAGGAAAGAGGAAGCCAGACTGCTTGCTGAGGTATTGCTGTACCTCGTTAATGGTGTATATACTTGATATTGTTTCTAGCAACTGCAAGGCTTTGTATTTTAAATAGGAGGACAGCTCCAAAAGTAATGCCTCCTAATTTATGATGGTAGCCCATGATGTCAGAGGCAGATGTTGGTGGTATGGCAGTACAGGTTGAACCTTCCAAACAGGATCCTGTCATGTGTTGTTGCCATCTGACAGTCTGAGAAAATGGCGTCTGACATGGAAGTGCATATGAAGCAAAGGTATGGAATTGAGATCCTCCATGTGGAAAATGCACCCCTTGATGTTTATTGATGCTCGCTGAACATTTATGGAGACCAGCCACTGGATGTGAGCACAGTGAGGCAGTGGGTGGTGCATTTCATCAGAGGTGACAGAGGCAGTGGGGCATCTCCACTGGTGTAGGTTTTGATGAGTGCTGCTTGCAGGCTCTTGTCCATTGCTGGTGAAAATGCAGAGCTCATGGTGGTGACTATGATGAAAAATAGTGTTTTGTAGCTGAGACTTTGCCCTACCAAATACTGTCACTGTGCTCTTTGTATCTGTTGTTTTCATGAAAGTAAATAAGAAGCATTACTCTTGGAGCAACCTACCGATAATACTTCATCAGCCAGAGTTTGAGGCAGGTCATGGATAGGTCATGCTGTGCAGCCTTTTGTTCAGATGTTGTGTATGGTGTATTGGTAGGTCTGAGCAAGAAGTGCAACAACACTGATGTTTGGATATGGAAAACATCTTTGACTTTGGCAGCGATGTATAATTCTGCCAGTCTTCATTGAGGTGCTGTTGCCCGGTGCAAAAAGAGCCTTGGAACAAAAGCAGCAAGAGCTGGTTGAACTACTACACATCTGGAAAGCTTCTCAACCTGAATCGGTGGCAGGTTTTAACAGAGGTCAGCAAGGCTCACCACTGGTTTATAGATCTTTGTTTATAGATGTTACCTGATAACACCTGTTATCAGCACCCACTCCAGAGGATGTGCAAGTTGTTGCTGACCAGATTGCCAAAGCACTGAGAAAAGACAAAATACAGTTATCCTGACACAGCAGATCCAGTCCAGAACACCTCAGACTGAAGCCAGTTTCTGTTATGGGAAAATATTTCATCATATGATGTCCAAGTAGCCTGTTGTACTGTGACTTCTTTGCTGTTTTATATCAGGTATGTCAGCTTTCTTTCATACAGCTGTATTTCCATACATAGTTGTCATAAGTCCCTGTTTAAATATATGTGGTCAGTATAAAATATCAAAATAATGAAACTGAGCAGAGCTATAGGAACAGCCGGAATACTCTGTTAAAAAAAAAAATAACCAAACAACACACACACATTGTGAAATCATCTTTATTTCTGCATCATTAATAAAGCAGTTAAAACCTTGCAAACTGTATTATTTGAAGTATTTATGGCCATGTTGAGACAATTTATAAGGACCTTGACTGATTAAAAGATTTATTGAGCAAGACAAATATGCAATATTTCATGTCCTTGCTAATTAAGAAGTGTGACAAGAAAATATTTCATTTATTTTTCTGCAGTAATAATAAAAAGACATCAATAAAATCTGCTCCTTTTATCTCTCACTTTATTTTTTTTTTTAAGTATCTTTCTTTAAAACAAAATCAAATTGTTAAAGAAATGGATAATTATGGATACCACAATCACAGGAAGTTTGTTTGAAATACTTAAATTGGTAATAAAACAATTATTGTGCCTCCTTAAAAAGGGAAACTAAAATGTGAGAAATGCATCCCTAGAATTGCCATAGGAAGATACAAAAAATACATACTAAAGACAGAATCATACAATCACCAAGGTTGGAAAAGACCTACAAGATCATCTAGTCCAAATAATACCCGATTCTGCTTTTTCTTTCTTATTTCTTAAGCAAATTATGAGTATATTCAGGAAACCGATCTTTAACTTTTTTACAGTTCTGAAATACTTAAATTTTAAATTTGCTGCTTCTATCCCCAAAATAACATTGTTCAGAGGCGAAGACCTATTAATCACCTGCAACTGGTGGCAGAACAAACAAAACAAAGAAGAGAACAGTTAATACTGTGAAGAAAATTGACTCAGTATAGATCACCACTTTTCAAAGAGGGTAACTGAACAAGAGAGGGTTCACCATAGAAATGAGAGCAGTATAAGTGGTCGTGGAATTTCAGGAAACAAATCTCATACAAATGAAAAATGCTGAGATTTAATTTTATTGAAAGGATTTGATAAATGTATGTTGGGAATGAAGATCTAATAATATGAAAAATTATTTATTGATCTTCAGAATATTTAATCATAATTAATTTCAACACTTTTCAAAGGCTGTGAAGATGTACAACTCAAGGCTTGTATTCATCTCTACTTTTAAAATAGATATTGATCAAATGTAGAGAGTTAGTCATCCCATGTATGTATGATATGGTTTTCCTGCACTCCCCCTGGGTATTTTGTTTTTAACTTGTGTTGTAAAATGGATCATTCCTACAAAAGTAGGAAATTATATTAATATATAGTTGTTCTTTAGAACTGAAAAAAAAAAATAAAACAAAAACAGACCAACAGCTAAAGTCCATCTGTCTTCTACTGGACAGAACACTGACCTCTTCCACGGGCTTCCCACCTTTGGGCAGTTGTGGGTCATCTGTTCCTGCCTCACTACAGGTGTTTCTGAAATAGTTTACCTCTCCATGTCAGTGAGAACAGAGGAGGGCAACTGGAGGTGGAAACTCATTGCTTTGTCTTCTGAAGTCACCTATTGCTTCCACTGACTGTAGAGGCGGTTCACAGAAATTACAGTGTGATTCAGTTCACCTAATTTTAGATGTATACAGGCATTTGTAGAGTGTGCTTTGTGTGACGTACTCTAAGCAGCTGCTTTAGAATGAATCATGTCTAAAAATGTTCATTTCTCCCCATTTAATGTAAGAAATGTGTAAGACTACTTCATAAGTAAATGTCTCTATTTTCTGTGTGGGAGAATAATTAGGTCATCAGCAATTCTGTGATGAAGGATTTATTCTAAATTCATTTTGTAAGGGCTGCCCCAGTTGGCCTAAGCAATTAAGGTCCACTAGCTAAAAAGAAAGAACATTAATGAATATTAAAATAAAAACGGACAAAGAATGTAGCTATTGCAGTTGATTATCCATACAGCTGAGGAATACACAACTTCTGGTTCGTTTGTCTGAATGCTGAATGAAAAGGTACAACAAGTCAGAATTACTTTCACAGCTAAATGTCCAGAAAGTAAGCCTTGTGCTTATCTGGCTTTTGAACAGCAAATATTTGTGCAAGATGGAAAGTAGCTGGGATTAGGAGTTACCTGCAGCACCTTCTAGAATACCCTATGGGCTTGTGCTTGGCATCAGCTTGGCGCAACCTGGGTTTAGGTTCAGTCACCTTGTCAGAGGGGAGGCGTGAACATAGATTTCCTAAACACATTTCTTAAAATCTGAAAAGACAAAAAAAATAAATAAATAAAAAAAAAAATAAAAGTGAAGGAGAGCATTCATTTCTGCATGGCTTGTGAATGAAAGTGCTTGTACACATGACTGCAGAGATTGGATGAGCTGGCTCTGTGCCCAGGGAGTTTAAGGTTTGAGTTTCCTATTCCTTAACTTGTGTAGTCTCACGTGCCACCCATCAGTTGCAAATACCTTTTTTCTGTGGCAGCCAGCTCTTTGCAGCATTGTCCATTCCAACAGCCTAAGTCAGCTCTATGGACTTTAGGTGGGAAAGCTTAAATTGCAACAGTCAGTTTGCCATGTGAGTGAGTGCACTTTCATAAGAAGGCATTACTGCTGAAATGTCAGTGCTATGTTTCATCATAATAGAAATCTGCTTGCTGTTTCCATAGACATACTGATGTAGATGCTTTCATTCATGAGTTGAATGATCCACGCAGCAATAAGGGAACTTAGATAGTATCAGAGGAAGCACTGAAGATGAAGTTAGAACCTCCAGCTTCATCCATAACTGAATAATGCAAACTTAAAGATGTATTTGTATTTCCATTACTGAGATTTTTTTTTTTTTAATGTAGAATTATACTAGTGTACAATGCATAACTAACATGTAACTGTAGTTATAATGTATAACTAATAATATATAATGCAACATAGTTAGATATTGTAGACTGATGGTCAGAGTGCCTTGGTAGAGTTTCTATATACATTCTATTTAGAATGGTCATATGGGAAATCTGTGTGCCCACCTCTGTGTGCAGGGTTGGAACTGCCATGACTTTTCTGCTTTTTCTGAAGCCCTTAGCATGGGGCTTCCTGAACTTGACACACAGCACACAACACATGTGGGGTACGAAAAAACTGATCTTCATTTGTTGACATTAATTGCAGGCTGCATAGCTCTTTGTAGTTGCATGCTTACAGTGAGCCTTCTCTGAGCCATCATATTGTGCTGGGGAGTGTTATGAGAATAACAAAAAAAAGGACTTTTCTTACTGCTTAGGGACCTATTAGGGCAAACATTTCAGTATTCGTAACACAGACCATATAGTTTACTGAACCATATTGAAAAACACCATTGGAAGTCCAGTGGGTTTCAACTATTTTCAGCTTTATTGCCTTGTGGAGAAGTATTTTGTAAGACTCCCTTTTCTGCACTGCAGGAAATTGAATCTTTTTTGCACTAAACATGGAAATTTTGAAGCTATAAAACAGATGAAACTTAATTCAAGTACTTCTAAGTGATAGACCTGTACATTATTTGCTCCACATCTTGTGGAATAGTTTTGTTTTTATTTTTCTGCCTACAGACAATGACAAAATGTTGGCCTGAGACTCCGAACAGAGGACACGTGAGTCAACAGCATGCCACAAGAATATCCAGTTGTCAGATTGAATTTATCATTTGTGTTAACAGACTTGTTAAAGTACAAATAATTGCCTCTCACTGGACTTCAGAGTATTAGGTCAAAACTTTATTTACAAAACAGAGCAAAAATAAGCTGCCATTTTATTTTATTATAACTTTGGTTCCTACAGCAGTGTTACAGTCTCACCTGAACTTCTCTCTTAGAGAGAAATGTTATATACACAGCTCTGCTTTCTAAATGAACCTATGACTAAAGAGTACGGAAGAAATTACCAGATCCTTCAGCAAACAGTTAATTTGAGAACACATATCAAGTAGGAAGTATAAATATCCTTATCATCATGTGATCATGTGAGTTTATTTATCTATCCAAAGACACAAAAATCACAAAAAGTATTGACCTATCATGAGCAGCAATGTGTCTGTAACCACGATCAAGCATTTTTAAGTTACTATATTCTTTCCCAAGCGAAGTATGGCTCTCTTGGAATTTCAAAATAGCCCAGATATGTTCATTCAAGATTTTTCTTTGTTCTTGGTCTTATACCAAGCCAATAAATAATAACAAAACAAGCAAAAGGACAAAATAAATATTTAGGTTGAACTACTAGAATAGATTGAATCTACTGCTTTGCGTGGAAACACCTGTAATTGGTTCTTTGTGAAGTAACTGTTATTTCACCATTAAAATGTGACTGCTCCCAGTATAGATCCAGATGGAAGTACTGTCCTTTTCAAGGAGGGCAAAAAAAAGAGGTGTTCCTGTGGGTGAAACCCCAAATTTTCCCATTCTATCTGAAGCACTGTACCCGTGTAGGATGCTTGGGACAGTCAGTGCCCTACAAAAGGCAGCATGGACCTTGGTGATGGCTGGTGAAGGAGGAAACAGAATGGTCTTTGTAGCATCTGAACTGATTTCAGTTTATTAGCTCCAATAATATTCAGTTTTTAGAATTGGCTCTTCCATCCACCCTTGAAGTCTTTTGAGTCAGATATGCAGATAAAACTGAAACCATCTCTTGAGAAAAGCTATAAGACTGCCATCAGAGCTGTGAATAAATTGCTTAACCAATATCAGCTTTTTAAATTTTCCTGAGCAGCTGCTTAGATCCACAGTAATTACATACCTCTACAAAAGACCACAGCTTCAATATGTTGTTAGGGGGGAGTCTAAATTCAGTTCATTTACCATCAATGGCTATTCCACAGCTGAGATACTAAGCTATCCCTTGTCTTTGTGTCTCTGCTTAATGTGTAATTATGTTTTTTTAATTGCATTTAATGCCACCTGGTTTTTAATTCTGCATGTTCCCTGTAGGTATATTTTGTTCATACAAAAGATGAATGAGCATATTAATTCCAATATTTTTTCAAATGTGTCATTTTTTTTTTTTTCCTTTTGAGATACAAAATTTATTTCCAATTAAAAAAACTGCCTAGATCATTTTTTCATAAGTGTCAGTACTGTCATTAAAAATATCCAATTATCACAGAATCATAGAATGGCTTGAGTTGGAAAGGACCTTAAACCCCAACCAGTTCCAACCCTTGCTGTGGGCAGGATTATCACCCATTAGATGGCTGTGTAAAAAGTCAGTCTCCCTTCTCCTTATAAGCTCCCTTTAAGCACTGAAAGGTCTCCCCAGAGCCTTCTCCAGGCTGAACAAGCCCAGCTCTCTCAGCCTTTCTTCATAGGAAGGTGCTCCAGCCCTTTGATTATTTTTGTGGCTCTCCTCTGGACCTGTTCCAAAAGCTCCACATCTTTCTTATGCTAGTACTCCAGTGGGACATCATGATGGCAGAGTAGAGAGGCACAATCACCTGCCTCACCCTGCTGGCCATCCTTCTTTTGATGCAGCCCAGCCTAGCTAGAATTCAAAGATGTTTTCTCGTCTGCACAAGTTTGTGAAAATAAAATATTGTCAGCAGGTGTTCAGCTGAGATGTTTCTCTGAAGGCTGAGGTATCTTATCAAGTGGACCTTTCTTCCAGGATTAGAAAAGCTACAGATTTGAGCAACCAACGGGATTGGAAAGCTTGCTACCTTTTACCAGTGATAGGATGGTGGTGAGGAAAGTCTTGTGTTGTGAGGCATTTAGTTGTAGAAACAGAGTACTGGAATAGAATTTGCCTGTTGGTAATGTGTTGAGGATGGGAGGAGGAAGGGGAGTAGCTGATAAGCAGGTGGCGGAAGATGAAGGACTTACAGATGCAACATGATAAATGACTGAAAACTCTGTGTGAGCAAGCTTGATTAGACTTGTTCAGAAACAGAGTCAATGAAGTCTTTGAGTACTTGCAGGTTAAGAACAGGAGTCTTGACATTTTAGGTCTCTGTTCCCAAAAGGGAAATCTGAAGATAGAGATGAGCAACCATATTCTCTTTGTGGTGTAAAAGAATAGGGAAATACTTCAAGCAGGCTTCATTTTAATCTCTGAAACGTGAAGATGAAGTAGTTCACTTGGTACACCTGAGGAACAGATTTTTATTCCCTACCTAATTTCAAGGTCCCAGTGCACCTTGGTTAGGATCTCAGGCTTATCCTTCTCAGCCATAGCCATAATGGGCATCTAACAAATTTTCATCTGAGACATTTTTGAACCTTGAAGCAAGTGCTTCCAAAACTTAGGGTATTGCTTTGCTTTGGAAATCTCAGTTTTAGGTTTTTTTGTACCTAAAAGAAACTATAGTGAACCATATTTCAATGCTTTTTATTAGCCTGGGCTCCAAACATGTAATATGAAGTTGCAAAGGGAACCTGTACATAGTTTGTTACTGTTCTTTCATAGTGTGAGATACAGTATGATATATATATCATACATATATATATATTCTTCCTGTGATAGCACTAAATAGGAAAATGGGTGCCAGGAGAAAGGCCAAATGATTCTAGCACTAATCACTTTGACATGGAAATGATGTGTGTTAGTTTCATTCACTGGAGTAGGTGTTTTATGTAATAATATGTAAGCTTACTTTTTTTGATTGGCTGGCAAATTAAGGAAGGTCTTCATTCATTTGTCAGTGTTCTGTTCCTGAACTTCAGAAATGGAAATTTTTTACAAGGCTTTCAGTTTAAGATGTTTCATAAGGCCAGTATGATATGAAAGACAGGATTATAATGCAGTTAAACCACTGGGCAGCATTATGCTGTGCGGCTGTAAATGGTTTGAATCCAAGGACAAGGCTTTTGTGAGAGTCTGACTATTCATAAAGTTGAAAGCAACAAATCAGCCAAGCATTTTAGTAAGTCTTTAACAAGTTATTTTCTCTGTGCTGATATGTACAGTAATCTTAATAGGTCTTCCTGGTGTAACAGACCATGAACTGAGGTTCATAATATTAACTTGTACTGTGTCATCTAAATCACCACACTCCTGCCAGAAGTACACTGCAAAAATAGTTTTGCAGTAAAAGACAAAGAACGATGGTTGAGTCACACATGGGTCACTACAGAAACATTTTAAGAGATGTTACCAAGTAATGGTTGCTGTGCAGAACACCTCGATTTAAAGTCTTTCTTTCTGCCAGAAATGTCTGTAGAAAAATAACAGGATGTAAGTTTTGCAGAAAGTTAAGGAACTGGAAAGAAGACCTACTAGAATTCATGCATATTTTATTTCTTTTAATATCTCCCTTTCTTCCCTTCCAAAACAGCTTTTAGTGGATTCTCAAGTGATCCTTGAGTCTTCACTCTAGAGACAACTTTAATGTTGTTTTTCTGGTGGGATAAAGTGCATCCATATGTGTGCTTTATTCAGTGTCTCTAGTACTCTCAGCAAAATTGCACTTCTGTTGACAGAAACACTTTGCAGGCTTTCAGTTTCTTCAATTAAAACTTTAGGAAAACTGATCCAGACAGATTTTGGATCAAATTCTTATTTTGGTCACACTGCTATATAATGGGATACAAACAGGTTTAATGTTTCAGTGGATGCCTGAAAAAAATGACATCAAAGATCCCAGTTTCTGTGTCACTTCATCACTGTTGTGTTTTAAGTCCTGCCTGGAATCAAAGTGGTTTTCTCAGCACAAAACAAGAGAGTATTTCTGAGCAGAACAGCTTATTCAGTTTCCCTATCTAATTAAAAACATACAAAACCAAAACAAAACAAACTCTCTTGGATCTGAGCATATCAGCCTTGTTGAAAAGCTGGACATGAGCACAGCTTTGTGCTATTGCAGCTGCATCTAGCTCAGGTCTCCTTGTGTGTTACAAGGTGCCAACTCACTTCTCTCATTTTAAGCATGTGAAAGTTAGGTGTTTATGTCTCAGCCCATCTATTGGCACTGGAAAGAAATGGGCTGTCCAAGACATGTTCAAGTCATTCTCCCCTCTCTGGCATCTCTTTTAGTTCTGGGTGATAATACCCATCTCAGTGTATTGACTGCACAGGGAGAGCAAGTGACTAGTTCAGTCTGGATTCCCAGTAGATGAGTTAGATTTTGTCTATATTACCATTTTATTTATCCTCAGTAAGCCAGCGAAGCTTCAAAAATCATTAATCCATCAGCTTCAGGGATTTTTTGTTTCAATTTTATTTTTTTTCCTTTCCTTTATCTGCAGCATTAGTTCCCTGACAGTTCAAACTGACATAGAATCACAGAATGGCTTGGTATGGAAGGGAACTTAAAGATCACCCACTTCCAACACCCTGCCATGGGCAGGGTTGCCATCCACTAGATCAGGCATCAGAGTTCTTTCTGCCTCCATGTCCTGTTTGGAGTTTGTAACTTCAGATTCCTATTAGAAAATGGAAAGATCAGGAGAGGAAGTGGGTACAAAACCAAATGGATAAGAAATAGAATAAAAATAACTTCATTCAGTGCTTTTTTCTCTATCATTCTCCTGAATTATAAATGTGATTTTTTTATTCAGGATTAGGCAGAGCTACAATACTGTTTTACTTTGGAAAAAGAGAGTATGAGGAGAAGCAAACTGACTGATGGGAATTGTACTAACAACCTGACATCTCTACTTTTACACAATTGAATATATGAGATTGGAAATTGATTGCCTTAAGTAAAACCAGAGATTGTATGCATATATGTATTGTAAAGCTCCTATTGTATGGAATCCCCAAGACTTCTCTGAGACTCATCAAAACATTTTAAAAAATCTTTCTGTAGCAGTACAACAATTTTCTTTTTGTTAAAGTATAGCATGCTGTGGTTGAAACCTAGTAATGTGAAAATGTTACTGCAGAAATATTCATGTGCAAATCAGTTTATGAAGCAGAGTAGCAGATTATCTGTGAAATGTGATTTTCCTCATTTTGTCTAGGTATGTGCAGGATTAGAATATCCAAACAGAGTAAATTTAGCATTTGCAAGGTTCAGAACGCAACTTCATAAACATGCTGTTTTTACAAATTGCTTTTAAATGATGGTTTCAAAGGCAGAGGCTGGTGAATGATCTACTCAGATAGCACCTCAGTAGGAACTTATTAGACAGCCCAGGAGGTGCATACTTATACTGATTTCATTATGTGGAGGGAAGGACATCATTACTCTAATTGACCTTCAACACATAAAATCCAAGTCGTTTTTTGACCATCTAATATAGTTCCAGGGAAAGAGAACAGTTTCATTTTAGAAGTGTATTTACTTTGCTAGATGCTCAGCTTTCTGGTGAGTGAATGGGAACCTTAATATCAAAATAGAGCTATATCCGTTTTTTGATAGGCTTCTATCTTTTTAGATGTTTGTTCTTGCAGATAAAAGTCATTCATACTGACTGAGAGATAAGAGAAGTTCCATTGATTTTCAGCATGTCCCTTCTGCTTCTCACCAGCAGTGGGCACAGCTCTGCTCCAGAGGTCCCTGTCAGGATGACTGTTTTCAAAGCCCAACACCAACCACACCACCACAGTATGTGACATTGTGTTCTTAAGAAGCTTGCTGCACATTCCACTGATGCTGTGTGTCTTCATATGAAAATAAGTTGTAAATGAATATTTTGTATCAAGACAGTTACCTTCCACAGTTTTGTTTAAAGAGTACGTGACATCATAATGGATGGAAGACAATTTCTGAATAATGATACCATTTGCAATCCAAACTTAGATTGCTTTTAAAATGAAGCAAGTAACATTTTTAAAGAAGTAAAGAAAGAAAGCAACATTTACTGCTTTGCTTCTTGAGACTTTAAATAAAACAACTGGAAACTAAATTACGTACTTCCTTTCTTAACACTGGAGTAGACAAAAATATCCTACTTCAGAAAAAAGCCTCAAATCTCAGAAAGCCTGTCTCCCATAAGTTTTTTCTAGGGGAATGATACTTCCTGGAGAAACAGCCGTCCAAAGTACATTTCTGTAGAATGTACAAAATCATTTTCAGAAAAGAGCATTTTTTGCAGTATCCAGTTTGGAAAGTAGAAATGAAAATTAACACACCAGCAAGAAAGGATTGTACTTGCTTATGCCGACCAAACCAAAATCAATTTATTTTGAAAGCAGTAAGACTTCTGAATGCTGAAGGAATGTATCAGAAGGCCTTGAGTAATGAAAACTTTTAATTGTAGTCCTAAGAATTAGGATTAAAATGTAGGAAAAATCTGCATCATTAATTTTACACATCCTGTAACATGTAAGATTGCCAGAGGAGCAAATCAAAAAAGTGGCAGTTTAGTTAATCAGCTTTGCAGTGTTTCAGGTGTGGGGCAACACTGCAGTTCCCTTTGTTGCTAGAAAAGAAGTGCTGATTATAGAGGACATTTAAGTGACGTACCATACTTACAGGCATAGATAAAAAAATTAAATTATGCTTTTATTTAGATAAATTGTATGTAAGTAGAATTTCTAGTTTAATCTTGTTAACCAGAATGACTTTCTGTCTTCTGAGGTGTGCAAAAAGGAGTTTGGAAATTTCAACAAGTATCTTTGATGTATTAGAATAATTTTCCCATTGTTTAGTTCTACTCATCAACAGTATACATTATCTTCTATAAGCTTAACAGCATTTGAGTTATGTATAAAAAATGCTTTAGGGGAAAAAAGAAAAAAAAAAAAAGCAAGAACCTACCTTCAATAACATTTGCCTTAGCAGAAAGTGCTGTATAAAGTATATCCCTGGAGTGTAAGAAGAATGTTAATGGTAGACAATTAAGCCTTCCAAAGCAGTGAAATGCTGGTTAAGGTTGAATGAATAGCATTAACTCTGTCCCTTGTGCACATATATATTCTGGTATTATCTAATGATGTGATTGCTTACAGTTTATCACTTAATATTGTATAATGCCACGTATTTGTCTTCTGCAACTTTAGCTCTGTGTCTGTTACTAGGTATGGCTAATAATTACAGCACTCTTAAAAATGAAAAAGAGCTGGTTTTCTGCTGGTCTTCCCTCTATCTATCCAATTTGAAATGAATATAAAGTAGACTTTAAGTGCTTTTACATTCATAGTTTTATACTTTTGAATTCGTGTAAGTGCCTACTAGAAAAGAAACTGAGTGGTAGGGAACCTCTATGCTTAACATATCTCCAAAATATTTCCTCATCTTTTCCACTATTTAAAAGGCTAAAGAATATATTTTTTTTTTTCAGTTATAATGAGAATTTCTGTGTTGTAAAACACAGAACCTCCTTTGCATCAGATTTATAAAAAAAACTATTTCAAGATTTCGGTACATATAAACTTTAATAATGTAGCTGAAAAATCTGGAAATATATAAGTAAATAGGAAGTAAATATTTCAGAGCTTTTTGTGCAGTTTGACTGCAGGTGGGTGACCAGTTTTCATTAAATAGGAAGTTGTGCTTTTGTCTCAACCTGCTCAACAGATTTCAGGGTAGATGAAGCATTTTGGTTATCCTAAGGGCATATCCAAGGCACATTCCTACTGAATACCAGCAACCTTCATTGGATTTAAATGAGAATAAGCAGATGCATCACACTGAACTTTTATTAGCTGGAATATTTAAAAGTTAATTTTTTTCTGATGATTTTAGAGCAAGGTGATTTGGCAAATGGAGTGAGGAGTGAAGCAGGTTAGAAGGAGAGAGAACAGGACAGAAAGAAAGATTATGAAAAGAAGATAGAATCATAGAATCATAGAATCACAAGGTTGGAAACAACCTATAAGATCATCTAGTCCAACCGTCTTCTCATTACCATTGCTACCACAAGCTACTAAACCATACCTCGCAGCTCCTCATCCAGACGCCTCTTGAACACTGCCAGGGACGGCGACTCCACCACCTCCCTGGGCAGCCATTCCAGTGCCTGACCACTCTCTGAGAGAAAAAGTTCTTCCTCATGTCCAAACTAAACCTCTTCTGGTACAACTTGCAGCCATTTCCTCGGGTCCTGTTTGTTGCCTGGGAGAAGAGGCCAAACCCCTCTTCACCACAACCTCCCTTCAGGAAGTTGTAGAGTGTGATGAGATCTCCCCTGAGCTTCCTCTTCTCCAAACTGAACAATCCCAGCTCCCTCAGCCTTGTAAGACTTGTGCTCCAGACCCTTCACCAGTTTCGTTGCCCTTCTCTAGACATACTCCAGGGCCTCAATGTCTTTCCTGTAGTGAGGGGCCCAAA
This sequence comes from Phasianus colchicus, assembly GCF_987193195.1. NCBI lineage: Eukaryota > Metazoa > Chordata > Aves > Galliformes > Phasianidae > Phasianus > Phasianus colchicus. The sequence continues at coordinate 12,569,826 of NC_143436.1, forward strand.
ACTGAACACAATACTCGAGGTGCGGCCTCACCAGAGCTGAGTATAGGGGGATGATCACCTCCTTGCTCGTGCTGGCCACACAATTTCTGATGCAGAAATAGTGCCATTGGCCCTCTTGGCCACTTGGGCACACTGCTGGCTCAGGTTCAGCTGAGCATCAACCAACACCCCCAGGTCCCTTTCCTCTTCACAATCATCCAGCCACTCGTCCCCAAGCCTATAAACGCTGCATGGGGTTGTTGTGGCCAAAGTGCAGGACCCGGCACTTGGCCTTGTCAAACCTCATCCCATTCACCTCGGCTATGATTCTATGATTCTATGATTCTGTGATTCTATGATTATTTCTGACCTGTAGGAGACAGGTGGACAAAATCAGTTGTCCTTAAATAGTATCAATATTTAGTGTCAGCTCACTAGGTGAGGTTCACTGTGAGCCTATGCTACAGCTGGCTCAGGAGATTTCTAGAAGTAGTCTGGAGAATGCCTAAATGAGTTGGTGCAAGGCTGATAGTTTGTATGTTCTGTAACCATGGCCAGTGTTCATCCTCTCAGCTGATACACACTCAGTCAGCATCCGCCGACTTCAGAAGAAGAAATGGTTGGCTTTCCTATCTCCACAGAGCCTGACCCCACTTTCTTCCAAAATGGGCTGTGTGGGCTTTCCAGGGAAGCTGTTTGAGGTACACAGGATTGACTAGGTACACAGGCTAGGACAGCAGTAGACATACTTCTTAAATTTTTTTTCTTAGTTTTATCCTTTTTTTTTTTTTTTTCCTTGCAATACCAGAATTTCCTAGGCTCAGGTTAACCATAGTATTTAGACATTCAGATCTTATTTTATTGCTTGACTTTGAAGTCACAGTGAACACCTTTCCTTTTTCAAATTGTTCCCAAGAGCATATTTTGTACTGGTCATCCCTGCCTGTTAATAAATTATTTCATACTCTGCTTTCTAATTGTTCATTATTTTTCTTTTCCTAAATAGTTGTCTTGCATCTTGTCTTTTTCTGTATGCTGCCAGTTGGAAGAGCATTATTATTGAAAGCCTGATGCTCTTCTGATGCTGAAGTACTCTTAAATATACAGTATTCTATTGGCAGCATGAAATAAAACAAAGCTATTCAGAAGAGCTAGGAGTTGGTTTCAGATGGTCCCTGTAAAGAGACATTAAAATCCCTTTAGTATCAGCGGTGATGCAGTAGTGGGGAAGGTGAGCAGAGAGTCACAAAGTGTGCAGCTTTGTTCTTTGTTCTTTAAGTGTGATGTAGACAAATTAGAAATGAGCCACAGGGAAAAACATCCAGGAGATGTACTAACAGAGAAATTCAGTCTCTTGAGTTGTTTGGCTCAACAATATCAGGGAAAAAAAAAAGAAAAAAAAAAAAGACGACGACATTTCATTGACAATATAAATGTTGTTTTTCATGTGGTTCTTCCAGGTACTTCATCACTGTAAGAGAAAGGGAAATTTTCTAGCCAAATGACTAGAATCTTGAGTTAGAGACATTCAAATTAAAATGAAGCTATTAAGTTTTAAGAGCAAAGCCAACTGAACTGCCAAAAAAAGGAGGGGGAGGGTTCCATCTTTTCTCATCTTCAAGCCTATAGAATTTTCTGGAAATTGCTGCAAATATAAATTAATAGGCATATTGCAGGAGTCACTGGCTGAAATGCAGCATGTCAAAGTTCAGACTACATGATTTAATATTTTCTTCTGACCTTGAATCTTAATACATCTAGTTTCAAAATACAACTCCATGCATTTGCCCAACTTTGGAGAGGTGTTTGGTCTTATGGTCTTTCCAATCTGCAACTGTCAAATTAAAAATCTAACACCTCTTTGTGATACTTTTCAATTCCCCACATTTGTGATGCAGAAATTCAGGAGATGTAATTTGCCTTAGAACATGAAATTAAAAAAAAAATAAAAATAAAAAAATAAAAACAAACAACTAATACTAAATTTGTCTCATGTACTTTGGTTCCATGTTTACAGACATGCAGATTGTTCAGTGACATTTTTCTAACCCATTCATTGTTTCAGTAGCTCTTGGTGGACTGGCTACTTCGAATCTGAAACTCTGAATAAATTATTTATTATATCCAGTATTTTTCAGTTAAGTTTTTCTTCTTCACAGTGTAGCAATTGGCTATAACAAAATACATCCTTTTTTTTTTTTTCTTCTCTTTTTTCCCCATGTGGTATTCTATTTTGGGCACAAATTAGCCCATGGATGAATAACAGTAAAACTGAAAGTAACAGTACTATTGATTATCTCTTCAGTTACTGGTTAGGGCATTAGATAACCTTTATGTGTTGCGAAAAGAAAAGAAAAGAAAAGAAAAGAAAAGAAAAGAAAAGAAAAGAAAAGAAAAGAAAAGAAAAGAAAAGAAAAGAAAAGAAAAGAAAAGAAAAGAAAAGAAAAGAAAAGAAAAGAAAAGAAAAGAAAAGAAAAGAAAAGAAAAGAAAAGAAAAGAAAAGAAGAGAGGAGGGGAGGGGAGGGGAGGGGAGGGGAGGGGAGGGGAGGGGAGGGGAGGGGAGGGGAGGGGAGGGGAGGGGAGGGGAGGGGAGGGGAGGGGAGGGGAGAGGAGAGGAGAGGAGAGGAGAGGAGAGGAGAGGAGAGGAGAGGAGAGGAGAGGAGAGGAGAGGAGAGGAGAGGAGAGGAGAGGAGAGGAGAGGAGAGGAGAGGAGAGGAGAGGAGAGGAGAGGAGAGGAGAGGAGAGGAGAGGAGAGAAGAGAAGAGAAGAGAAGAGAAGAGAAGAGAAGAGAAGAGAAGAGAAGAGAAGAGAAGAGAAGAGAAGAGAAGAGAAGAGAAGAGAAGAGAAGAGAAGAGAAGAGAAGAGAAGAGGGGAGGGGAGGGGAGGGGAGGGGAGGGAGACATGCTTTAGTCATCAAAATACTCAGTGAAATATGTCTACATATGTTATACATTGCATATGCACAGCTGCTGGATGGGGACATGAAATCTGTGGTCACTGCAGTTTGTTCTTCACAGTTTACTTTATTGATAATAGTAAGCAGGAAAGCAAACCAGGAATGTTCTTTTGAAGTATTTATCCAGAGGGTGCCCACTTCACTACATTGTAATTCACCCTGTGAAACAGTCTCACTGGGTCTAGACTGGATTTTTTGGATGAAGATAGACCAAACAGTGAACAAATATGAGCAACCACTGAGCCCATGGGACTGTACAAGTTCCACAAAACCCACCTAAAGCATGTACAGTATGGATGTTAGGTCCTCAGTTGCTTTGCTCTACCAGTCTGCTACCACTGCACAGTACTATTTGGTAGGTAGCCATTCCCAAAAGTATGCAGTGTTACTTTTTTTTTTTAGAGGTTCTAAGATAGTATCCTCAGATGTTATCCTCAACCAAAAATGTGAGTTATTTCACACATTGACTATTCCCTTTCTGAATTAGGGTATTCCCACAGTACTTCCTTCGCTACTTATAAATGAACATGTCTTTTATGTGTTCCTTAAGAATGGAGATTAATCCTGTTTTTCTTGGTATCTTTGTTGTTGTTGTTATTGATTAGGAAGATGCCTGTACACTGCAGTATAGTACAGACTGCTCAGCCAATTTTCTTTGAAAATTTCCTCCTACATTTGTTTAATAAAACTCTTAAAATCAGTGACCTGTGTTGTACTTCTGAATTCACCCCATAAATAAGATCATAGCTTCAGCTGAAGTCTGTGTTTCTGATGATTTCTCCAAGCTTCAATCAGCCTTACACTTTAGAAACATCTTGAATTTATTCATTCATTGATTCATTTACTTATTTATTTTTGGTGGAACAAGTGTGATTTGCGCTTCTCTCACCTTCTGTGTTAAGACTTCCTTGGCCCTAAGCACTCTCTCTCAGGAGCACACTGTTTTCATATAGAAAGCTAGTACTGAACCTGAATGGTCTGTTATACTGACATGCATAAACTATTGCAGCTTGTTTTAGGTAATTCTGCAAAATAGCAAATCATTAAAAGGGGGTCTGACATGATATTTTATTTATGTTTTTCTTTAATTGCAAGCAAAAGCAATTTTTTTCTAAATATTACAGAATCTGAAAGTTTGGTCATCCTATCCTGCACTGATACAGATAGGTACAGATTTTTCCTTTTTTATGAGGTATTCCTTCAGCTCTGAAAACAATTGCATGATACATGTATAAGGACATAGATACATAGAGGCAAACTCCTGGCTTTTATTAAATGATGTAAAGCTTACTTTAAGTATATTGGATTTGTAGCACTAGAAGGAAATGAAATAGCAAAAGTACAGACCTAGTACTTTATGAGGTGTGCAGCAAAATCTCTGTAGGTGGAATTACAGGTACATCCTCTAATAACATTCACATCTGAAGCACCTTTATGGCTTTGTATCATACGTACACTGATACTGACCTTAACATGCACAGATTAAGATGGAGATGTGTAGCTTTTATTTCCACACCTCAGTGGCTTGCCACATTCTGTATTGCCCCATGTTTGTAGCCCACTAGGTTTCTGTTTTATTAAATAACAACAACTGTGAAAATGTAATAAATTATGTTGGAAATAACTAAGCATACTTCTGAACTCCAGACTGTATGGATTTCAGTCCAGTAGATTATAGCCATGGGGGCTGTGTGCCTGAAGGGTAAAAAAAGTAAAGCTAGAATTCTGTCATCTCATTTTTGTTCTCTATTGTGACACCTTCCTGCTCTTGGGGATGCAGAGTGAGCAATTTTAGTCCAGCTGTAATGCTGCGTTTTGCTCAGTGGCTCAGCAGACTGGGGTATCACAGAAGAGCAGCAGCAGTCTCTTCCCCAGAGGTTGAGGGCATCGCTTCTCTGCAGGCAAAGTGCATGATCTTGCTGAAGTACCACCATCTGCCTGCCTGCAGCTCTTGGGAACAGGAACACTTTATTTCTTTGTTGAAACATATTATGTAAGCCCACATATTTTGCACAAAGTAATTTTGCATAATGCACAGTATCTCTTTTGGTCTTGTATGTTTCTGAGGAGTACTATTTAGATCAAGACAAGGGGACTCAGCTAACTAACTAAGACTGTCCCAGAACATAGGAGCTTCTTCATGCACTGTGCACCTGGTTCAGTGCTCTAAAAGCAAGCTTTGTCCTTTCATACTGAAGTACTGTACACAAAAGGTAGCCTTGATTGCCTAAATACTTCTGTTTTCTGGGCTTAGCAACAGATGGCAATTTGAAAGTGCTTATTGTCACTACATACGCTTTTTTTTTTTCTTTCATTTTAAAAATCAAACCTATTTTTGTAGCTGTCTGAAAACAAGATAATTTGAAACTACCTTGTCTTTGCTTGATGGGATACTTCTTGTACTGACTAATACAGTGACAGGAGTTCATGTGGTCCACATCCATGCCTCTAAGTTGAGAATGTTGTTGTCACTTCATAGAAAACAGTAAGCAGGAATTACGTAGAAATAATTGTTTGATCATATGGAAATCTCCCAATTGCACTTGGTGTTTAGTTATTTGTTTGCTTGTATTTTATCTTGCTATCTTTCTGTCTGTATGTTCAAACTAGAGGGAATGTAGGAATTGTATCCTGAGTGAGTAATTCAGAGGTAGAGCTAGAGAGGGTGACTGCCCTTCTGCACGGGCAGCCACCTTATGGCAGGTGATTTGGTTTTCCCTTTATCTTGCCAAAACATTTGCCAGAGTACTGATCGTAATGGCCCGAAGCTGGACCCAGAACAATTCCTCTGATGTGAAATGCCCAGATATCTGTAACTGAATGTTAGAGGTGGTCCAGAGGAGGCCATGAGGATCACCAGAGGGCAGGAGCACCTTTCCTGCGAAGAGAGGCTGAGAGTTGGGGTTGTTCAGCCTGGAGAAGAGAAAGCTTCAGAGACATTACTGAGGTCTTTTGGCTTACAAGATGGATGGAAAAAAGACTTTTTACCAGGACCTGTAATCACAGGTCAAGAGGAAAAACTTTTAAATGGTAAGAGGATAGATTTAGGTTGGATATGAGGAAGATGTATTTACACTGAGGGTGTGAAGCACTGGAACAGATTACCAGAGTTGTGGATTTCCTATGCTTGGAATGGTTCAAGGCCAGTTTGGATGGGACTTTGGGCAACCTGAGCTATTGAGAGATGCCCCTGCCTATGGCAGGGAGTTTGGACTAGACTATCCTTAAAGATCCCTTCCAGTCAAAGCCATTCTGTGATTCTATGAATATTACTGGATTTAAGTAATACAAAAATAGGTCAAAAAAGTTGTTGTAGTGACATTCTGTAGCAAACTCAATTCATGGTACTACCTGGTACTATTAAGATCTCAATAACTTTATTTTACTAATAATTTTACGTATTGAGGTATGAATCAACATTTTTCCAAAACAGATGCTGATTTGATTGTACTTTTACTGCACTTCTTTGAAGCTTGACTAATGTGATGGATTATGCCAAAAAAATAACTTTTTTATATATCAAGGTAAGAAATTGTGTCTGTCGTGCTCTTGTGCTGCAATAGCTAATAAGTTTGTCACAATAAAAGATGCTTCGCTGATGAATTAATACTCTTTCAGCCTTCCTTCAAAGCCAGGCAAACACCTTGGTTTAGTTGTGTCTTCTTTCTTTCTCAAATCATTTCAGCAAGGGGAAAAAAAAAAAAAAAAAGTCTTTTGGTTAAAAGGCTTTAAATTCACAAGTCAATGTGAAATTAAAAACCTGAGTAATATATAGCCTTAGAAATATGTATGCTATACTTTCCATGGGATTAACAGTTCTGCCTTTTTGTAAAGCTCTAAATATTATGTCCACTGCTAGTCTAATTATTGCATATTAATATGGCAATATTATTTCCAGAAGTGTTTTCTTAATAATTTCTCGTTACGCCCTCCCATCACAGCTTCTGGTGTTTTTCTCTCATTTTGACTTGAAATGAATGTCATGAAACTTGATTCAAGAAACCAGATTTTTGGGTGAAGGTTTTATGTCTGATAACATATGTATGCAATTCAGTTTCAGAGGTTAGCAATGATTTTTGGAACTCTGCTTTCAAAACTAAGTTTATCCATTGCAGACTGAGTTTGCAGTTCATAAGCATCAGGAGTATAAAGTTAGCAGAATGGTGCTCTGCTATTTATGCAGCAAGCTATTAGAAAACCAGGAAATAATACATTATGATAGTGATTTTTCTCAGTACATTATTGTTTCAGACTGAGATGCTATAAAGACTTGAAAAAAGTGAGCTCGCATGACTCAGATACTAACCTAAATCACACTTTCTAACTATTATTAGAATTCATACGATGGCAGCCTCTGTTAGCTTGCTTTCCTCATAAATTGTGTGTTACTGGGATTTTTTACCCAGAGTAATCTTTCTCTTTTTACAAAATGTCAGCTCACAATTCACAGCCTATTAATATGGCAATATTATTTCCAGAGGTGAGGAAAATAAGTCTCTATCTCAAGCAATTAAAGTTGTGCAGCTATGATTTAAGTAGAATACCTTTCAAATAATTCAAGTCTGATAGAACTATGCAACTATTCCAATCCAGTCCTTCATATTTTATTCAAGGAACTGTCAAGCCTCAAAGTTCCACCACAGTTGTCTTACACAAAGAAGATAAAACTAAAAGAATATTAGAGAAGAAGAATATTAGTGTCCCTAGTGGATGAACAACCATCTTATGACTGTATTCATACAAAACAGGAATATTAAACAGAAAATAACTTTTTCATTAGAGATGAGGAGCTACCTACTATTAAGAGAAGCTGGTTTTACCAGTCACAAAGCAGAAATGAGAAAATATTTCTGAGATGAATCTAGAACACATTCTTGTTCTAATTTTGCTTAAATAATGAAACTTGTAATATATTCTTCATGGAGTAAGACTGATGATCTGTCTGTGTAGTTCTCAGCACCTTTTTTTAGGAGCAAGTAGCTCAAGGAGGAGCCCAGAGAGGACCGTAGAGAATCTGGATGGGGAGAGCAGAGATTGAGGCCCTGGAGCATGTCCAGAGAAGGGCAACGAAACTGGTGAGGGGTCTGGAGCACAAGTCCTGTAAGGAGCGGCTGAGGGAGCTGGGATTGTTTAGTCTGGAGAAGAGGAGGCTCGGGGGAGACCTCACTGCACTCTACAACTTCCTGAAGGGAGGTTGTGGTGAAGAGGGGTTTGGCCTCTTCTCCCAGGCAACAAACAGGACCTGGGGAAATGGCTGCAAGTTGTACTAGAAGAGGTTTAGGTTAGACTTAAGGAAGAACTTCTTCTCTCAGAGAGTGGTCAGGCACTGGAATGGCCTGCCAAGGGAGGTGGTGGAGTCACCATCCCTGGCAGTGTTCAAGAGGCGTCTGGACGAGGAGCTGCGAGGTATGGTTTAGTAGCTTGTGGTAGCAGTGGCAGTGTGAGGACAGTTGGACTAGATGATCTTATAGGTCGTTTCCAACCTTGTGATTCTATGATTCTATGATTCTATGAGATGACTTTGGGAACAGCTATCATGTAGGTGGTTGGTTCCTGAGAAGAAATGTCTGAATATGCTCTTTCTGTGAGCGTTTTTAGCATTAAAGTTGCTTCTCCACCAGATAACTTCAGGAGGGGCATTGGGGTTTCTGTGTTAGGTGACTCACCCTTACAGCACAGAGAATTAAGCTGACACAATGAGACAAAATTGGTACCCAGCCAGAATGAATGTGCCTACTTATCACCATTATTATATATCAGAGATTAATGCTTTCCCATTTCAGCTTTTCCAGAGAAGTCAATTTGTAGCTGCATTTTTCTAATGAGCATGTCAGTAAGCGGCACACAGAGAGAAGCATGGTGTTTGTTTTCCAGATGTATACACGTAAAAGTGAATATTCTGATACTGTCTGATTAAAAGGTAAAATTCTTATGTTCCCTCTGTTAACTTTTCTGTTGCTACATCTGTGGCTAATGTGGATTTTCCTAGAATTCAAAACAGCTTCCTGGCAATGTATTCAGCCCAAGTATAAATAAAAGTGTTTTTCTGAAGCTAAAAGCAAGTTTCTTAGTTCTATTCAAATGTTTTTAGTATGCTACAGCTAGTCTCTGGTTAAACTTATTCAATGAGTTTTCAGCTTTATGGGCCATTAATTTTCCAAGGGGTTTTGTCTTTAGAAGAATATCTGTATGTGTTTTATTTCCATGTTGCAACTTTTCTTGTTGAAGTCAGTTGGGAGCTTTCTATCATTTTCTTTGGGAGCTGTATTTGGGAGTTAGGTTGCATAGCAAACAGCAGCATTAACAAGATTCAAGTCCTGCTGTGGTGTGCTTTGTTCAAATATAAAGATTTCTATGAGTGGGAGCATCTCAATGTCTGGTAGTAAGTAAGGACTCTTTGAAGAATTCTGTCGATATGTTCAAATTTCAAGATGAGAATTGTATCCTGGGCTCTGACTGTGCAAGCTGAGAGTGTCATTTTTGAGATTCTCACTTTTAAGTGAATCTATAATCCCTTACAATGTAGTCAATGGTTTTCAACAACATCTGCAGAGGTAATTATTTCCCTTGTAGTAAGTCTTGTAGGAACAATTACAGTCTTTTAAATATCCCAGTAGCAATCATTAATGTTTATGTGTAAGTTATCAGTCAAATCGACAATATACTAGAGGCACCTACAAACAGCTCTGTTCTATAATGAGGAAGTGCTGCTTTAGAGAATTTCAAAAATCAGAGTAAATGGCAGTTCATTTCCAGAGAGCCTTGGTAGCAGCCTTCTTACTTTTTTTTTTTTTTACTTTATTTATACATCTGCTGACTAAAACATAGAAGAAAAAACATGAGTCTTCTGAAAGTGCCCCCAAACTGTCCTCTCATGAAATCAAGCTTGATTTTTTTTTAACCAGCCAATTATATAATGGTTTTCCCAGTGACTGCAGTCAATAACTGCATTAAGCAGTCAGTTAACTGCAGGGACCAAAGCAAAGTACTTCTGAACAGTAAAGGTACAAAATAGTTTTACTACTTAAATGGCAGTTCTCTGAGGTTAACTTGGGAGTGCCTATCTTAAAGTCAGTGTTACATGCTGTCAGCAGACTGTGGAATATACTGCAGCTGGTTTCAGAATGGAAGGCATGACTGGAGATCTAATATTTTAATAAGACCTATAGCTCAGTAATCAGAAACAAGATACAAAACGCACATTTAGCTGAGCTGACAGAGTCTCCTAGTATCATGCACCACAAGCTCAGTGCAAACTGGAGTTTCAAACATATGCTTGAGGTTAGCCACAAAACTAAGAAGATAATTCAATGCAAAATATGTTTTCACATTATTCTGAGGTAGTGTTTATCCCTGATCTTCCCTTTTTGCTACTGCAGGGTGTCCATTGGTCTAGTCACAAACTGCCTAGTAACACCTGTCTCGGGGCAATTTTCAGCAGTGTGTGGAGACAGGACAAGGGGAAACAGCCAGAAATTGGAGCATAGGAAGTTTTGCACAAATGTGCGCAAGAACTTCTTTACGGTGAGGGTGACGGAGCACTGGAACAGGCTGCCCAGGGAGGTGGTGGATCTCCTTCTCTGGAGATATTCAAGACCCACCTGGACACCTACTTGTGCGACCTGGTGTAGGGAAACTGCTTTGGCAGGGAGGTTGGACACGATGATCCGTGGAGGTCCCTTCTAACCCCTACAATTCTGTGATTCTGTGAATCTTCAGATGATAACTGGTATGCAGTACATGCTTTTTATAACTTGCAAGTGTTATTGTACTTTTTTCAGAGTATTGTTATGATGATTATATATTTAACATGGAAACCTAAAGTAATTTATGCCCAGTGTACAAGGATAAGTGAAAGCTCCTCTTAGCTCTAGATAAGTTTGCTGAGAATCCCTTAAGCGACAGGTTTAGTTGTGGGTTGCATTTTAATAACCAGTCCTTATAAAATCCAACCCATATTTTGTTATTACTCAGGAATTTTCATATCTCTTTAAAAATATTTTATTATTTTGTTACTGTTAGTAGTTAAAAAATAAAATTAAAATTAAAGCCAATAATTTCATACATGACATCTTTATTAATCAATTCAAGAGGGCTTCTGTTTAAATGTTCATATGAATGAAGTTAAACATCAACTCTCATTTAATTAATGATTTTTTTATGGATTTTTTTTTTTAAGCTTATTGCAATAAAGTATCATTCAGCTATTGAAAACAATACCTGGTGGACATATCTTATGTTTCATTCAAGAACTTAGTTATGAGTTAAGAGTAGCTGTCTGTCGAGGAGAACATTACTCTTCTCCTGAGAGGACTGTCTGGGGAAAAATTTGGATAGGAGATATGGTGATAATTTTTTTGTTTAAAATCTTTTCAGTTACCATAGGGAACTTGCAATGAGGAGCCTGCCTAGACAGTCATGTTTTAGAGCTCTGGCTGACACAGAATTTCTCACAGATATATACTGCCAGTCCCTCACTGCTGTTCAAACTTTGCTCTTCCAAATAAACCATTAAATGCTTTGCTGATTTTTGAGCATTTACCAGTCTAGAGCTATGTGGGTCTGAAGAGCAGAAAAACAGGTCATCCCAGATTAGGTTTTACATACAAAAATCTCTATTATCTTTTCATTCCGACATGTATTCAGGTATAGAGTTTCTGAATGGATGAGTGAAAGAACCATTACATGACAATTTCAGGTATTCTGAATTATTACTGAATTGTTTCAAAAAAAAAAAAAAATCAGAAATGAGCATTTAAGCTGCATACACAGGTTTTTATTTATGATGGTCTTGATATTCTTTCACAAAAAAAAAAAAAAAAAAAAAAAAAAAAAAAAAAAAAAAACCAGCTACTTTCATGAACAAAAGACTTCCTCTCAACAGTAGAGAAAAAACCTAATAAACCAGATATTCCCATGTCCATTTTAAATAATGTGTTTGGGCTAATGAATAAAGAAACCATTTGGGTTAATGATAATTAGTGAATAATTTGGACTAATGGTTGAGAGGTCAGTTGGATCATCTGTTAATAATGAAAGGAAAATTATTCTGGCATGCAGTAAATGGTAAGTCTTCTACTGAAGAGGAACAGAAAAAATGACTTGTCAGATATCCATGGGGCATATCATGTTAGAAATATAAAGCTCCTCGAGAGCACCTGTATAAATATTTGGGGTGAGACTCTCAAGTCAAATAGTCATGCTGAATCTGATAAAAGGCTGTTCAGCCAAAGCATTTGACCTGGCTAAAGGCATGTGTCACTTGTTTGCAGTCAGAAATGAGAGCTTGTTGAAAACCCATGATTTTGTGGAAGTAAAGCAATAGGAGGGAGATAGAATGCCCATAGTCTTTTAGTATAAGCTGTTTCAACAAGGTATGTGTCCTAACTTACGTCCTTCATTTTCAGACACAGGACTTCTACAGTTGCAAATCTAGACATTAGAGTTTGCTTACTCATAGATTTTTCAAGCTAGGAATATTTATAGAACCCTGAGAATCACTGAGCCCAACTCCTGGCTTTACATGGGACCAGCTAGACTTCAAACCCGTTATCTGAGAGCACTGTACAAATGCTCTTTGTACTCCAGCAGGTTTGGTGCTGTGATCTGTGTCTAAGGCAGTCTGCTCCGTGCCCACCGCCCTGTGGTGCAGACCCTTTCCCTGAGCCCTTCTCCTGCCCCTCCCCTGACGCAGCTCCATGCCGTTCCCTCGGGCCCTGTCGCTGTCACACAGAGCAGAGCTCAGCGCTGCCCTCCGCTCCCTGTGAGGAGCTGCAGCCGCCATCAGGCCTCCCCTCAGCTCCTCTGCTCTGTGCTGAGCAGCAAGGAAGGGAAAGGACAGGAAACTTGACAGAAATATATTAAAATACCATATAAAGGTTTACTTTACTCATTAAGTTTGTGAGTAAAACATGCAGACACAGCATTTTTTTAGTTCAATTTTAAGGTCTTTTCTGTCAAATATAGTTGTGGTTATGAGTTTGCCGCCATAACTGGTAGCTAAAACAGACAACACTTAAGAAGGAGGCCATCACTGGGAATGTTTATTTCCCAGCTAACAAAATAATAGGATTTGTTGGAGTGAAATGAAACTGAAGCCTCTATTGAAGAAAGTGAAGAAAAAAAAAACCTAAATGGCTGAAAGCTTGTGAATGTTCCATCATGGAGTTGTCAGCCTCCTCCTGTGACAATGCCCAAAGAACATTTTTAATTTTGGTCTCTGGGTTGGATTTTGAAAACTTGTGCTGTGTAACACCCTTGACATGCAATGGGACTCTTCCTTTCAACTGACATGTACAGTGAGCAGGATGTGGCCTTTGTGAGCTCCTTGTTTCTGAGCTCCTTGTGAGCTCTGTTGAGCTGCCTTGGGGCTGACGGTGCAGTGCTACAGCACTGGCAGCCTCTGAGCCTTTTGAGGTGCTCTGCTGTGATCTTCAGGGAATATGAGGAAGCTAGGGGCTTAGGTGCATGTCAGGAATACTGAACATTTTAATGATTTTAAATAGACTGCAAAAAGGGAAAGTAATGGAGGGCCAAGTTTTCCAGAAATCCAGTCAGTCCCAGGTACGAGATACTTGTGTAACTGAATTACATTGTACCATTAAGTATAGGTGTGCTGTTACTTTCTGTAAAAAAATGCTGCTGATTGCTTCCCTTTCTATGAATTTATTGACAATGCTGTTAAATTTCCTTTTTTTCCTGTGAAAGTAAACCAACTGATAACATTTTCAATCTTTTGTTTCAATGTTTTCAAGGACATGGTCCCATTATTCCTCCTCTTCTCATTTTATTCTTGATTTCTAAGCTATCTAATTTGAGATCTATTTCATTGCTGTTAAATCATGGCTATTTTGCATTTTTGTGAATCACTACAGCTGCTTAGGGCCCAAACTACAGTTGTTAGGCTTTCTTCAATTTGTACTTTAAAAGAATCAGGCTGCTCAAATGCTCCTGTCGAGCATTGAAAATATCTGGAAAGCACATCTGGAGTCAAATCAAGTATGCTTCTGACAAGCATCTGGTAAAGCACAAAGGTTTTTAGGGGGGAAAATCAAAAAAGTGACAACTGAGTAATGAATTAAAAATATTGCATCTGCTGTTCAGGACTTGGAATGGTTTTATTTTTTAACACTTTCCAGGATATAAAATTCATTGTTTTCCAGATACCACAAAAAGGTAGCTTATGCCCAAAGAACTGAAAAATGCCAGTAAGGTCAGAAAACAGAATGACTTTTAAAGAAGGTTGACAGTACAGATACTGTCTGTATTTCATCTGACTGCTCTTTAAAATAGACTTTGCTCACATTACAGTATATTCTCAGATATTAAGAAAAAAATGTATGTTTCACTTATTTTAGAAAGCTGATAAGTTCATTTTTTTTCTCCTACACAATCTTCAGAGAGCTGGAGCACCTCCCCTATGAGGAGGGGCTGAGAGAGCTGGGGCTCTTGAGCTCAGAGAAGGGAAGGTTCCAAGGAGACCTTAGAGTGGCCTTGCTGTACCTGAAGGGGGCCTACAGGAAAGGGAGGGACTTTTTATAAAGGCATGTAGCAACACGATGAGGGAACACTCAGGATGAAGGTTTGAAACTGAAAGGGGGTGGATTTAGATTAGATATTAGGCTGGATGGGGCTGTGAGCAACCTGGTCTAGAGGGAGGTGTCCCTGCCTATAGCAGAGGGGATGGGAACTACATGATCTTAAAGGTCCCTTCCAACCCAAACCATTCTATAATTCAACAGATCTTACTTTTGTTAAAAACTTTTCTAAATTTGTTTGTAGCAAATAGAAGACTGTACACACCTCCTCTTGTAAATAGTCTTACAAATATACCTTATTATACTCGAGTTTGGAATGACATGGTCAAGTAATGACTGTGTTTGAAACAAAACAAAAAACGCACTTTGAGGGTCAGATATCTGTGTAGGCTTCTAAACTTAGTTATGTCATAAGTTGAATGATTCAGGTTTATGTCAGTGGGCAGGCTGCAGCTGTTGTTCTTGAACTGGCATTTTTTCAGGCTGCCAGAAAGCATGTGCATCACTGGGTATGTTCTGTATATTAGAGCAAGAAGAGCAAGAGCTGCAGGACCTTTACTCTCTGCAGCTGATCAGAAAGGACAGCAAAATCCAATCAGGAGCAGAATATGTTTGTGCTGCCTTCTCTAGAATTACCTCCACTGAAATCTTGTAAAAAAAACCAACAAAAAACACAGCAGATCTGGTACGCAGACAGAGCCCATTACTAGAGAAAATATTAGCGGTACCAAAGTAGTGCACTAAGTGGCTTAATCTGGATCCTGGAAAAACAGATCTGTATGAAGGTTCTCAGCACCTGGGAGCTGGGCACACAGGTATTGCTTCATGTTTGTTATGAGTGTGGACTTTTTTCTGTCTCTTTTTTTTTTTTTTTTTTTTTTTCCATTTTTAATTAAAGTCTGCTGCTTTTGCCTTGAGCTAAAGATGACAGAAATTATTTATAAGCTTTTTCATAAACCTGGCGCAAAAGGTTTTGAAGTTATTGACAAAGGAGCAGCAATAATGAGATTACGGATTTGTAATTGAGAGATAAATAGTAATAGCTATAAGGAGAAATATATTTTAATTTATTAGCCTTTGTACTCTGCAGCGATTTTCAAATAATTAGGTAGGAATGTTTTTTGTTCCTTTTTATGGGAAAATCATTACAGAGACCAAGTCAATAAGACTTTTGGCAGGCATTTCAATAGCAAATGCCATTTCCAAAAGGTATTTTAAGGTTAAATTTATGAAGCAACAAGTTAGAGATCAATCTGATTGCAATTTCTCATCTTGGCAATATGTGTCAGAACGCAGTGTTTTAAAGATTTTCTATATTTTTCTTATGTCTGTATTGCAGAGGGGGAAGAAATGCAGTTATTTGTAGACTTTTCCCCTGTAATTATAAACATGATCCATACTCCACGTTAAAGGAAATGGAGAGGAACACTATCAGGAAATGTTTATTAATCATGTTGGATTAGACACTGTTATGTCTTTGATAGTGAAACAAGTTACACTAGTCATTAGCTAAACAATACTTTAAGTTGTTTTGTTCTAGACTTACACTAAGAGTGGTAAATACAGGGTTCTTTATCTCAATTTTGTTTTCCACATATATTAGCAGTATGGTGCTAAAATATTGTATTAGTAATTACTCTTTTTGGTGATGAAATTAAAATATGTACTATTGTTTGCTATAGTCTCTTTTTCAGATGTAAGCACTATTGGAAATAAATAACACAGAGGATTTTATCATGTTTGTATGGTCATTAATTACAGCTAACAATTAGTTCAGCTGCATTTTATTCTGGCTACACTTGAACAAAAAACACTGAACGTTGCCAAGACATTTTGAATGAAGTATTTTATGTATAATAAATTGGTAGGAAATTGTTCCATGCTCACAAGAAACATAATACCTGGTAATGTAGTATGTAGATATATATGCATGTACTTACATAATAATAATAATGTTACCAGATTGTGCAGGAAAAAAAAAAGAAAAAGACACCTGACTGTATTTTCTGAACAGATTTAGCCAATTGTCATTAACTGTTTTTAACCTTTACACCGTCATCAATACTAAATAGTATTATATCAACTACATGCCTGAACTGGAAAGCTTTGTGCTTCTGTCATCTGTCTTGACAGAAACATGAAGGAAAATGAACTACCGAGACTTTAAAAGTGATTCATTGCTTCCATTAAAGCAATACATTTTTAAATCATGCTTTCATTTTTCTCTTCCTTGACAGGAGGCATTGTTGATAAGGACCTTCGTCACTACCTCAATTTACGGTTCCAGAAAGGTTCGGTAGACCATGAGCTCCAGCAGATCATAAGAGACAATCTCTACCTCCGCACAGTGCCATGTGAGTAGGGTGGAGATGCATAGATCTGTTTTCTTAGTGGCAACAGACTATCTGAGTTAATGCTGCTGAGGCCATTTGCAAAGT
Organism: Phasianus colchicus; assembly: GCF_987193195.1. Taxonomy (NCBI): domain Eukaryota; kingdom Metazoa; phylum Chordata; class Aves; order Galliformes; family Phasianidae; genus Phasianus; species Phasianus colchicus. The sequence goes on from NC_143436.1 coordinate 12,586,736, forward strand.
GTTAAGAGGTGAACTGTAGTTGAAGCAGTCTTCTTGTAAATAGATTAGTGGATTGGTTTATGTCTTCCACATTACTGGAGAAGAAATGAACTGTCTAATTCTGAATTAATATCTGAAACTACTTGATGTTTTCATAGTTGTAGCTCTCATAAACTGGCTGTAGAATAATAATCTTTTTCTTCAGTAGTTGTGGAAGGCACAAATTAAAGAAAAAAAAAAAAAGCAGTTTTATGGGCTGGTTAAATTGATGTCCAACAGAGTGAGTTTGGTCTGCTTCGTATTTCACAGTATTATACTTTACAGAATAATATTTTGGAGTTCAAAACGCATCAGGGCAATAGAGGAAACGTAAACTGGGAAATGTTAGGTGCAACAGGCATGGCAGTGAACGTTCATAATGCGTGTACATGTTAGTTCTCTTGTTGTTCTGTGAGTCAACTATATGTATATTGAAGGTATTTTGAAACCTCTAAAATCATTTTTACAGCTGCTGAAATTGTCTGTTTCTGCAGGAGACATGAAATTAAGCAGAGTAACATAAGGCATGTCAGACTGTCACGGCCATGCCTTTCAGAACAGATCTACTTGGCTGACAGGCAACATATCAATTGCAGTGGAACAAAGTTCCAGTATTCTTCCCTCAAAATAATTGCTTGGTAGCCATAAAAAAAAAAAAGTTCTTCTGGTTTTTGGCAAAAAAAAAAGTGCATCTTTGAATTTACATGCTTGACACTGGAATGATAGGAAGATGTCCTAAATAAGTGACTGTGCTATTTATATGGCAGTGGGTGGGTGTTCTTTGAAAGCCATTCTGTTATGAATGCTACTGTACAACTTCTTCTTTCACTACATTGAAAAATTGAGCTTTGCAGTGCCAAAAAAAAAGAGGCTCAATCATTTTTCTTTTGTTTTGGAAGCTGAAAATAGATAAATATAATGTCTTAATTTCAGGAGTTCTATACATCCTTGATTAAAAAGGAGAGCAGACAAAAATTAAAGACTATTTGCCTGCAGGATACTGCAGGATAAAACAAAACACATTGTATCTTTGTAATGTTTGTGATGAATTAGCTTTGTCTGAAAGTACTGATAACCAGAGCTGAAGTGCAAAGGCAAGTACAAAGTGGTTTTGAGGTTAAATCCCACTTCTTAGGATGCCTGGTTAATTATTACCATAGGAATATACTTAATATAGTCCTACCACACACTTCTTGATGCTGGAGATCCAGATTTAAGATACAGAAAATCTAACAATATGGCAAGTATTGCACGCAGGTAAAAGGTACTGCATATGGGCAGTAAGGACATGATGACTCAGTTGACTTGCTTATTTATTTATTTTTAATCAAGGCAATAAGAAAACACTCTCATTGTTCAAGAGAAATACCTTACCAACAGGAGCAAATCTATCATTTGAAAAGGAACAATGACAAAGACCAAAATTTGAAACCTGTTACACAAAATTACATTTTCTTTCTGCTGCAATTAATGCAACTTCTCTGTCATTGTATATGGATAGATCCTTGATTGTTGTGTTATCATCTGAACAGTTTTAACTAAGTTAGAACCTTAAAAAATAATATAGTGACAGGGATGTAAGCAGCTGAATCTTGAGGTAAGTAGTTAAGTTCTTGGGTGGAATGGAAGATGGTTTTCAGTGGTGGTGTGTGGAAAAAATAGTACCCAAGCCTGAGTAGCCTGTTTAATTGGAAATTCTCTTGAAAGTTCTATGAAAATGTCTGTCATCTAAAAAAAAAAAAAAAAAAAAAGACATTTAAAAATTTAGGCAGGGTGATGCATGGTTTGCTAAGGAAGTTTTCGTAATCAAGTAGATGAAAAAGACACCCTCCCATAGATTGCAACCCGGAATTCCCCTTGATCATAATGAGAAGAATCTCTTTAAATACAGTTTTATTCTGTCTCCAGTTTTTGTGTTTAGGAGAAAAAAAATGATGAAAACTATTCTCTTTTTTCTTCTTATATAAATTGTTATTTTTTGAATTGTGAGCTTACTTTTCATGGTGATGATGTACAAAATTTTCTCCTTAGAGCAGACAATTTTTGATACTCTGTAGGCTGATATTAATGGTTCCAAACGCTATGACAGGTAGGGAGATGATTTCTCTAGCATGCAGCAGTAGTGTTTAACTGGCTACATCATTGCCCACAAGTTCAATGGATAATGAGCACAAACTAACATGCACATTGCAAATCTTGCATCAGATGCTGCCACAGCAACAGCAGCATTCAGTTGGTCAAATTCTTGTGCAGAAAAATTATAATATAGAGAAAGCCAACTGCAGATGATACAGCCTTTATTTCCAATGGCAAAGCTGTAATATAAAGAGGAAAAAAAAAGACAAATAGGTGGCAACCTTTTCCCTTTAAAAACAAACCTATAATCTTTTCTCAGTTATAGAGGAATAATTGCCAGTGAAACTAGAAAGACAGTCTTTGACCTTAAGTTTTTACTATTCGTTGCTTTTGTTCAGATTGACAGCACTGTGTCCCTAGCAGGACAGTGGGCATGACTGCTGGCTTCTCAGCCATTGGCTTTCCGGGCCAAACTCATATATCTTTCACTTTCATGAAATGAGTGGGGTGCTTTCTCTGAAGCAAGGAATCAGAAAAACAAATATATACCTGCTTTAAATCAGGATAAGACAAATGTATTGAAAATGGGTAAGATGGTATTTACCAGATAAATATTTGAATTGTACATTGTATTTTATTCCATGTTGACCAAAGGATGGATAAATAGAAACACAGTGGATCAGTTCTGCCCTCTGAAACTGTCGCTATGAATGAGACGAATTGCTTGGTTCCTTGGGTTTCTCTGTTTTTATTCTTGCAGTGCTGCTTTCTACCAAATTGGAAATGACTATATGATCCTAAGAATCAAATGTTACCTTCTATAAGCGATTGCCATTCTTAGTGCCATATGAAAGTGACTCAGTGCATTGTCAACAGGAATTACATACTTGTATTCTAGGGGAGAATGTAGTGCAATTGTATTTGCAGCACTGGAGATACAGCTGTTAACTAGCTCTGTCCCCAGAGCTGTATGACAGCAGTAATCAAACTGATACATAAACAGGAAAATGAAGAAAAAGTTCTGTTAATTTGAAGGTTAGTTAGAAAAGCAATAGAGCTTTCAATAGAGAAGGTCAGGAAACAAAGTAAAGATATAGTATTGTAAACAACACAAAAGAAAATTACCCTTTGAAAGAAAGACAGTGGTCTTCTTTCAAGACACAGCTCTTGTTTCAATGCAAGCAGGAGAACTGGACTTCAGATGCTGAGAAACCTGAAGTTATACAGGTGAGAAATATGCCAAGGATGTTAGAGGAAATCAAAGAATGATAAAAGACAGTGGAGGAAAGAAAAGCTTACAGGTCTCTATATTCAAAAGATTTCACCAACCGTGTCTCATGCATTTTCTTCTCCCTCTTCTGTTGTATGGGTTTTAAGCACAACTTTCATAACCTGAATTTATTCAGAAGTTGTTTAGGGGCACTGACTACTGAGGTGTGTTGCAATATCAAAAAATAGCCATGGTAAGACATGTTAAACATAGATAAGTGATCCTTGATTTTCTGTCTAAGTCTGGCCAAGAGAAAGGCCATGAAATGTATCTAAGACTGTGAATGCTATGGACAGACATTTAGTTGTGCTGCACTTTGTGCTTTGTATGCTGTAAGTAAACTGCAGTTGCCACATGTGTGTGCAGCTTTCTAGTCTTACTGTAAGTAGAGATGGCTCTAACTTCATGTCCTCGCAAGAATGAAGCTTTGAGGTTAATATGTGGCAGGAAAACAGTTTCGGTAGTGCCCATTGTGGTCAGTCCTGCTTCATTTAGTATTTCTTTCCATAAATAGCAAATTTCACTTCCATAAGAATTTGCAAAACAGTGGAGCTGTGATTGAAAATAGTCTGTATGCTTCTCTCCCAGGCAGGGAATATGAAATGATAGTGGGAGACAGTCTGATTAAATAACACTGTAAGAAGTCAAACAGTGACAAGCTGATTCATAGAAATAAAAAAATTATCTATTAATTTGAAGAGATTACCACTGATATCCTCTGGGATATAACCTCAGATTGACAGTAGTAATTGGGCTTGCTGAAATGAATGGCTCTATCCCACTGCACTTATATACACGAGTGGAGATTGCAGCCCAGACACCTGGCCATGTGTTAGAAGTGAGCATGTGAAATAATAAGAAAAGTGATAGAGAAGTTTCCTTCCTAGTGTTTGCACTTAGAAAAACAGCAATGATGGAAAATGGTAGGAGTGGTATGCAGCCCTGGCTTATTGCACTAGATAATGCTGTATCACTATTAATGCAGAAGTCTTGTAGAAAGAATGGTTTATTTAAGACATCTGTCAGATAGATAGGAAGAAAGGTTCAGTCTGTGACAGCCAAATTCTGTATGTGTGCAAACAAGGGCAAGAAATACAGTCATTATGTGCTAGAGTTCTCCAGATGTGAAATAGTGGTAATAATTCCTTCCCTTGCTTAGTCTGCCTTATGACTGTTCTGTGTTAGGACAGCATAGATAGCAGACTGGAACCTGTGACCACAATATCTTTCCTTTCTGCATTTATTTGTTACTTTTATTCATCCTCTGTATGTAATTAGACTATTGGGTCATTGTTATATTGCATTGTGAATGACTTTAAATGAGAGCCACACATTCAGACATTATTTTGTTCAGTTCTAGTATAATCCAGTCTGTGTGCAAATAGATGTAACCTACATTCTGCGGTATCGTCTGTGTGCTGTTAAAATGTTACACACTGCAGAGTGCTTCTGTTTGTTGTCTAGTCTCCTTTCCAGAAGACAAAGCATGTGTAGTATATATATATATATTTATTTTTTTTTTGTCATGTATGAGAAAGTTACTACCAGTTTATTTTCTTTTAAGATATTGAAGCTAGTAAGATGTGTTTTCTACTTGGAGCAGAAGGTGCTGTGGGGTAGTAAGGACACAGCTTTGGGGCAGTTCACTCCATACTTTCAACCCTGGAGAAAGCTCCATCTCCACAGCTATCACGGATATTCCCTTTAGCAGAGAGGATCAATATTTTAGGAGGCTGAAGCCATTCACAGTTTTCCATGAGTACCAATCAGAAAAATGAAGGAACCTCTGGTTTTCCAAGTATGGCAGTGTGATGAGACTTTCATCCCCTCCCCCTGACATTAGATGTGAGAGATGTAATCATGGGAACATAAATTTTTATTGGTTCCAATACTTTTTGCTACTATATACTAATTACTATTAATAGGGACTAACCTTTTAGTCATGGTAGATACTGGAGGAAATTCCAATTACAAACTAGTGTTTTCACCTGAATTTTCTAATTTGAGAGCTGAGGAAAGAGTGGGAGAGTCAAGTGGGTGGTAAGTATATATTTGGTGAGGGTACACAAAATTCAGGAGCACTTTGTGTATTCCTGCTGCTCTGAATAAGGATGTGAGGATATATTTCTATAATTTATATTTGAACAAATATGAATCCTTTCAAATTTCTTTCATAAATACTTTGTTCCTCTTTAAGAAGTCTAATAGCAAGAGCAAAGGGGAGCGTGTGAAACAGACTTGCCAGCAGTTTCATATATTTTACTTTAAAGTTACTTCAGTGTAAAAAGTATCTTTCAAGTGTGGAAATTCAGGTGCACAGCTTTGTTTTTAAAATAAACAAATAAAGAAGTCCAGATATTGCTGGTTGAAGTTCTGCTAGTTTGACGTCATGTGGATCTATTCTTAGGATAAAATACCCTGTGCTTAGCACACCATACTGCCGAGAAATGCTCACATCTCTGCAAATAACAGTGCCTAACTTTAATGACTACTTTATTCTTTCAGACAAGTGTTAGTTATTGCTAAGCCTCGACTTTGATGGCTCAGAATAGAGCAATGCAGAGCTCTAGGGAAACCTTGTTGTTGTGTATCTACCAGAGCACACCTCCAAGATGTATTTAAAGCAAAATCATTGGCAAGCCTTTTTTGTACGTCAAGCAAAATTAAACCAAATCAGGTAATTACATGAGGTGAGGGCCCTGCTATGCAATGTGCAGTGCAGCCACATGTGCCTGATGATTATGAGGAGGTCACTGCTTCAAATAACTGACAGCCTAAGTAGAAAAGGCAAAGAACAGTGAGTGAACAAACCTAAAGCATAGTCAGTGCTGGAATTAACTGATATTAGATGGAACAGTGTTAAAACCCTGTGGACCTTCCTTTCTTTTGCACTGCATGTAACATATTTTCCACTTACCACCTGGAAATGCGCACAGTAACACTGACATGTTTCTCTGAAGGCACTGGGACTGTCTGGTTCAAAGAGATTGGCTTATGCATCCTTGTATTGACTTTTCCATGTGAATTTATGGGTGTTTTTGTCTGTTTCAGAGCAGATGTTATTCAATACAGGTACGCAGTATTGCTCAGGCTCACAGTGTGTTCGGGCTGCAGGCACTGCCTTGCCATCAGTGTGAAGCATTGTTAGAATAGAAAACCAAGCAAAAAAACAGTGTTATTTTATTTATCACAGTGAATTATGATTTCATCTTAATTAAGATCTAGGGTAAACAGATGCCCAAACTGTATCTACAAATTGCATGGTTGATGGAAAACACTGCACTGTTTGTCATGAGAAATAAAACACATTTCTGTCAGCTTTGCTCAGAAATTTCTCAATTCTACATAATGAAGACATCAACTCTCAGCTGTTCAGTGACACATCCATCTGTTTTAAATACTCACCTTAAAATAATAGGAAATGAAATAAAAAAAATATAGGTCAAGATGAAGAAGATATAGAATGTGTCAGAGGTGATGTAATTGTAGCATGAAGTAAGAACAGATGTAATAAAATGAAGAGCAGAAATTGTGTACCGACATGATCTGTGTGCAGTGAGCCAAGGTCAGTGTAGTAGTGCCTCCAGTAGCCCCGTGTATGAGATACAAAAGTACCCATTTTGTTCCATCATGGTTTCTAACAAATTCATCTTTCTCCTGTATCTCCAGCATTTGATCACATCCTGTACACTTTTCTTTTTCCAGACTATTACTGCTATTAACACATCAACCTCTTGACTAGCTATCAGTCTAATGTGGAATATTCAAATCATTCTGTCAAATATATTTCAGTGTTACTGAGTAGGGAAATGTTCTTACGGTGGAGATAGCAGAAGCACATTTTGGTAAAAAGAAATAAAATGCAGAGATTCCAGATTGTATTTCAAAAGGATCACTAAAAGCGGTGATCTGGATTTAAATGCAAAATGGTCTTTTAATTTCACCTTTAAAATTCTTGAACTTTTAAAATTTTTAAAATTTATTTATAATAAAATTTTTATATAAAATAATTTATAAATTTTATAAATTTTATAAAAATAAACACTTCTATAAAGCAATATTTTTTTCTAATTATAGGTTAGAGATCCTTAGTATTTTCATAACCAGAAATTATGTGTTGTTATTGTATTAATGTATTTCATTTGTATTTCATGGAATATAATCACTGATGCATATGGCATGCTCATAAGATATTTTCAAATTGTTCTCAAAAATAGTTGATCATTTTATATTTAGGAAAGACTGAAATTCACTCTGTGTGGCCGATATCATAGTCTTTACATGCATTCTAGTGGCTTTTGCTAACGACAAATCACACACCACTCATTTCATGTCATCTGTATTTTATGATTCTCGTGTTTGGTTTTGACTGACATGCAAGCTTTCTTCCTCAACTCAAATTAGTGTTGGCATGTATTCTTCAACTCATATTAAAAATGGCTTCACTGGATGCTTGACCTGACTTTTGGCATTTGTTAATCACATAGAAACAGAAGAATGTAATTTTATTCAAAGTTTTAAATAAGCACCCTCGTAATTTTGCAAAAATAGAATTCATTTTTTCTCTGCAGAAGAAATCGTGGAGTACTTCCTGGAAAATTTGATCACAGGTGTGTCAGTAATCAGACAGTAGAACTCTGTCCTATTGTGTTCTACGTGCTTTACAGACTCCTGCCCATCATGAATGATCTTTAGTTCTTTGAAAAACTTAAACTATGATTTAAACTTTGGCAAAGTTTCCTTTGAGAATGTGCTTTTACAGAAGATTTCCTAGTAGCTGTAGCAGCATCAGTGAAATGCTTTTGCCCTGCCACTATACATGTGTACAGTGCTCTCATTTAGTTTTTCACATTCTCAGTTAACAGTTGCAACTTATACAACCTATCTCAACCTGATACTGAGTCCCTCACTCTGCCATCATCATGCAGCTTCTCTTGATTGTGCTGTGCTTTGCTCATTTGCAGCTGATGAGACCCATCTGGCTGCATACATTTTTCCTGACCGAATAGAAACAATTATTTGCAAAAGATGGCAAAATCATTCCATTTGTACAAGTAGAGGGAATTCAAATCCTTAAGGGCAAACTGAGGCTCTTCCAGTTATTTTAACAGCTTTTGGCAACAAATTAATCTTGTACTAATTTACTTGGTTATACCAGGTCTTTGGGGTATACATCTTTTATCATTCCTCATTGAACTCATGTACTTACAGATCATACTTTGTATGCTAGTTTCCTCTTGCATTGTCATCTAATAAAAAATGCTCACAGAATAACTTACAATAATATGGGTTACAATTTTTGAGGATGAAAATAAATGGTTATCCAAAAAATATTTTTGAACTAGATTAACCAAGAAAATCTTCAATTGAAGAAGATTATATGAATACATTACTGATATTCAGGAGGTGCAGGAATAAATTAAAAGCAGGTTAGGAGCATTCAAATTCTTCAGTGGTGATTAGTTGGCACATCAAATTCCCTTTAGCAGCCAACACCAGCAGAATGTTACTGAGAAATTGCTAATAAAGTTGCAGCTAAAGCAACTTCTTCATGGTATTTACAGCTTGTGGGTTTGCATGTGGCTGAATAGAATAAAATATGATGTAGTCACTCATATGTCTAAAACTACCATAACCTAAGCCATCATTCATATTCCGGTTAATTTATATTTCTTAGCAATGTAAAGAACCTGAAGCTTAGATTCACAGGGGGACACAGGCAGACTTAGGTAGGCTTTTGATGCTTGTCTAGATCTGTGATTGTCCAGATGCTCTTTTGCCATCTAGTTCTAGGGAGAGATAAAATGCTTACATTTCTGTTGGTGTAAGTTCTTGTGCAGCTGCAATATGGGTATGGACAGTCACATCTCATGTTGGGTTTGATTCTGTGAAGGAAAGTGGTTGAGTACCCCCAGATATTCATATAAAATGAACCACATACTGTACAAAGCACAGAAGTCATTGGTTTTGTTTGAAAGCATACCTGGTGGGGAGGAGAGAACACGCCATGTTGTCTCTAAGCTTTAGCTGGCCTGCTGCTCACCAAGCTGGCAGTTTGGTATCAAGCCTCCATCCCTGGGCAAGGGAAAGGATGAAAGGAAGCTTGTGGCGTGTGTCTGTATGTCTTACACAGGTTGAAGAAGATGGCTCACACCAAGGCTATTGTTTAGGCATTAGAAGATTGTAGGTTTAGTCTATATTATAGACAAGGCTCCTTCCAAATATATCTCCAATTATATTTCTTCTAGATAACCTTCTCAATCATGGCATAATAAAACAGACCAGTTTTATATTTTTCTTCCTCTTCTTTCTTTCCAAGTCTTGTGAGAAGAAATGTACACGAGTGAGTCATTCTGCTCTTCAAATTTTCATTCGAGGAGTATTTGAAATAATATAGGGTTTCCCATTGACTACCAAGGGCTGTGGGGCAAGTTTTTTTCCTGTGCATCAAGCAGAATGGGCTTGGCTGTGTTATGATACAAAATAGTCTTATAGATTAAATCTGTTTTTCTCTGTACTTCAGAAACAATTATAATTTCCTGCAGTGCTTGAAAACTTACCTGGAGATCATCAGTTCCTTTCATCTACAATGCAAGTACATCTGCTCTTGTTTCGTGATTGGGGCACAAACTTGCCACTGTCTAAATACTCAATTAAAATTGTACTGACTCAGAAATGTGGCAATTAGTGCTAGAGACAATTTTGTAATCTGGGGTTGAAGCTATCACAGACTAGTTGTGATTCTGGTTTTGTATGTTGTAATGCCATGTCCTGAAAAAGAGTGATGAATTTCAGAGAAAATTTTTGCTTTCATCGTCTTTACAAAAAGAGAGTTTTTAATTACTCCTATTCTTTCCTGTCATTATCCTCAATTTACATCTCCCAGCTCTGAAGTGTCTGGTAGGAATTCGTAGAGATTATTACCTTTTAGAATATTTAGAATCAGATACAAGATTATTTCTGGCATGAAATAGTGTTGCTCTTTCCAAACTGGAGAAAAGAAGAGAAAGAAAGGCCAGGATATCTGAGGGATTCAGCAGTGGCCATGCTTCCACTAACCTCCCTTTCTTTCAGAAAATATTTGAAGTCCACAAGACAATATTTCTAGGAGCCTTTTCTTGCCTACTAAGAAGTGAAAATATCTAAGTGTATGCTGTATCTGTTTCTGTTAACTGGTTCCTGTTTTATTGAATTTCTTTATTGAAAGTTCTGAAAAAGCAGTAGTTCCTGAAAGAAAAGAGAAGGCTTCCGCAGTATGCACTTATACTGTCCCTGTCCTTCTTTTATAAAGTGCAGCAGACTGAACCAACAATAATAAAAACAAGGAGGTGTTATTTCTCCATTAGCATCATAAACAAAAATTCTGAATGAAGATTAAAGGTTTTCTTTTGTTTTTTTTTAAGTTACAGATTTATGTTCCTCCATTTACAAAAGAAGGAACCTCAAAAGAAAAATAGTGTAAAGGACAATGGGTAAGATAAAGTAGAAGGGTTTGTTAGACAAAAAAAAAGTTCTTTGCTTTTTGTGCCTGATGTTTTTTGTCCATCAGATAGTGGAGGGCATGAAAAGCAGATATGTCATGAGAGAAAATGAAGTGCAGCTTTGTACTCTTTCCTTTAGCTTAGTATAGACCTTGGAAGTGACACTGTAATTTGTCAGTGATGGCTTCATGCAGGGAGCAGTGTGCACATACACTAACTCTTCAAAACACTGTGGCAATATTAGATCTTCTTTTGGTAACTTTAGGTCAAGTGAAAATAATGACGACTTAAAAATTTAAAGATTCTGCCTGAAATTCTGAAATAAAGAAGATCACTATTTTGTGTAGAAGTAACAACCATTTTGAAACTGCCTTTATAGGTCATGGTTAAAGCTCAGTAAAAAAGATGTTAAACATTCAAGTATGACATGTCTCAGTTTCATTTTCAAAAAGCAGATCTGCTCTTATAAGTCCCTTAGATTTCATTAGTCGCCGCAACTTACTAATGGTATTTTTCATTGACCTTGAGTAGATGGAGAGGTTGGTGAAGACACGCATTTAATACCATCTGTGCAGAAAGGCAGAAGTCTTCCTGACTTGGGTGAAAGTGACCTGAGGTTCACAGCATTGCTGTTGTCATTAAGGACATGTTGTGACATGGACTGAAATGTAGAGTTTAGTAACTGATCTTTTATTCTGCTTTTAAAACATCTTTGCTCTCAACTGAAGACTAGATGAAAGCTGACTTTGAAGAGAATAATTAGGGTTTTGGAGAGACAGTAAGCTCTGAGCAAAAAATGTCTCTCTTATCCTCCCATTGAGCAAGCCAATGTGTGTTCCCAGAGTACACATCACAGGATTAGACCACAAGGCATGTGTCTGTGAAGCCGTTTGAATGGTGGAGGGAACATGTAGGTTACATCTGATGATGAATTTATACATGACTGTTTGCTTCATTGAAAATTTTCTTTAAATTCCTGATCTTTTTTAATAATCGGAAAAATAGATGATTGTTTTAGACTGAAGATCGCCTTGAATTCAGAGCCTGCTGTGAATGTAATTTTTTAAAGGCAGTTAAAAGATGCAGAATATTTTGTTTCACTTCATGCAGCTTTTTCTGAAGCAGTTACACTTTTGTTTCTTTCCTTCTCCGTGAGTGATTAAAAAGAAGGAGAACATTATCACCTTGCTTACACATTGCAAAGTAGTGTTGCTTCCAGGGAGATTTAAACTTACCAGAAAAGAACATAAGTAAAATTACATGGGAAGTTCACAGAGGAGCAGTCATAACTTGGAGCATAGGTTTTACCAATCAAGTAAAACTTGATCTTTCATAATTTTCATTGAATTGAAGAGGGAGTTAATTTAGTATTCTGTGTTCTTGGTTGAGTTCTGTAAGAGTAAGACAGGTCTTAACTTCCTATGTCTTATAAAATAACATTCCACTTCCCATGCAATACAGTAATGTTTATAGCAGCTTAATTTTCTTTCATTATATGATTCCATTTAATGAAGTGATTTGCACAACACCAACAGCCCTTCAAAGTTAAAGCTTAAGCAGATCAGTATGGTCAGATCCATTAAATTCAAAGCAAAAAGCACTTCTCACATCCAGCCATTAGAATTAGTAAAGGTCTTAGAATTGTATAGAAATAAGATATAATGAGTGGTTATGAAAACCTGATTCTCAGACTGATTTTGTCAGATGTTATTTAGAGAAATGGTCATTTTCCAGGTTTTCTGAGGAACATATCACCACATTGTACATAAGAGCACATTAAGCATGGGACCTGAGGAGCTGTACAGATGATTCTGCCATGCTCCAGGACTGCATTGTTCCACTCACGTTATTCTGTTGCAGCATCATCATGGCACAAGGTTGAAACTTTCTTTTTTTCCTGTTCACTGCAGAGGTTAAATATATGCTTATAGAAACTGTCTAATTCACTGCTGTAACAAGAGATAATGACACAAGAGGAATTTCCTTAGGACAGGGAGGAGCATTTCAAATGGATTGCTCTCTATTTTGGTTTATCCTGTGTGTATGGCATTGTGCACAGTTGCCCTGTTCCCTGTGAGTCATGTGCTGTCGCTGTTGAGATAGTATTGTGCAGAACAACTGTGTCAGAGGAATGTGTGTCTCTGTACTGCACGCTGTATGCTGTTGTGATCACTCTTGATATCTTAATTCTTTTGTACCTCCAAAGGAAGACCAGAGATGATGCTCATGTGAAGACCTTGAGAACACTTACAGAGCAATTTCATTGGCCAGCTGCAACAAGGTGATGGCTGTGTCTTTGATGGGAAATCCACAAGAGCATGAACAGACAATAGTGACTCTGCAGTCTGATGGGAAGGGATCTCTTTCCCTTCAACTTTACTTACAAAAAAACTTATAGTTGTGTGTTCCATTAGGTTTGTCTCCTTTGCTCCATGAATCTCACAGAAGTGTGCTTCCAAGCTTATTTTTTGGTGACATGTGCTGCCAAGTTTGAGATGAAAAAACTGATTCTGATAGAGCCCAATGTTCAATTCTGGAAGCTGAAGAATAATATCACATCAACTTGGCAAACATTATTCAACAGCTGTCATATTGCCACAACCATAGTGCTAATAAAATACATCCCTAAGCAAATATGCAAGTTTTTATTTTGTTTTGATCTGTGTTGGATTATTTAAAAGATTTTGTCAGAGTTTGGGCTATGTTCTCATTATCCTTGGTTAAATTTGTAATTCTGGCATCTATTGTATTAAATCTAGTTATACACTACTTATCCACATGTGTCCATAACAAGCTGGAGAAGAAGTCAGCAGTTCTTGACCATGGGATGGACTAGCAGTTAATTAGTTCTTCATCAGGGTATGGAAGAGATGAGTACAGCTGATTAGGGTATATTCTAATGACTTTGCTTCACTCATCAGAGATAAATATATAAACATTACTTGTGCATTCATTCATGACAAGCAGCAGGAGCACAAATGTTATTCTGCTAATAATCTGGTTTTATTTCTCTTCCACAAAAGCTAGGATTTGCTTCTCTGCATTTCATCCTATCAATGAATTTAGTAGTACTACAATATTGCTGCTTATTGGATATAGTTGGCAAGCAAAGAAGTCACTTTTTCTAATTTTTCTTTTCACTTCCATCTAGTTTTCTTTTTTTATTGTATTATGCAAATGAAAAGCACAATGCATTGCAATTCTAGTTCTTTCTAAAAAAGACAGATTCTCTTATTTAACCACTGATATTTGAATCTATGAAACTGCTACGTTAAGTATGATCTGTGTTATTGTCTGTTCATAGTACCTGCAGGTATTGTATTCATACATGTATAGAAAACACAATGCCTACATAAACGTGCATTTGAAGAGAAACAGCTCTAATTATTGCTGTGTGTGCCTGAAATATCAAAATAATTAAATTTTGCATCATTTTTCTGCAGAGAATTGTAAACTGCTTTATTCTCCAGAATTACAAAAGAAATTACGTTAAAATCTCATCAGAGTGTTGTAAAAGTTTGTAAATGTGAAAAGCAGCAGCTTTATTGTTTTCATTAAGCAATATGTTGCTACTGTAAATTCAACAGCAAAACAAAACCAAAAACAAACAAACAAACAAACAAACAACCATTCAATTTCAGTTTAAGAAAACTGTATTTTATTTTTATGTTTCTGAAATAATTTACTCTTGCAAGCTAATTTTTCATCACAAAACTTCAGTGAAGGACCGATTATCATAAGTGCTGCCTGGAAAGGTACACCTTATCCAGAATCTTTTCTGTCACTTCCACTCATTTTTTTTCTACCTATGACAATAAATGTGTCATTGTAGTTTAAATACTTTTACAGGCTCTAGCATGCTGAATGCAACTTTTAATAGAAGATCTACCTAGTTTTCCCTTTACAAAATTGGGAAGAGAGAACATCCACTACTGGGATTTGATCATCTTCTGTAAGAGCAGAAGTTATATAAACATAATATTAGCCACTGGAAACAGTGACTTATACCACTGAAATGAGAAAGGACATGGGAGGTGGAAGATACGTTACTATGTGGATGTTGCAGTCAGCACAATGAATGTTACTGATCATGAGGTGCAGAAGAGAGAAGTGGAAGGAGCAATCCAGGAGCTGGCCTACAATTTGACTGTAGATACCAGAAACAAGCAAATATAAGTAGGAGGAAAGATGATGATGAGGAGGAGTAGGGATGTTAAAGAGCAAAAACTTCAAATTAAAAAAAAAGATCAGAGAAGGCAGCTGCCCAAATGGTACCTGACATACTTGGGTATGTGACATGAGCTTCCTCTGCAAGGATTGGCTGGATGTGGACTCAGAAAGTGCTGTGGGTGGTCGAAGCTCTAGCACAGAACTCAGCTGGAGGCAATGTACCATCCTCACCTGGAATATAATGTGTGCTGCCATACTACCAGTGTTAGGCAGATTCCTCCCCATACTGCAGACAGATTAAGTTTGTGCACTCATTTATGTAGATTTTCTACATGGGAGCTGAGAATAAGAGGAAGGTGTGATAAGGCTAAGGGAGGTTGTGATGGCGTGCTCAGAGATTGCAGAAGGGTGAGTGGAGAAAGTGGATAGGAAGATCTGAATGATAAATGAGAAAAAGAAATAATTTTTACAAGACTGATTGAAGTGGCAATGCTAAGGAGAAAATACTAATTGCATTGTAATAGAAATCCAAAAGGAAATAAATTAAAGCAACAGCTAAATCAAGACATTTTCTAATTTTTTAGTACTATGCTTTGGAAGTGTAATAATGTTCTGTCATAACTTACAGAATAGGAATAGTCATAAAATAATTTGTTTCCCCCCCCCCCAACCCCCGGAGAAAACTGTTTTTATGAAAAAGAAATAATTAGATTATCTTGCTTTCTTCCTGCTTACAGTGCTAGCAACTCTAAACAGCACTCTTGAAAAAATAATCAATCTCATTTTAATGTCATGTAACTTCCACACTAAGCGAGTGTGAACACTGAAATAATTTTGTAGTAGAAAACCCAGTATCATTTAAAATATTAAAATAAAAAATAACCTTATGGGGAAGGCTTTTTATGCATAGATCTACATTTTTTTTCAAATCTCCGACATTAAATTTTTTATGCATTTATTCTGATACTGTGGGAGGAAAGGGAAATAATAAAATATATTTTGGCAATTGTAACTAAGATCTGAAATGATACTGAAGGCAAAGAAAAGGAAAGCAGAACCTTGTTTGATGCATGTCTAGCTCAGTCATCGTGGAAGTGAGATTATATTGTTTATTTATAGTAGTTGTGTAAAGCTTATGTGAGCCATGAGATACTTATTGACACGTGAGTTCATGAACTTTGTGCCAAACAGGTCTTTGAAGGACTCCGTGCCTTTTGCTTACAGAACAGCAATTCCATACCAAAAAGGTGCAAATGTATTGAGAGTGAAATGATTCTTGATGCAAACAGCAGTTTGCTTGCAAGAAAGATAATTGAAACAAAAGCAGATTGAAATGTATTGATCTCAAATGCCAAAAAGTAAATATGAATTTGACCAAGCGTCACAAAACGTGATGCTGGATCTGGCCCCTATGCTATAAAATATTAATGTTGACACGTGACTAGAGGTGAAACTTACTTAGGGTAAAAAAAAAAACAAAACAAAGCATTTGCTTTATTTTAGGATGTTTCCTATTTCTTGTTTGACACTAAGAAGGTCACTTAGCTTTTGCTGAAAATTCACTTTATACATATAAAAAACGAGAGCAAAAATAGCTCTTGAAGGATTCCCATGAAGGTAGATTAATAAAGTCTCGTAATGTATTTTCATATCACCTTAATAAAGTGTAATGTGAAATGAAGGAGCTTTCAAATGAGACACACTTAGTTATTATTGTTAAAATTAAGCCTTAAAATGTGACTCAAACCAGAAAAAAAGAACAACAAAAAAAAACATGTTGATTTCAAATAGTGACATAGTACTATATGCAGTCTTTTTATATTTTATTTCCAATCTATCACTGTAAAAATTCCTCTCTTTCTGTTTTACAAAGAGAATATGTACACAATTAAGTTCTTTGGTAGGTTGTGTTTTTGTTAAATCTTAAATGTTGTAAAACTTCATAACATTGTGGGTGTACTGGGAATTTTATTCATTTTTATTTATATTTCTATATGGAGCACCTCTTCCATGAAGAAATGCTGAGGGATCTGTACTTCTTTAGCTTGGAGAAAAGAAGTCTCCACAGAGACCTCACTGCACCCTTCCAGTACTTGAAGGGAGCTTACAAACAGGAGCAGGACCAAGTTTTTACATGGTCTGATAGTGATAGGAGAAGAGGGAATAGCTTTAAACTAGAAGAGGGTAGATTTATATTAGATGTTAGGAAGAAATTTTTTACTCAGAGGGTGATGTGGTGCAAGAACTGGATGCTCGGAGAGATTATGTGTGCCTCATTTCTGGTAGCATTCAGGCCTGGGTTGGATGGGATTCTGGGCAGCCTGATGTGGTGGGTGGCAACACTGCCCATGGCAGGGGGATGGAACTAGACAATCCTTAAGGTCCCCTCCAACCAAAGTCATTCTAGGATGCATTCTATTTGTCTAGGAACATGATTTTTTTTTTTTTTATTTTCATGGTTGTGATAAATAAACAAGTATTCTCATGCTTCTCAAAAAGGAGAATATTTCTTGAGAAAACTCTAAAGCATTCCTTATATGAGTAATCTCTTTGCATTTGTGGTACACTTATGTAGACTTTCTTTTAAAGAAGATATTATAGGCCTGTACAATATTTTTATTATTTTTCATGAAAGAATGATGTAAAAAGACGGAAAAAAAATCATTCAAAAGTTTTAGACTTGTTTTACAAATATGGGACTTTAAATACAGATCTACATACATGAATAATAATAAATAGTTCAGTATCAGGTTCAAGCAATAGAAATACAGTTAAAAGGAGATTCTGCAGTACCTTTGATTGAGCTTCTATAACCCAAAAGTCCATTTCTTGACTTGATTAATCAATTCTGAGTTCTTGATCATGACTTTATTATTATTATAGAACTTAAGGCATTTCTACTGCAGCCAAGAATCTCTAATGATTTAATTTCTTATTTATAACTTTAAGTACATAAACAGTTCGATAAGAGTGAGAGAAATATTACAACCTGCTGTGTTCATCACCCCAGAGAACTGTTAACTATCTAGTTATTGTCACTTGCAAATTCAAGTACAACTTCATTGAAGAAGGACCAGCCCTGTCTCTTTTCAGTAATCCACGTTGAAAAGTAATGCTTATTCTGTAGATGAAAGCTTTTCCAGTTGGGCTATGGCACAGAAAGCATTGTAGTTAATGACTCTAATATCAAGGCCCTCAGCTACACAGCTATACTGTAGGCATTTTTATAGGAGAAAGTAACTGCTAAGGAAAATCTGAAGTATTACTGCAGTGGTGTACCACAAATACGTGCATTAACGATCCAGATATCCTTTGTCAGGTGTGTCATAGCATTCTGCTCAGCAAATACTGAATAAACTCTGAATAAACATTTGGTGTTTTGATAAGTGGGGCAAGAAGAATATCATTTGCTTCCACAAATTAAGTTTACCTTTTATTTTTTTCCAATTTATTTTCTCCTTTTATAACAAAAGATAAGCAGTATATGACTCCATTAAACAGGAAGAAAGCAAAACCAGGTTGGCCTTAGGATAAGCACCAAAGTAAGTACATGTATGTTCATATGTAAAAGTGTATACTTATTTATAGATTTTATTCAATGATGTTCTTTCTGGATAAATGAGGAGCTATCCTAAGTCAGTTAATTTGGGAAATTTCATAGCCAGATGATTGGATTTCTGTAAAAGAAAAGAAAGAAAACCTATCCTGCCAGACAAAAAGCAAAAGAAAATCAGAGAAAAATTTAATCTCTAACTATGTTTAAAAAAAAAAAAAAATTAGGAGTACGTGAAGAGTCTATGAGGGACAAAGAAAATATTTATCAGTCAAGAAAACAAGCTTATTTCTAGAGGTTGCTAATTAAATTTTAGAAAATTACAAATGAGTAAGACCTTGCAGAGAACTGAACAAAATTGTACCTTTTTTTTGGTCACATGAACTGAGAGCAAATAAAGTAAATAAGTGAAAATAATTGCATTTGAGGTAGAAGCAAAACTAAGAAATTGTCTGGGTATGTAGAGGAGCAGATTATCTCCATATAGAAGTATCTAAAATATTGAAATATGAAACCACAAGTTTGATATTAAGATGTTTGATACATTTATAAGATCACAAGTAATACTTTGAATAGCAAATGGAGAAAAAAATTAGAAAAACACCTCATGAAACTACAGTTTTATTTGTTCAATTCTAGAGAAAGCCAAATTGAAAAGTAATTTTCAAGTGATAGCAAACCAAAATGAGCTAAAATGCATACATCGAGATTGTCCTGAAGGGTTAAAAATGTCAGATCAATCTGATCTTTCTTCAGTGGCATGATCAGTCTTATCAGCACAGGATATGCATTATATCTAACCTACTTATAATTCATTGCTGATATAATTCATTGCTGAAGTAAAGTTTGGTGAGACTCCATCAGAAATGCTTTATATTGGTTTGAATACTTGTGTTCAAGAAAGATGTTGCAAATTGGACAAAGTGCTTAGAAGATCTGGGAGACTGCTCAGCAGACACAAGGGTTTATCTTACTAAAATAACTGAGCTTAATTATTTTAGGAAAGTAATGATAGATACATAAGATGTTATACTCAACCTCTGTAAATAGATTCAGGGAATGAATAATAAAATGGGGGAAAAGATAAAAGAAGTTGAATAAATAGATAAAAACTGAGTATGAATACAGTAAGCCTGGAAATTAATGCACCTTTTGAAAATCTGATGGTGTCTTATTTAAAGGAACCCTTAGTTTTAAATTTACAGAAGAGTCTATTTGTGTTTTTCCTATGACTGCAAATTTGATAATAAAAGGAATTTCCTTCTATTTGTTTTTTTACCACCTATGATTCAGCAATTCATCTTCAGTTTTCTGTTTGTTGGCTCATAGCCCTATTAACAAAATGGGGATTTTTCTTGACATAAGTTTAAGGTTTTTTCAGATTAGCAAAATATTCAGTATATGTTTAAATCCCATAGAAGTCATGGTTTACTAAATTTAATTGCTAAAGCAGTAATTACTCAAACAAACAAATGTCTTTACTTTGTGTAAGTAAACCTGAGTGTAGATGATTCCAGTGATATTTAAACCTTATAAAGATAGAATATAAATTATATGAACTCCAATGGACTGTAAAGGTTAGTGGAATATATCTCAACCCCTCTAAATAAAACAAAACCATTACTAATGTATCAAAAAATGGGAGTTGCTCTCCGAATTTGAATCCTGTAAGGTATGTAGACAGATTTATGATTGATTGTTCTAAATGTAGCAACTACTATTTTTTGATTTGGCTTTCTTTTGGTTCGTGTTGTTTTTATTGCAGCATAAGTGAAAAGCAGTGAATGTGCTAAATAGATGTGTGAACTGCCATGTTTTGGCAGCTTCTATTAAAACCAGGTACGAGTCAGAGCTAAGATAATTAGTGGAATACTTGTTTGTGAGAAGTAAAAGAGGACAAATGCAACTTTGTTTTCAATCAAGATAGAGGAAATCTAGAAAAAGGAAAATAATGGCAACTAGTCACTTGTTTGCTTCCGTTTCTGTAATTCTGCTTCTGACTATTGAAAATTAAAAGCCTTGTTTATTGTATTTATAAAACAATAATTTCTAAATTGGATACAGTTTTTGACCATATTTATATAAGCTTCTTACAAAACACTAATTTGTATCTGCAGTACTTTGGAGAAAATTTTATCTTGGCACTAAGTGGTTGCTTTGCTTATTATCTCCTAAATGGAAGGAAAAAAAAAAAAGTGGACACATCAAGAAAGGAGCTTGATTACAGAATCTATTCACAGGATTTTTACATTTTCTCTACCAAATGTGGCAGCATTTCTTGTGATTTTCAACTGTGAATATTAAACCATTTTTTCTATTTTTTTTCTAAATTTGAATGGTATGTTTGTAAAGTATTGTTAAATTATTGCTGTATCGTAGATTTTACTAAGAAAACAGATTTATGCTGTTGTCCTCACTTGAACTTGCACGTTGTCTGACTTTTTATGTGTCTGACTTGAGAACTGCTCAATAATTACACAACGTTCTCAGTAGTAAAAACAATGTCTTGATTTATGAAAGTCTTTCAAAGGAAAGCATTCAAAAATATATAAAAAGCTATCCAGGAAGCCTTGTAATGGGCTAAACTGTGTGTGTCAGAAAGCTACTCAATGAGTTATGCTGGAATTTCCAGACTAGTTGTCCCAACAATGGCAGTGGCAGCTGTTAGTGCAGAACTCTATTTATGCACAATGAGAAATGTCATTTCCCTTCCCACTTTCTGAGCTGGGACTTATGTCCCATAAACTTCCTCTTTCCCTTATTCTCTTCTTCTCATAGACCATCTCTTATTCCTACAGATATCCAAAGTCATATTTTTATTAAGCCTGCAGATTGTGCTATAGCGTAACTACCTCAATGCAAATGAAGGTAGAAACTTGCATTCTCTGTGTGGTATGAGTATGCCACATCAGTGTGTTTGCTACATCTCACCTGGACAAATAGTCTTTTTTCCATGAAGAAAATTCGTTTCCAGCTCACATAACTAAGATAACTGCAAATGTCTAATGAGCAGATTTTCTCAGAAGAACCTGTCTTCTATCTAAGCATTAACACATGTGAGACTTATTTATTACTAACTTTGGATATGACCTGACATTCACTGCTTGTCTTCCTAGTATCATGAGCTTTAAATATCAAGAGGCTAACAGATGTTTTTTCTGTTACTTACTATTACTGTAGCTCTTTTACCAAAAATATCAGTTTAGTATTCCAAACTAATCAATGACTCAATGAATACTGTTTACTTGAAAACCAAAATAGTTCTTTGGTGGCATCCAATTAAGTAGTGATGAAAACTAAAATTGCTTTGGTCTGACTTTTAGGCAACAAGACTTGAATGCTGCACCTCTGGCCAGTGCTGTTTTTTGTTTTGTTTTGTTTTTATTATTGTTAATATTTTACTTCTGAGTGTGTTCCAGACAATAAATTTTGACATTGAAGTGGAAACAATGTGCTTTATCTGGGAATAAAGGTTGTTTCTCCCCAGGTGTAAGACTTTGCACTTCCACTTCTCGAACTTCATGAGGGTCTTGTCACAGCATTTCTTTAGCTTGTCAGGGTATTTCTAAATGGCAGATAACTTTCTGGCATATTAGCCAACCTTCCCAATATAATTTTCTGGCATATTAGCTACTCTTCCCAGTTTTGTTTCATCAGCAAACTTGCAGAGGATACACTGTGCCCCTTCTTCCAGGGTCATTAATGAAGATGTTAAACAGGACTGGACCTGTTGTTGATCCCTGGCATACTCTTCTAGTTACTGGCATTGAACTAGTTTGTTTGTTTTTCTGCTGACCACTACCCTCTGGGCCCAGCCATTAAGCCAGGCTTCACCTCACTGTCCACCCATCTAGCCTATAAATCAAAATTTTGTCTGTGAAGGTCTTATGGAGGACAGTGCAGTGTCAGAAATCTTACTGAAGATCAGGAATAATATCCACTGATATACACTTGTCAACCAGACAAGTCATTTAATCATAAAAGTTTTTCAAGTAGGTCAAGTGTGACGACTTGTTTGTGAACACATGCTGACTGCTCCCGATGGTTTGCTTGACAATCAGGGGCCTGGAAATGGTTCAGAATTTTCTTCACTTAACCAGGGATTGAGGCTGACTGGTCACCCATCTTTGCTTCCACTCTCTATATGCTTCCTTTAGGTTTTGGAGTTCTGCTAGGATGCTAGGATGTCCTTATTCTTCCCTAGAAGTCTCTTCTCATTTTGTTTGATTTCTTATTTGCTGAAAGGACTGCTGGTGAGCTTGAAGGAGGTGATCCTTGAATATGAACCAGCTTTCTTGGCCTTATTCCATAGGACTCTTCCAATAAGATCTTGCAGGAAGCCAAAGTCTGCTCTCATGATGCCCAACATGCTGCCTTTGATCTTCACATTCCCAACAATCCTCCAATTGTAGCTTTTTTTCATTGACTATATACCCAGGCTAAATGAACATTTTAGGCACATATGTTTAGGTACATGGAGGTGATGAACCCCACCTATTGTCACTATTCTATTAATTCATCCCCTTGCATTGATAGTGCTAATTTTGCTTTTGATAGGTAAAATGTTCATCCTTACCTTCAGCAATTATTTTAAATTATTTGGCTGTCAAATGTCTTTTTTACAAAAGTAGTTCTGTCAAACATTAACATCTCCTATCCACCAAATTATGAAAAATTAATTCACTTGGAAGTATATATGAAGAAAATGGCATTACAATTGATTCTTCTTTAGATTTTTTTTCTCTTAAGATGAGTTTGGACAGACAAAAGAGTCTTTGCAGAACTGAGATCCCAGCAATGCATCACTTGTAGCCATCTTTTCATCTAACATTTTATAGAAAATCTTTTGTATAGCTTATGTAAGTAATCTTCAACACATTCTAAATTATATCTGAAATGTGTGAAAGAAAATCTTTGGAAAATGAATAGTTATTAGAAATTTGAATTATTTTGCGGTTTATTCTTCAGAGGGTGAAAATCTCACTGCCACTTCCTCCACACAAGGGAGGTGTGAAAACTGGAAATTGCTGCCATTAATAGTCCTGTTGACCATTGACACTTATTCCGTGGAAAGTGAAATTCCACATATGTTGGGAATTAATGGACTTTGTGGAATCCTGTTTTTACAACCATACAAGCTCTATGGGCTATACATATCCACATACATTGTTTTACACTTCTTCATAGCTCCCAGCATGAGGTTTAAAAACTATGAAACTCATGATTTTCCCTGACTTTTCTGAGGTGTGCCCTTTGCAGACATCCTTTTTGAAGCTTAAAAACACCCTATAACAGAACTGGCATTGACAAAGTCTATCCAACACATCCACTATTCAAGCCATCATCCTTTTAGCATGAGATGAGAAAGAATAAAAAAGAAAAGAAAAAGAAAGAAAAAGCTGAGGTACGTGAAGTGTCCTAAGGCATGATAACAAAAGTTTGAGGTTGCAAATATTTTTTATATCTACTCTAAGATACTTTTTCCTACTGAAGAGTTCAGGATGTATCAAACTACTACTGCTCAGCTGATTTTTTTTTTTTTTGCTTTCATACAAGAGTTGAAATAAGACATTGACTTTTGTCAGTGATTGTGAATTACCACTGTATACAGCTGACTGTAAATAATAACAGTTTGCCCAAATATGTAATGAATATAATTCTAATTTTGCTGGTGTGCATTACTGACTTAATACTGCCACTTGCTATAAGTAACATGAATTGAGAATGCTTGATATAATTTAAATAATCTAAAGTCATGTACGGCTGTTTTTTCAAGTGTTTGCCAGCCTGAATAATGACATGCTTTCATTGGCATGTCATAATAATACTGCTGTAGAATATATACATCATGATTACATGAGTTAGTAACCAAGGAAACAAAATTGGCATTGTACCGGTGTCCTCCAGGGCATGTATAATTAAGGCCCTGTCAGGTTTTCTGAAAAAGATCTCCAGTGTTTTGGGACTTAACAGCAACCCTGTAAAATTTTGATATACAGACTGAAATGTATGAGGTGAGAGAGAAGGCACTGCATCAAATATAATGCACTTGTCTTTATCTACGACTTTGTCTTTGATGGTGTTTGTTAGTAAATTCTACATGCAGTTTTTGATATTTGCTGACATCTCTTTTGATGTCTTCTCAGTTTTGCTCACAAGAAGCAAATGCTTCAAAATGTATGGCTCCATTTCAGATTCAAGCCAACCATTGCACTGAAATCAGTAGCTGTTGAAGATACTGGGAAAAATTCTGAATGGATTAAATTGTAGGACTAGAGTTCTTATAGATAACATGACTCCCTACATTGTGACCCTTATTCATCTCACCTAGTCTTAGATGGAAACCTAGTTCAATTTCATGTGTATCTAATTTGAACCTGTCATATGGCCACCTAGACAAGATGTAATACAAAAGTATATCATATAGGTCATAGAATAGTTTGGGATGATGAGGACCTTAAAGATCATCTAGTTCCAATGCTCCTGCCATAGGCAGGGATACTTTCCACTAGATCAGGATGCCAAAAGCCTGATCCAGCTTTGAGGAATCCTAGAGGAAGATCATATCCACTTGAGTACATGCACCTAAACTAGACAGGAAAACCTTTAAAGGCATTTACTTCTTTCCATTTGCTACATAGCTGATTTTCAGGAAAGTGGTTCACTGAGTGTCCAAGATTAGGCAAAACTGAGATGACTAAGATGGTCGGACAGAATCCATGCCCACAGCAGGGAGAGCTTGGTTCATGTAGTTCAAATCAAATCAGGATTGAAGTAGTGCATTAATTTATTAACAGCATGCAGTTTTCTTGCAATCAGTGAACTATCACAATCAACCAGTAAGAACCTCCTGCGAGATCCCAGGCACACGCTGGTGCTTTATTCCATACAGCCATTGCCCTTGCAGGCTGCTGACTCCCCACAGCGCCCCTTAGGGAGGCAGGTTGCAGTGTCACAAGATAATTCATGATAATGACAGACCAAAATTTGGCTGCAGCTATTGCTACCCTCAGGTCTTCCCCCAGTGTTACGAATTTTCATGTTTTCAAAGATAGTATCTCCTTCAATTTGAAAGTCTCTTTGTAACTCCCACTACTGTTTAATTCAGCTAAAGATTATCTTCCTTTCTAGCATAATATTTGGAAAATACCTGCTCAGATGCACTTAATGGCAATGGTTACACTGATCATTTTGCCAAATGCGGGCTGTACAAACATCTAACAGATGCCCTCTTATTCTCCTGTATAAAAGGGAAACAGGAGCTGTGTAGGGAATAACCTTAGACAGTCTGAATAAGCTCAGAATCTGAGCTTTGGTGGACAAGAAAACTTTTCATATTTCAATATTTGCCCTCTACATTTTGAAGAGGGCTAGGACTGGTTTTAACTTAATTTTCTGACTCTGGTTTTGGATGCAACAGTACTCATAAAATTTGCACATTTTTAATAGGCAGACTTAAAAGTTGTGTACAACATACTGAGTGCCTGAGTGCTTCTATTTTTCCACAAGGTGCATCTCCAAAAATATTTTGCTCTCTTAGTTTTGTGGACTCTTACAGTCTAACAGTTTGATTTTGGGTGCTTTCATTTATTTTATTTTTTCTCTCTCTTTTTTTTTTTCTTCTTTTTCTTTTCATGGGAGGGGTTTGTTTTGTTTTTGTTTTGCTCTGTTTTCTCCATATAACAAGAAGAGTTGTATACTGGCAGTACAGTTAAAATAATGGCATAGCACTTCCCTCAAATCAAACAGCCAATGATCTCTAGCACCTGACAGCTTCACAGTATTTCTGATAATTTTAGAAGAGTACATACTATCACTCAGAATTAATATCCTGGAATCTGCAAATAAATTATTAATGAAATATGCTCGTAATAAAAAAACCTTAGGATATCAGTCTTCCTTGACTGTCAAACATGGTGATATCCCTGTTAATCTGCATCTCTGGGTAGAGCTGATAGTTCAGGTAGCATGCAAAACTTTTTTTGGTCTAGAGAATAAATTACTTCTTACTTGACATCTAATCCATCCAGCAAATGTGCAGGTGCAAGAAGGATCTTCAGATCACTGAAAAAGCAGGCTTAACAGTATCTAAAGGTGCTTTTTTCTTGCCTATATAATAACAGTAAAAGCAAAGCCTCCTTCCTTTTCCTATTTTGTTCAATGCATTTTGAACATATAATTATTAAACACAAAAAAGTCCACAGTTCACTGAGTTATAGACCTCTTTCTTATAAACCCTTTTTGTTCTGTGAGTATGAGCCATAAAATGTTCATAGAATCACAGAGCTATGGAACAACAAAATCATATAATCAGAATAGTTTCAGTCGGAAGGGTCTTCTAAGGGTCATCTAGTCCAGCTCCTCTGCAATGAACAGAGACATCCACAGATAAATGAGGTGCTCAGAATGTCATCCAGCCTGACCTTGAATGTTTTCAGGGATGACGCATCCACCATCCCTCTGGGCAACATGTTCCCATGCCCCGCCACCCTTACTGTAAAAAACTGCTTCCTTACATCCAAACTTAATCTCCCATCTTTTACTTTGAAACCTTTTCCCTTTGTTCTGTCACAACACGCCCTACTAAAATGCCTGTCCCCCTCTTTCCTGCAGCTCCCCTTAAATATTGAAAGGTCACTCTCAGGTCTCCCCGGAGCCTTCTGTTCTTCAGGCTGAACAGCCCCAATTCTCTCCACCTGTCCTTGTAGGGGAGCTGTTCCATCCCTTGGATCAAAAATACTTGACTTCAAGTGAGCTTATCTGATATGTTCAAGAACTTCTTAAAAATAAATTGTTGTACAGAAATGTGTGAAACAGTTGTCCTTTCAAATACATAAAACAAATACAGTGGTCAAGTTTCTTTTATGCTGCATCATATGAAAATTTTAAATAAATTTCACAGTTAAGAAGTTCTATCACTTTGGGACTCTACTTTTTTTTTTTTTTTTTTTTTTTTTTAAACTTTCTGTTAAATACATCTTCAAATTACTTAAAAGAACCCATTTCAACAGTTGGGTCTGCTATGGACTTCTTACTCCTGGCTAACTGACCATGATATGAATTGTTCATCTGAAATCAAAGACTATAGAGCAAAATCAAGGTGACTTCTAGCATGCATCTGAGAGCAACACAAAACCAGATGATTGTTATTGCCACACACTGTACAATAAAGATGCAGGAACTATTATTTTTCTTGCAGCACACAATCGCATGAAAATAATGTGGTACAGCACAAAAATTGTTCTGGAAACAAAAAATCTCTCCTAAACTGTTGTCATGGCAAAGGAATCTTTTGAGAATGCTTTTAATTCAGCAATGTTTCAGTGGGCTTAAAAAAAAACATGAGTTACAGCCAGCTAAAAGATGTTCATGAGTGAATTACAGCCTGGTGTCGTATCCACACTGTTTTCTCTCTTGTTACATATTTTAGATTTTGTTTTTCATAATAGCCTCAATCCTAGGACCGTGGAAGGGTCTCATCTTTCTGTTTTGTGTGTCTGTCAGACATAATTGCTTGACAAGTTGCAGTGTAATAACAGTGAGGAAGGATTCACTTCATTGTTACCTCCAGACCTCATATAATGCATGGAAAATGTCACCTCACTGGGAGGTCCATTCTCTAAATCTCTGG
Organism: Phasianus colchicus; assembly: GCF_987193195.1. Classification (NCBI taxonomy): domain Eukaryota; kingdom Metazoa; phylum Chordata; class Aves; order Galliformes; family Phasianidae; genus Phasianus; species Phasianus colchicus. The sequence continues at coordinate 12,614,935 of NC_143436.1, forward strand.
AGCTGAAAGATTTAAAATTACCCTATTTTGGAGTCTTTTATAGGGCAGGTGAAGCAATCTCAAATTACATCTGCTTATGATTTCAATTTAGAAGTAATTTCAAAATAGTGAATTTTGAAAAACATAACAGCATTCATTTTTCACAGTATTTTTCATTGTTTCCAAGGCAGAAAACAAAAAGATGATTGGTCATTTATCTGTTCAGTGTGGTTTTTGGCGTCTGTGTTCCAGTGAGCACAGTTAAGGAGTACATTTAGGAGTACATTTACATACATCAAGTCTGAGTAAACTCATCTTTGTGTCTGAGAAGAAAGTAGTTCAAGATAGAACAACCAGCAACAGAAATTCACAATACTTACTTAGGTTGGAAATAAGATTCTATTTCCTAACAGTGAGGGCAGTTTCCTGCTAAGAACTTGTACTTAGGATCAGAGTTCAAAGTCATAAATATGTCTTTGCTTGCAGTCATAGAGTCACAGAATGGCTGAGGTTGACAGGAAGCTTTGGAACCATCTGGCCTGATTCCTGCCCCAGCAGGGACACTCAGAGCAGGGTGTGCAGGGGCATGGCCAGGTGGTTGCTGGAGCCAACAAGGAGATCTACAGCCTCTGGGCAGTTTGTGCCAATGCCCCATCAACTGCAGAGCACAGCATTGCTTCCTAGTGTTCCTCCTGTGTTCCCGTTTGTGCTCCCGTCAGTAAATATCACTGAAAAGAGCCTGGCTCCATCATCTTTCCAGACTCTCTGAGTATTCTGGACACTGATGGGGACATCCCTACTGAACCTTCAGGAATGGAATGGTCCCAGCTCTCTCAGCCTCTCCTCACAGGAGAGGTACTCCAGTCTCTTCATCATATTTGTGGCTCTTTGCTGGGCTCTCTCCAGTCTCTTGTACTGTGCACAACTTTTTCCCTTGAGCTGGTGCAGTCAGGACTGGACACCACACTGCAATTGTGATCTCACCAGTACTGAGTAGAGGGGAAGCATCACCTGCCTCAACCTGCTGCCAATACTCTGGCTAATTTAGTCCAGGATATGATTCTTAGGTGGCTCATGTTCAACATGGTGTTTCCCAGGACTGCAGTTAAGGGTCATAGAATCACAGAACGGATCGGGTTGGAAGGGACCTCAAAGATCATCTCGTTCCAGCTGCCCTGCAATGGACATGGTTGCCAACTGCCACATCAAGCACTAGATCAGGTTGCCCAGGGAAAAGAAATGTGGAAAATTTAGCAAATATTAATGGGTAGGATATGGTAGCTAGGAGCAAGATAAAGAAGCCTTAAAAGCAAGGTGATCTCAAGCTGATGCCTCTGCTCTAGGAACTCTGTCTTTCGGATAATATTTCAGTTACATTTTCGTACAGATTAAAAAAAAAAAAAAAAGAATTTGAAACATTCATTCCAAATCTAATTTAAAAATCTTCTTCAATATAAATTCTGCTTTTAGATGTGGAATGTAAAATTTAATTCTATAATGTATTTGACCAATGTTAAAACCTGCCAGAACACTGATTCCAGCAGACAGTTTGCATGTCTCAGGCTTTTTGTATCCATACAGTAAAATAAATGATGCAGGCTGGTGCATACCATTCTTAAGAAAACACCAGATCCAATACTACGTTAACAATTAGGCATAAAGGAAAGCAGAAAATAAAATAATATAAAATGAAATAAAAGCTGTAAAGGGAAAATAGGTGTTGTGAGAAACTGGGGAAAAACAAGAAAAACAAAAACAAGAAACAAACAAAAAAACAGTTTTCTACCAACAATACCTTTGTTTATTTTCAAACTGAGTTTTTTAATATGCTTCTCTAGAAGAGGAAATTGTTTCATTAAATACATTCTTTTATTAAATGTTCATTTGGGGACTTACACTGCAGTCTGTTAAAAAGAGCAACACTTCCAAATCTGTCAGAGTAGATCATGTAGCAACTTGAAATATGCAGAATATTTATTTAAGAGGAAATGGCCTACGGAATTACTGTTAATTTTAATTAAATTGTTTTTTGCATGCCAAATTGTTGTGCTGTATCTGGAAAACCTTAAAACTATTTGTTTCTTATGGAATACATTGAGTCACGACTACTGCAGCAGTCCGGTAAGCATTCACAAAGATTGCTTGATGTCTTATCTTCATCAATACTTCAAAGTTAAGGACAATATTATTTTTTAAAACCGTTAAAAAATCTATTTGGTGAAAAATAATTACGAATGATAAAGTGTCTTCACAGTATCTATTAAGTCATCATTTCTGTCTTTTTTTCCTTTTTGTGATGAATGAAATACCCTTAAAATTTGTCAGTGATGTCTGCATGCTTTCCATTTCCTGTACGAGGTAACATTTTGGCCATTTGAGAGGCCTGATGAGACTACAGAATCACTGGTATTGTAGTTGGAAGATACCTGAATAGCCCAAGCTGCACTCAAAGCCATGTATTTGCTACTCGATCCATAAGTTTACAGAGTACTTGAACTTGCTTAACCTGTCATCTAGTAGCCATTAATGGTCTAATCAGGGTAGTTAAGGCCATCTGCACTTCTCCATCACTCCTCTTGCATCTGTAATGAGAAGAAAATGTAGACAATTCCCAAAACCTAAAATTTCTACACAGTTCAATATTCCTGTTAAAAAAAAAAAAAAAAAAAAAGACAATTGGAAAAAAAACCTAATATAAAAACAAGAAAAAACTCAGCTAAACTGTACTTCAGTCAATTAAAGACATACTAGGGGAACTTTTAAAACAAAACAAAACAAAACAAGCCAAAACCATCTTTAGTTGTTGGAATGCTTGAAAATGGCCTTAGAAGACTCGAGTTTCTTTCTAACATTCCTGCCTTCACAGGCATCCTGTAGGTCTAGAACATGCACACAAAATTTATTCTAGTGTTGATGCTTCAAAAAAAATGGGTATAAAGATCAAAGTAAGAAATTCTTAGGAGAGATGAAATTGTATCCCATATATTTATTCTGACATGCATCCTGTTTCTGGTGTTATTGAAGACTGATGCTGTGCAATTATAGCTATAAACTTCATTCATAACAGCTCTGTAATCATGATTTGTTAAGTATCAACCAATGAGACCATGCCAAGGGGACTATGCAGGTATCTGCTGGTGGATATGAAAGACAACTGAAAGCTGTTTGTAACCTGGGCATCAGCACATAGATAGTGCAGCATTGCACCATTCTCAGCTCTGTTCAGGGAAATGGCCCTTGAACTCTTTAATTGTTAACTTTTAACCCTGTATCCTGCCATTGGACCAGAGCTGAAAGTCTTCTCAGCATTGTATTGCTGCCTGGACACACGTGTTCAGGTCAGTGCACATAGGTTCAGGTGAAAGCATGATCTGAAGTCATGGTTTGATTCAGCAACATCAGAATAGGCCCTGAAGTTATTATTTATGAAGTCATTATTCATGGGGAAAAAAAAAAAAAAAAAAAAAAAGCCAACTTAAAGTAGGTCCAAACTGTCTGTTGTTGTTGCTGTCATCTTTTCTGTACGTGTGCATAATCTGTTCAGTAAAAATCCCTGAGTAATTACCTGAGGCTTTGTCTTTCTTTTTTTTTTTTTTTTTTTTCTCTTCACTTTTATTGCCTCCATCTCAGTGGTTGTAACTAGACAATTTTTTCACAGGAAGCTTTTTAATGGGATTCCCATCCATTCCATCTCACAAGGCAGGTACCTAGTTTATCTCAATAGATTTCTAATTACCTTCATTGAATTGAAAGGCACCAACTCCCTGAAACTACCACCTTCCTTGGTCCAGGGAACCACTTTAACACAATAAAGATTTAACAATAAAGACCCTTATAAGAGTTAAAATTCAGCAGCTGCGAGTGACTCTTCTTGCTCCTGGAAGCCAGGAAGTCACTGTTTATCTTGTAGTTCCTCACAGATTGATTGTAAGGAGTTTATTGTCTTGACAACCACCAATCCTTTTTGCCACGTGAGTTGTTCCTTTGTTACAGTCAAATATCAGCAGGCAGGATGAAACAAAATGAGAGCTTCTTACATAGATCTTTGGGCATAATATCTTTTATAGAATGTCTTTACTCAGATCTTTCTCTTCCCTCATCTTCACTGCCTTAAATGGGAAAACTTATTTCCAAGCAATAGTTTTATCTGTGTCTTCAGACCTTTCAGTGTGTTATTTTTATTTCGAAAGCTTTTCTGTTTGATTGGTAAGGGATAACAACACAATGGGGAGGCTTTGCATCAGAGCAATCAGTACATTTTGTTTTGAATAGTAAATTGATTTCATGGATACATTTGTTGTGAAGTGTTGGCTTTCTCTGTGTCAGTGACAAAGTCTAGCTTCTTGTTTTTCTGTTTTTATAGAGATCTGCCTGAAAGATTTTTAAAAAGTCTATCGCTTTGACTGAATAATTGGATCTACAAATGCTGGTCTTCCACAGAAGGTGGCTTGGGTGAAACAGCAGTGGATTTTGGCAAGCAGAAACATGAATCCACTCCAAACGAAACAGCATAATCACAGGTGTCAGCTTCATCGAAGCTGTTGTGTCAGCATTCCACTCAAGAAAATTTCATTCCTAAAGTAATAACAACTCAATAAAAGTTCCTGTCCATAGAAGCATTATGTTATTGAGTCTCAGAGCCATCCTGAACCCTGCAGGAATGTTGCTGTGGGCTCTTATTTCTGATCAAACAGCTCAGCACCAGGGCTGAGAGTTTCACTGTTGATGTCAGAAAGTGCTTTTGTGGATAGAGCAGTCTTTTCAGCAGCTTCTCTGCCTGTAAGAAAACTGAGCACAGCAGGATACCTTTATAGGGGGCATTTTCATTTGGAGAAACAGCAGCTTCAGTAACAAACGTTTGTTATCCTGATGCAAAGCGAGGTGACGTTGGTAGTGACCTAGTAACACTGAAATGCAACCTAACCTTTTAAAGCAGAAGCAATTGAGGAACAAATACAAAGAGAAGATGGATCTGTCCATAGGTAATTTTCTTCCATCCTTTGCATGGGTGATAGTTTGCTTAAAAATGTGCTAATATATGTACTGCCCGCATACTGCGTATGCCTTTGATGATTCCTTAACCACTTGAAACATATTTTACAATTTCAATGAGTAGAAATGCCTGGAAGCAAGTAGTTTAAAGATCCAGCTCTCTCCCTTCTTCCTCTCATCTGTCTCTTTTCCCACTACTATCCTACCTAACACATGCTGTTCATCCAAGCATAATTTCAATCAGCATAACATGCAAAGATCATTAAAAATGAATAGGGCTATGTTGTCCACAGATCTTGTTTTTACTTACAGCACTTGTCAGATGTTTTCCTTAAGGATGAATCCTGATCCATTCTTGTATGGTAATAAGAAATCTTAAAATCAGTTATGAGGTTAATCCAAACGAGGCTGGGAACAATTATTCCTCTCACTGTAGTGGGACAATTTGGATAATGTCTCTTCTTTGTCCCTTCTGTCTGGTTACACACACACAAACACACACACACTTATTCCAGCATCCTGGACACCAGAGCAAAAAAAGGTGAAGCAGAGAATTCTCATAGATCAGTGACAATTCCTAAGATTTAGATAGACACCTCGTCTTGTCAAAATACCAAAACAAGGTAAGGCTCAAGCAAGAAAATGTCTCACTCCCAACATGTTTGTTTGGGGTAGGGATGGATAGAAGAGGCCCAAGATCAAAAGAAGAGAACTGCACCAATCTCCAGTCTGTATCAGTGAGACATCAGGACCTCACCATACTGTCATCAGGTGCAAGTGTAAGCAGAGGCAATCTGTGGTTCTCAGGCTGCCCATACCTCCATGAGATGTTTTTGATGGCAAGCCTGCCTTCAGTGCACCCTCAATTTTGTGAGGGCTTCTTTCATCATCTTGTAATGAGGGATTCAAAGTCTTTGATTAAAATGTAAGGACAGCTGAAGGGTCCTTTTTATGAGTGTGCTTCTGGGTCATACAGAACCTTAAATCAAGCATCTGACTGCCATGAGAGCTTAATGGCACTAAAATTAACGTCTGAGAAATGTATTAATGCTTCCAAAGCAGTTTAGGATGAAATTGTAATTTCTTTCTTCATATTATCTAGGTAGAAAATGTCAGTACTTATCAAAGAGGTGCAGCCAGTAAAAGAAAAAAAAATAAAATAAACAAAAAACAGTTATGGAGTGTGTGAACACTTTCCAATGAGACTATCATCATCAGTCTTAAGCAGGAAATAGGTGCTCCCATCCATTATATTCAGCATATGAGCATATCACAGAAGAGTGTTAAAAATCAGTAGAGAGAAAATGCAGAGATAAATGTTACCATCCAGACAGACTTTGAAATTTAATATTTCATCTTTTTTTTTTTTTCTTTCCTGAGAGGAATCAGTACAAATCCTTCATTCCAGACAATGGAATAAAAACAGCTTTTAGCCTAAAGTAATTACTAATTATCATAATCTTCACAAGAACCTCCTTAGACGGACATGAGTGTACCTGGGGATCCTCAATCAGATTGAATGGATATTTTCTTCTTGCTAATTAAAGCTAGGAAGTTTGGTGTGAAACAAATTAGCAAAATGTGGTTGTTCTATGAAATGATAATACAGTTCTTTATTAACACATCTCTATCTAATTGAAACACAATATATTTTGCATTATAATGGTTCTCTAGAAATGCATCCTGAAAAAAAGGAGTAGCTTTTTGAGGACTCTAAAGCATTTAATTTAGGAAATGGAAAGTCACAGTGTAGAAAGCCATAAATCCCCAACTGTTTAAATAGATCTTCAAAATATTCACATTTCTGACAGCGCTAAAAGTACAAAACTAAAAAAAAAAAAAACACATTTTTATTCTGTGCAGTGATATACAACATAGATTTGCTGGGAAGGAGAAGAATTTCAAAGCAGTTGTAATTCCTGTTCCTATGGCCATTGGCATCAGCGGCAAGGTGCATATGGAATGCCAAATGTTTTGGGACTGATTCCTTTGCAGGTCAGGAGCAACTGCAGTGAAATTAGATGTCTGATGCAGCTATTTAATGTAATTAAAAATCTCTACTACTTAAATGTTCAGACTAATGTATCTGAATGTGAAAACTCAGCTTACATGTGCCTTTCTGTTCTTTCTCTGCTCCTTCTTAACCATTACAAAATAAAGCAAACATTAGCTTCAGGCAGATTTTATCTGAGAAACCTAAGCATCAAAATGAATTAGGCACAATATATTTTTGTTTTATTGTTAAAATGAGTGTTTCCTTAGAGAATTGTGTGCATTTATGTCCACCTGTGAGGATAGTTACATCTGAACAAAATTAATTCAGCATAGAAGATTAACATTGGCTTGTTTAATTCATATCATTCTATACTAATGTTAAGGTCAATCAAAATCAGATTTCTCATATTTTATCAGACTACTATAAAATCTTTTATGCTCTTTATTGTGCATGCTTTGGTATCAGGAATTTACTGCCATTATCCCTAATGCTTCAAGTCATACAGCACCTTTATATGTTTGTTACTGTCATGTTGCTGGAGGCCCAGGTCAGCAATTTCACAGCAAAAACAGCTTTTTGATGCTGTCATCTAGCTGTTTTCTTTTTCTGCTTATTTAGCTAACAGTTGCATTTCTTATATTTGCAGTCATCACAAGCAAGAATCAAAGGGTAGAGACTTCTATTGTACAAAATTATACTGACCTCATAACTATCAAAAATATTCTATTTTCAACCAGTTTCATGGACTTTATGAATACAATTTTATCTAAGAGGGACAAAAAGGTTACTCTTTACCTTTTATATATATATATACATGTAAAATAAATAAATTTGATATTCTGGACAAAAAGAAAAAGTTTAGCTGGTGCCAGGCATTCCATTCTTCTACGGTATTCGTTTTCCTTACAAATAAGCTGAATCATCTAGTGTCATCTTCTCAATAGCAGACAGCTTATATGCAGAATGAGTGATTTAGAGATGGATTTGCTAAAGTTAGCCCTGGCCAAATTTTACCCTTCCAACCTTGTATTTTCTTTTTGCTTTGTCCTTTGTTACCTCTATTCCGCAATCTGTTTTGATCCTGCAGCTATCTCTGTGTTCTGTTGCCTAAACTCATGAAGGACTGAATTCCCATAGCACAGGCCAGTCAGCTTTATTTTAATGTGTGCGATGTCACCAAATAGTCTGCTTGTCTTAGCACGTATTTAAAATAGTTAATACATAAAACTCCCTAATTACTTTTAAGTATTATTTAATCTTATGCAAGTTTACTGAACTGACACCATCAAAATACATCAGTCCTTAAAAAGACAGTTAAGGGCCTAATGTAGCAGAAGCAGTTGAATGGAGATTTAGATTGAAATCTGAGTTGTTACATTAGCATTAGTGAAATCATGTACAGATATATGGAAAGTATTTGTATGTGGTTTTCTAGGATTAAGTCTTCGGAGGGCAATGCAATACAAAATGTTTGATCATGACTAAGGGATAAAGCCACCAACTGAACGTAAAGACTGAACTTAAGAACTTAAAAATACAAAGCCCTACGGAACATCTACATAATATATTCTGAAGATTCAGACACTTCACCTGTGGTATAACTAGTCAGGAAAGATTCATTCAGTTGCAGGTACCACAGGTACCACTGGGGTGCATTATATTGGCACTGCTTGAACATTCAGCTCAAATGGACTTGGGGATCTGCAGCAGAGAGTAATTTACCCCTGGTAATCTGGTTAACTTTTTATCCTCACTAAGACGCTAAAGATGAAGTATTTCTTTTAAAAACAAATTCAATCTAAGGCAAAATCTAAATATGTGCAACTGTATTGATGTCTCAGTTCTTTATTAGGACCCTGAGGAGTACAAATGATGTTCTGTGACTGTTTCCTAGCTGATCTGTAATTTGTATACCCTTTCTGCTCACCTTACTTCCTCCATATAGATATTTGATATTGAAACTCTTTCCTTCTGTCAGTACTTTGGACATGAAAGTTGATAAAGACCAAAAATTAAATAATCTTATTCAAGATTCCAGAGAACATGCAGTGGATGTTCTAGTCTGTGAAACAAAAGTTGGGCCTAGCTTAACCTTCACCGTGGATTTTAGTAATGTATGCTAAATTAGCATGAGAATGAAATGTGAAAGGACCTTATGGCTGTTTGTCCTTTCACAATTTTCTGATAATTAATTTTCAAAGCAGGGTATTTCTTTTGTCATAGTTTAGTAAAGGAATTGTTCCTGCTGGTGTGACATTTGTTGCCACCTGACTAGTATTGTAAGTGTCTTCATGTCTTTCTGTTCTGTGGACATTTGAATGCCAGGTGAGCCCTTAGTAACTCATCCACCATCTTCAGGCATAATGAACAAATGAATACAGCAAATTTTTTGAATGGCATCTGGCTCACTCTTTTCTGTGATCCAAAAACTATTGTTACAATATGTTCTGAATGTGTCAAACTAATACTAAAGATGAAAAAGATGTGTGATAACAAAAGATCTGAAACTTTTAACAGTAGCTGCAAAGTTCCATGGCCAAGAAATTACTCTTGGCCCTGAGAAAGACTGATTAAACTTGTAGACTTCTTTTAGGAAGCCATGTTTGGAATCCTCTTTCACCTCAATGAATTTTTTGCAGTGACTGAAAATATAACTTCCTAAATGGTTGTCTAAGCAACTTTTGCATATGGAACCTGCATATTTTATACAGTAAAGATGCTATTTCCCTGAGATTTTCAGATTATAGGACCTTCCTAAATATCTGTTGTGGAAAAGAATGAGAAAGTTATCCATTTGCTTGTATGGAATAGTGTGCTGTTAGCAAACTTAACGATATGTTCTTTCTAAGACAATTGACTGGGGAAATCTCTTGGTTTATGTATATGGGTTGGTCTTCCAGTTCACTATGTCACTAAGAGAAGGCTTTCATTTTTCAGTATAAGAACTTCAACTTCTTAAACTGAGTGACTACAGGTTAAGCAAAAAGTTTACATTTCTTTAGAACGTGAACTCCTAGGAACAGCTTCAGTAACTCAGCCAGTAGAGGGAACTCTAATACAGTACATTGCAAGTGACCCAGGATGGTAGAGTAGACTAGCATCAGAAATACAGGACAATACAAAGTAAGAATACATTACCATCATATGCTGTTTGTAAAGCAGAGGACTTCCTATATAAGTGCTATTAATTATTTTGTGAGTTTTTAACTCTTGGTTTGCTTCCACTTCTGTCCTCTTTTTTATATCCTGTGGCACCAATTCACATCTGCCTTATTTAAGGGATGGATTGCCAATAACAATGTCAAAGTTCTAGTAGTCTGTATATATTACAGATCATATACCACTGTCCCTTTATGAAAAAAGTGGCTCAGTCATTATTCTATGGTTTACTGCTTTCTTTTTTGTTGTTGTTGTCCTTACAGATAAAATGTCACCATGTAGGTTGATCACTAAATAGGTTTCTTAGAGTAATCATTTCTTGTTTCTTCTGAACTGTTATAAGTCAGCAAGTGCATGAAATAGACGTAGCATGCAGTTTGAACTCAAAATCCTTCCCAGGTCTTTATCAAATAGCTTTAGTTCTGCTCCTGCATTGCACTGTGACATTCTGTTGTTGCTACACATCAGTGATGTATTCTGTAAGAAACATTTAAAAATGCAAAACCTGAAGATTTTTTTAAAGCTTTTCCAAGATGTATGTGCATAGTTTGGAGTATTCGGAATGACAATCTCGCATGAAATTGAATAGGACAATATGGTTTTAAAGAGTTGGGTTTTTTCCCTCATAGAAAGAAGAAGCATCCTTGCACATGTTATGTGCTAGTATTTCCAGTGGTGGCATTTCAGACCCATGCACAGCTGTGAAACAGAGCAAATGTCTAACCCAGCATCTGTTGGAGAGTTGACAACTGCCTTGGCCATTACTACTGAGCACACTAGTTGTTTCCGTTCTACTTATATGCATTTCCAGACTTAAAATTGCAGAAGGACTGGCATATTAACAAGCTAATCCTTTTTCATGGGCTGCCATACAGTACTTTCTTTTTCAGATTGAACTCAGCTTAGCTTTTCAATATGAACTTTTTTTTTTTTTTTTCTTTTAAGGTCATTAATGGTCATTCAGAACTGGTTGTTAATAGAAGAGTTTTCATGGAACTGGGTTTATTTTGATTACATGCAATTCTTCAGCAAATGTATGCAATGATAGGTATTGCTAGAGGTAAAAAGTACTCTATACTGATCTGGAGGACAGGGACAAAACAGTAATTATTACAAAGTGCTCATAAAGAGATTATTCTTTGTAGGAGAAGTTCTGTATGATGCATTATGTGGCCCTTGCATTTTCTGGAGAACTTTTCCCTTTTTTTGGCATTTTCACCAACTGGGTAGGAAGCTTTTACTTTTTTGTTGTTGTTGTTAAACCCTTTACCATATATATATAGTGCATGGTGTGTCTTTGCAGAGAGATTGCTGGTCTACAGTACTTTGTGCCATTGCTGACATCTAAAATATTTCTCATTTTGCACATTAGCAATGTTAGCAATTAATTTGAATTGCTACTGTGTTACTCTAAGTGATGGAATGGATAATAATTTCTTAAAGTAAATGCAAGGTACATCATACAATATTAAAGGAAATGTGTAAAGTGCCACATGTAAAATACAGGAGGGTAATTTGATCTCTGTTCAATTATTTAGATCACATTTCCATTTCAGTAGGAATTAGTGATGTGTTGTGTATTTGATTTATGGAGTTGTATATACAATCATAGAATCATAGAATCACCAAGGTTGGAAAACACCTCCAAGATCATCCCGTCCAACCATCCACCTACCACCAATATTCCCTCACTAAACCATCTCCCTTAGAGCCACATCTAAATGTTTGTTGAACATCTCCAGGGACAGTGACTCAACCACACCTCTGGGCACCCGTCCACTCTTTCTGAGAAGAAATTTTTCCTAATATCCAACCTGAAGTGGATTTGTATGAATTGGTATTACTGATTGTACGGATCAATGATTGTATGGATTGTCTGGATTTGTATTAATGATTTCATGTTGGTGATTGCAGTTCCGCAAGCTTCTGGGCTCTTTCTTCTATATGGAGCATTTTTTAATTATTTATGTTGAATTGAGATTTGATGCTTATGGTGCCAGAGCAAAGGTATGCGATAGGACAGGCATAAAAGAACAAGGACAGATATTTTTTTTGTTTGTTACTGCCAATCATTAAAGCATAAACTAAATCCAATGTGTAATCAATATATTATTACTAACTGTATTTTTTTCTATTTTTCACATTGTTATTTGTAACATAATATTCATTGGATATTCTGTATCAGAAGATAAATGAACAAAAAAGAGGTCCAGAATTTCTGCCTTTCTGCGGTCCAGAGTGAAATAGAAAACAAATGTTCACATTTGTGAGTGTAGTAAATGAATCTGACTGTGCTTATTTCCTGATCAAGTAACATTTTGGCCTGTGTTTTGCTGACCTCACTTAGAGAGTTTAAACTGGATGTTCTGACTAGAATCTAAAAAGCAGCCAGGCATTTGGCACCCATTCCCAGCCATGCTTAATCTTCACTTCCTTCTGTGAATACTGCCCTACATAAATTGCGCCAGCAAGATGATTTTGTAGTGCTTATGGTGAGTTGAGCCATGTACCTGCTCAAGTGGAAAATCCAGAATGCATTTCTGCTTCTTATAAGTTCTGAAATAACAAAATTCATGGAGCCACCATTGTCCCATGGATCCATAGGTCTAGAACTCTTGCAAGTACCACCAATGGGAAATACATTAGCATGATTCTAGCTAACATTAAGTGTATGTCTTTTACATACTTAACATGTCTTTAATGTAAACAATATATATATTTACATGCAGTACATTTGTATTTTGTTTTGTGAGATGGGATTATGCTGTTGAATGACAAATTAGAAAAAAAATCAGTAATCCTTTACTTCTCCTAATTGCTTCAACCCAGCAACATAAAGAGATGTATCAACTTTGTATATAGAAAAAAGGAAGAAGAAAATCAGTATTTGACCAAGGAATGATAAAGGTCATAAAGCTGTTGTTCTGTTTACTTTAGCTCCTTGCCAATCTGCTTGTTGGCAAATATTTACTTCATGAAAGAAGATGATAGATAAACAGGAAGATTTCGAGAAATGCATGTAAGTCATGTATATAGGCAACTCTCACGTCCTATCAGAAAGAAATAATATGAAGGATTTAAAATTTACATTTCTCAAATTATGATTGGATTCATTCTCACTATAATGATAGAGCAAAGAGGATTTTTTTATTCAATTTAGAGGCCATTCAGCACTTTTTCAAGATCATATCCAGACAATGTTGTATATTACATCATTTCCAGGTACTTATATGATCTCATTATAGTATTATCTGTATACTTCACAGTTTTTATTGTGTGACTTTACAGTGCCTTTGCAAGCAAGAAAATGCACTTGGCCCCATTATTCAATTAGGAACGGAGACACACTTTTGGAAATGGTTAAGGAAATAATGGTTAGTGGCTCTAGAGTGTTTCAAAGTTTTTGTTGATGTTTTTTTTTTGTTTTTTTTTTTTTTTTTTTTTTTAGAGTTTTCTATTACGTTTTGAAGTGGCTTTTAAATTTTACTTTCAAATTCAGATAAAATAGAAGATCTTTTATATCTTTCACTGTTAGTCTAGCCAGATCTCTAACAAAGAATAGCTTCCTTTCACATACCATTGTATTTTTATAAAGAAAATTCTGCTTTTGATCTGGTTGTTATACTCTTGTTCTAGTCCTCTCAGAGATGGGTGTGGAGGGCATGAGTCATTCTGTCCTATTCACAGGGAGTCAGGGTAACTAGCTCTGCAAACTATGTAGAAGTCTACAAACTACATTTTTAATTAGGATGAAACTCACTCAAACTAATTGGATAACATAGCCAAAACCACAAAAAATCAGAACAGGTAGTTGAAGTTGTATCTTCCTGTTCCTCATTCTGTGTTCTAAACATTAAATGATCCTGTCCATCCTTGACTTCAGTTACAGTCTGATCTCATGATCTTAATATTTGTAATAGTGAGGCCTTAAGTTAAGAGTGAAAGTTATCTCACTGAAATTTTGGCTCCATTTATTTTAAATGCCTACCTCCTTTAGAATGTAAAAATGCATTGTAGTGATACTTTTTCAACTAACAGTGGGGATTAGAGTATTATTTCAAAAGTGCATGTTGATATGATTCTATAAAAATTAGTGTGAGCTTTTGTGACCATGAGTTTGTGTAGGACAGGTCAGAATAAGTTAAATGAGAAAACATATATTTAGAAAAGTATATATATATGTCTTCAGATCTCAGAAATTCAGGAAAAAAAGATGAACGGGAAGATATTTCCGTGTCTTCAGCATTTTATTGGTGATGCTATGGTTTTCGATTTGATCATTCTTTATTCCCAAGAACAATGGTAGCTGTGAGGTGGGGTTTGTATATGGATGTTATATAAATCATGATACCGTAGCAGTATATCTGTTGTTCAGTTGCAAGTTCAATTCTTTATCTGTAATCATAGTTCTGTGCTAAAGTAATTGATAACAGGACCTATATTCGTGATGGGATTTTGGAAGAAGTACAACACTGTGAACTCTTGGCATGATTATCCTAATTTAACCAGTAAGAGTGCAATCTGTAGCATACAGAGCTTCTTCTATTTGATGTAGTAAAAGTTTTTGTTTTATTTTGTACTGTGCCACTTGAAAGCAAGAGCTGTGTAACCCTGATAGGCATGTAGGTTTCATATTTTTCATGCTCCTGTCTGGTTAGGGAATCCTCTGAAGGTGGTGCCAGCATTTTAGTGGTTCTATAGATGATAAGTGAAGTCTTGAGACAGGAGATTTTGCTGTATTTCATGAAGGCCCTTAAGTCACCCAAAGTGATGAATTGTGTGGCCAGGAATGTCTGTGAGAAGCCTCTGGTTTGCCAGGATTTACAACATAGTCTGAGATACTCTTGTACAGAGACTCAAACAATACACTAATCAACTGAGAGATTTGGATTTGTGTATCATTTTAGTTCACCCAAGCCCTGCACAGGGCAGAATTGTTTTCTTTATGTCTTGTTTCTATCCCTGAGTTTCAGTTCAGTTTCACGTCTAAGGCTCAGAATTTTTTGTAATGTGATCTGTTTTATTTATATCAGGCTATATTTTTTTTTTCCCATGTACTGAGTCTAACAAAAACAACTTGTAAAAGTTCAAGACTTTTTTTTATGTGTGAAAAGGGACAAGGCAGAAAGTCATGATAAGTAAAGTGACTTTCTGCGTCTGATGTTTGTGTTGAGTAGTTGTTAATCAAAAGTACTCTTTGCCCTCTGAAGTCAATGAAACCACTCAGCTGACTAATAGTGTAAACTTTTGGAAGAGCAGATCTCAACAGGAGAGACAGTGTAATAAATTCAAGCTAAGTTATGGTACCTGTTAATAGAAATTAGCAAATATTGATCATAAGGGAGGTAAATAAAAACTAAATGGAAAATTATATTAAAAAAACAACAGAATTCATAACATGGAAAGCTGTTTGATCAGGAATTAAGCTACGTTAGTAAAGTAAGCTTACAGTAAGCTTAATGATTATTAACAAAATATCTATTTTATAAAAAATAAAATAAAAATACAGAATTTGTAAACCATACCATAGCCTTCTATATTCAAATCCTCAAAGATCTCCCTTCTTTCTTTCACTTGTGCTTTTTCACAGGTCACTTGCTGATGAAGATACAGAGAATGCCTGTGTTTCTAATGAATGTAGTTGTGAGATTACTATACAGTTGTACAATTTCATGTCTAAGTTTTGAAACAAGGTCCATGCATGTTGAGTGAATGTGGGAAAGGGCAGGAAAATGTCTATAGGCATTGGTCATAGGTAGAAGCACTGAGTTAAGGAACTGATAGTGCAAATATCTGATCATTACAAAAATATTGTATAGTTGCTAAATATGGTAACTGTTAGGGACTTGAATTAAGAACGTCAGTTAGTCCTGTAGTCTCAGGAAATCACTGTGAAACAAGTGCTGAATACTGAGGATTCAAAGGACTCAAAACACTGCAGCAAACTAGTAAAAATGCAGCAAACAAAAATTATTTTGTATGTATTGTATGGGCAATGTACAATTGTATGGGCAAACTGAGAAAAAAATGAAATCCTGATATAAAAATGACTGTTTCTTCTATTTAGATCAGTTTCAATATTACATGGTAGACTGTTTTGGTGCCTTACTATACTATGTATATGATTTCTTCCACTCAATTTTGGCATTGTTGAATAATTTTACTATTTGGCCAAAAAAGCACAGTTTTTTACACATAAAAATGACCAGTTCTGAATAAAGTAAGTATTAAAACAATTGGAGATGAAAGTTGTATTATGGTAACAAAGTAATAAAAGCATAATTATGAAATATAAAATTTCTGGCTTGCATCCTGATAGACATAGGAACAAGAAGTTGAATTCATAGTTTAAATAAAAATTCAGAGACTTAGACTTGAGGTGGAATAGTGTTGGTGTTGCATCCCCTCTGTGAGGGGCATGGTATGAGATCCTTATGTTGTTCCTAAAGAAGCAAACTAGGGCCTCACACTAGATGAAACAGGAGCAGTTCCAGGTTTCTTGTTGTTTCTATGGAAACAAAATCCCACTTTGTTTATGAGGCAGAGGACATGCCTTATAATGCATGAATTAAGGGGACAGAGCCTTGTGCTGAACAGGTGAGCCTCAACAAAATCCATGAAATCAAGACCTGTAAACCCAGTCAGTGGAAAAGCAGATTTCAACAGAAGCTCCTCTGATCACTTTGCTAGTTGTTCAGTGGTGGAGAAAAAGAAAACATCCTGGTTTAGGGAGGATGGATCACTGCTATTACACCGAAGTGTGTTTTGGAGGTTCCTGAATTGGCTTCTGTCTCACACTCAAAACTGCCACATCTGAACACTGAAAAATATTGTTTCACTTCCAGCTAAATGCACTTTAATGGTTTCTAGACAGCCATAAAGCTGTGTAGCAGGCATAATTCTTCAAACAGGATGTAACATCTAGTGTGTTTCATGATTATCCAACTCAATCTGATTCTCTACAGATTTCCAGCGCTGCACACTTTTGTATAAGATATATTTCGAATCGAATACATTCATTTACTGGTTTGGATAGCTTTATGTTATACTGTGAGGATTTATCAACCTTCCCTCTACATTTCTTTAACAATAAATGATTTTGTTTCATGATGTCCGTTAACTAAGGTTACATTTTACTTTTTCCAATGTTTTTTCGAAGCATCAACTTCAGGAAGTTTGGTTTCAAGTTGGTAATTTAGCCAGAAGTAAGTTAGGCCCAAGTAATAGGCTAGATAGTTAACAATATAGAATGTGTACATATTTGATAGAAACTATTTATTTCCCTAGAATTCTTAGAAAAAACTTCAGCATTCAAACTTGTGCATCCATCAGAGTCACACTGCCATCACTGATACCCTACATATAAATGATTTTACCTCCAGTGTTCTCCTAAAATCTGTACCAGTGAAGTCATTGTAAGTATTAAGAATTTGATTGTAGTTGCAACACCTCTCCAGTAAACTAAAGTCTGGGATGATATTGGGATGAATGCTTTTAAATAGTGTCTTTCTCAAACACGTTGCACAAAAACATTTGTAGGTTTATGCCCCCACTTATTAATATTAGAGTTAATTATTCTGAGACTACTGCTAACTACTGTCACTTGGACATTCTGGTTGCTTGTCTTACATTCATATCGTGTATTTCTGCATCATAAGTGACATTAGAGGCTCTCATGAATGAGGTTTGATAGGTTGATTTTCTGCAGTAACCCTGAAGAACATATGGTCAAAATATTTGAAGAGTCTTGTGCATCCGACTGCGAGTATAGAAGACATGAGATGGACAAGTTGCCAAAAGAATGAGGTTAAGATTAACACTGATTTTTTTTTTTCTTTGATTCATTTAGTCAAAGACATTCATAAGAATCTCTCATGACTGTTCTTTTTCAAAGTTATCCAGTAAACCCAAAGGCAATGGCCGTTTTGCTAGATTCAAATACAGTTATATTTCTCTCCATTCCATCTCTCTGATATTTTGATAGTTAAATAGGAGAAGCCGATAATTTTAATCGTCATTTTAGGGTTACTCAATTTTGAGAAAACTCTCAATTTTGAGAAAAAAAAAAAAGATTGGATAAAGGGTGGTTAGGTAGTGCGACATATTCTTGTCTCTTTCAGCCTTCTGCTCAAACGGAGGTCTTCCTGATGCATGGTGAGCAGTCATTCAAAACCAAAATGAGGATTCATTTATTGTGGTGACAGAGAAATGTATTAATAATGACTGTGATACAAAAGACAAAAGGTTTGACAATGAAAGATGAAAAAGGAAAAAAATAAACAACCTAGAGAACGTGTACTGTTTTCTGATTGCTCTGAATTTTCATCATGTTATTTGGTGCTACATATTATTCAGTGGCAATTAAATATTATTAGCTTGCTTTTCTCCTAATTTATTTTTGTTGTTTTTTTTTTCCTGAAAATCGTGTAATGCTGTGAAAGCTGTTGAGCATTGCGAACTGGAAAGCATTTCTGTCTACATCTTACTCTCATATATTGCTACTAGATTATTAGTTTGACCAGGGTCTCACAAGTGGAAGTAAAAACAATTTGTCTCTTTGGATGCTTTGTTAAATTACATGCGCAGCAACTCTTGGAGTTTTCCTTCCTGACGATGCTGTCTTCATTTTGGACTGCTGTTTTGACATTTGTAAAGTTTTAGCAAATGCTTCAGGAAAAGGTCATTTTATAGCGACATTTTCCATTTTCAAAATCTGTGGAGAGGACACTGGATACAGGTTTACATGATAAGCCATTGTGGATTTAAAACCAAAGTTTTGTTGACTATGTTTTAGAATACTTGTTTTTCACAGCCTTGCTTCTAACTTTCTACTAAAAAGTTCCTTTCATGTAAGACTGGTTTGAAGGTCTTGCTATGTTACTTTTTTTTTGCCTAATGTTAAATATAATAATAGTTTACAATTTTTGTGTTTGACTAGATTTCATGTTCAGTTTTGATTTTGTTTTGTTTTGAATACAAAAACAGAGTATTGGTAAAATATAGGACTAGAGTATTAATACCGCTGACCTAAATCCAAATACACTGAAGCAGCTCCTGTGAAACCTCCCTTTGAATTCACCCCAGATCAGGCATGCTGTGGCTATGCCTGCAAACATTTTTTTCTCATCCTACTACTGGGACATTTCCATACGTCACTGTTTCTAACGGCTTAAAATACACCAAAACAATTAGTAATTGTCCGGTAACATGTGCCAAAAAGACCATTTATGAATGTGAGTATGTCACTGAGCTTTATTCATGTTTTCAAAATAAGAAAATTCCAGCTCATTCTCTCTAACATGATCTCTGAGGTCCCTACCAACGCAAGCCATTCTATGACTTTATGATTCTATAGTATTTCGTAAGAAAATTATGATTCTTCGAAGTTCCTTAAATTCTAAATAAGAAATATTGCCATTTTTTCAAAAGTACATTTTTTTTGAATGAGAAAATATATTGGGATATATATTTTTGTCTAGGTATCAGTATGTTCCTGGTCCCTGAGAACTGTGTGCCTTCCACACACAATTTCAAAATTATTTTCTCTCTCTTATTGGCCCTTTCATGTGCACTTCCTGATCTTCAGTGCTATTTTTTGGCTGTCGTACAAACTCTCCTACATAAGGATTGAATATGAATATTTCTTTTTGCTCTGGATCCAGTCTTTAGAATTTGGGTCAGTCCTCCTAAAGACTAGCAAGGATGTTTTGAGACACAATCATGTAGGGATCTCCATTTTATCTCTCCAGAAGTTGAACAACTGGTGCCCTATTAAACAATAAACCTGTTTCTATCAAAGTTAACCTGTTAACTTTGAAAAAGAAAATATTAGACATTTTTTAACATTTCTTAGGAAATAGCATAGAAAAATATGCCTAAGTATATTTTTTAACTTTTGAATTTGCAAAAACACAAGGAACAAATATTTAATGACTGAAGGAAATGGCCTTTAGTCATTATGTACTATCCAACTCTTATGCATCAGTGTGACAGAATATGTAAACTGACCTTTTCTTTGAATACATTAAAATAGAAATTCTCCTGAATTTTCGGTCTGTGTGTATGAAACTCATTAGAGCTGTCAGACTACCTGTGCTCACTGATCTGATAGGATAATATGATGTCAATACTTCATGGGGCCAGATGATAAAAATCCTGTGAGCAAAAAGGCTCCATTTAACTTAGACAAAAAGACTACTCAGGATATCTCAATGACACATATTTAGTCAAATATTATATAGTCACTCTACCATCGGAAAGCAGAGAGATCTGATTAGACATACTTGGTGAATTTGATGGATGAGGAAGATGAAAATGCCTACAGCAACATTCTTCATTTCTTGAGACCCAGCAGACTCTTATGTGAATGTTCAGCTTTTCCTAGCTTTCTAATTTTCTACTTCTATATTTTTGGAGTGATTTTTTTTTTTTTTTTCCCCAGCATTCGCTTAGCATGTCCTTATTGGTACAATCATAGAAAATAGCTTTGTTTCTACTAAGAGCAAATATTTTACAAATTGTTTACCTCTGTTTTGGCTGACCTACTTTGTGTCATAAGAGTGTCACCAAATGAAATCTATGTTCATGCGTAGTTAATGAACGTGGTTATTAAACAGATGTGTTACAACTAGGTCAATGAGAATATACATACCCAGCCTCTTCTGAATTGCAGCTGTACTATTACGTCTGGAGATTTCACTTAATAATATTCATGGAAGAACACATCACTCTAAGCAGAAATAGTACAGGTATTTAATTCATTAAGTCATGCTTTGCTTTAAAGAAAATATGCATTTAAAAGTAATTTTCAACTCTGTGCCTATTAACTTTCAATAGCAATGTTGTGTTCTGAAAATGGCAGGGAAACAGAAATCCAGTAGATAGCAGTGTAGCTTGCAAGCATGAACAGTACTTCCAATCTTGGATTTTGCATTTATACTTCTAACAAAAAATGTAGTCATCCAAACAACAAGAATTTTGAAGAGCTTTCCTTGAATATTATCTGCATTTATAAAAACCCTGATTTATAAGATTTCTGTTATTTTGATCTAACTTGATTTAATACTTTTCATGGATTTCTCTTAGTAACTTCTTTCAGTACTATAATTCATTACCTTTCATGTTTATGTGTTTGAGCCAGATGAACAGATTGCATGAGTTATTTCTTTTCCATACTAACTAAATAATTTCATTAAATGCATAAGAGCTTTTTTTATTATTCTTCAGCTCAAAGCAGTGAAACTTACTAAAATTTACAGCTTAAGATCTCTCAATGAAGGTCCTTTTTTTCCCCTTCTTTATGTTTATTGTATATTGTTTCTTCATGAAAATTCAGTACTGGTGAGCAACCTGTCAGCAGACCAATCACCCATCTGACCTAGTTCTCTCAATCTGAGCAACAGTCCATACTACTTGTAATTGACTAGAGGCCATGTGGGGAATTTAGGGCATCTATCTACTGTGGAATAGGCTAACTGAAAATGTTTAGCCTAAATTTCCAGTACCAGAAGGTTTTAGCATTCAACACTTTCAAATGTGAATTCAAGTAATAGAATACTAAAAAGTTAAGAATACAATCAAGTTTTTATTGCAGTGATTCATTATGAACATAAGTTTGGTTACCTACCAAAGTTATTGCATGAGTGACCCCTTTGAAATCACTGAAAGTAATGATATGATAGAGTTAACCCTATAAGGCTACTTTTGCTGTCTCAGTTTTTGCCTTTAATATGATAGGAAAATGAATGTAATGTACTTTTTAAGCTACTGAAACAAAACTGAGTTGAGCTTTGTTTTATATGCCACCATATCTTGTTTAAAGCCTGTGATACGCATTAGCTGAAGTTACTTGGAAAATGTCATTTTGAGATTTCAGTAGCCTAAGAGAAAAGAAGTTTCATAACAGAAGTAACAAATGTGCTCTCCTTAGTAAAAACTACGTATTTGGAAGGTATGCAGAAATCAACATTAAGACTAGTTCAAGTTCTAGAAAAGCTACCACAAAATCCAAGTGAGCAGAATGTATAAGAAGTATAATAAAGTAATATAGAGCTGATTATGCAAGTAAGCAGTTACGGAGGATGTACTTATAGAAGAAGTAATTTCTGTGAGTAGAAACTTTCTACTTCAAAAGACAAAGACATAACAAAAGCTATAGCTGACTACAGACGCAAAGGAAATCTAAGGAGAGTAGATAGCTCTCCAGCTCACTCTGAAGAAAAAAGGATTTTTCAGTTGAGTAGACTCTAGAATCTTTTATTGTGCTGAAAAATCTCTGTTGACTGTAATGGTAGTTAAGACATTCAGCTTAAGTGTAGACACTTGTATTTAGGTTTCTTATTCTCAAACTTTTTGCCCTTCATGTTTTCTGAGGAATATTCTTCAGGTCAAGAAAACCTAGAATTGACACAGGATTTACTCTTTGAAATCCTGCATGGACCATGCTATTGAAAGGATCAGATTCACTTACCACATACCCTGTGAATGGTATGTATTTTCTCACAGTTCGGAACTTTCATTAATCAGTAGCTGTATACCTACTATGTTAGGAGAAATAATAATGGTATTTCTAGAGACATTGCCAAGGTTTCATGTTGTTGCATGTGTGTTTTTATTAAAAAACACCCATTTTTGAAGTTATATTAATGAAAGAAAAATCATATTTTATCCTGTGGATACAATAACAAACTCTCTAACACAGTTAGAATTGTTCAAAGTTCCTTCCCTGTTTGAGGTTAGCATCTAGAACACTCTCAAATTGCGAGGTGTAAAGGGAGTATATCTCCTAATTCAAATCTTTTGTTCTAACAATAAAAAATCCACCTTTTAGAAAGTAAAAAATAAAAACTGAACTTGAAGATAATAAATAAATCTCTAGATTATAGATGTTTCGCTGTCAGAATAGTAAAATTCTTTGAGGAAAAAATGCAGTGGATTGCTTGATTTGAATATGTCAAGTAGTCTCTGAATTACTTATCTAAACATTTCACAGTACTTTAGAAATAACGCTGCATATTCTTTCATGTTAATGAAGTGATGCCCTTTTGGCTATCTCTGGATTAAACAAAATTTTATTTTCTAACTGATTTGAGGTAATTTGCACTTGCATTCTTTGCTGTATTGAAAAATTAATATGTCTTCCCTTTCTGTCACAGAAAGGAAACTGTTTTGTATAAAGAAAGGATTAACTCTAAAAATGAAACTAGGAAAAAATGTGTATTAAATATGTTTTCTTGATGGCTTTAAAATATCTCAGAGGTAAAGGAATGTTAGATTTATAGTTTGATAGGAAGTTCACATCTTTCTCCTTAAAATTCTGAATCATGTCTGTCGCAGAGATTTGTGATCACTTCCAGTGCAGTATTAAACGCAGGTACCGTTGCAACACTGGTGACTATTTTTCTGCAAACCACTTGGTTGATCAGTTTGTGATTTACTACTATGTAAAGTGCTTTGAGATACCCTGAATGTGAAAGAAGAAACAAACAACAACAAAAATTCAATTACGCTGTGTGTTATTCTGTGCACATGCTTCCTAGCAGTAGAAAATCTGTTGAAAAGATTATAGAGGAGTTCAAACTAGCTGATCACAATGGTTCCCTTGGGCCAAACAAAAATCTATGACTAAATAACTAGCAGCAGCTTCTGTGAAGAAGTGAAAATATAAGGACTACTTTAGTGTTGAGAAAGCATTGCATAGGCTTTTCTATTTCTCATAAAATAAGAGAAATTGCAGCTCTCTTTTCTCTTATGACATGTCATATGTATTAATCTCTTTGAATTTTGTTTATCCTGTCTTTGGAGAGTAAGTGAATCTTTTCATCAGTTTTGTGTTACTTCAATATGTTCCCTCTCATTTGTAAAGAAAATAGAACCATTGTAATGCACTCTAATCATTTACATAACATGTTTTTACAGCAGGAAGAAAAACATCCTCGAGCAATAACCTCTGTTGTCTACTATGAAATTACTAGCATTTATTTAGGGTACAAAGTCTAAAAAAAGTCAAAATTCTTATCACAAGTTATTACAGAGATTATCAAAGGAAGAGGAAAATTTAACTGAATTAATGATTTAGAAGTGGCAGGCATATTTCTTAGTAAAAGAAACACTGCTCTCTCAGATTAGCCATACACACTCAAGTGCCTGGACTAGGAGTGAGACTTTGCAAGAAGATGGACATACATTTTTCAAATGCTGCTTCACAGTATAGGTTTTGTTGGTTGATTTTGTTATCAGCAAGCTTCTAGTACAGTTGCCTTAAAATAGATAACCTAATTAAATCAAAGAATTCAATGTTCTTTCTCCCCATTACAGCAATACAAAATATGAGTACATTTTGAAAAAGGTTAAGGTGCGTTAACTTTTTGAGCCACCCAAAATACACAGAAAACCTGCCATTTCCATGTCTTTTTTGTGTGTGTGTGTGTTTTTTACAACTGATACACGTGAACTAAACAGGAATAAAACTGGCATTGGCAATATTCTGAGGAAAGGTAACCGATATCCAGGAACTTGTAAATCATTTAACTTCAATAGGAAAGGGTAAGGGCGAGTCTAGGCATCATACTAATTTGTTGACATTTCTTTAATTATGATCTAGCCTCACCAGTACTTCAGTAGAGCTTCTTGCAAGCCCAGGGTGAGTAATGCTTCCACTTGTGGGGTCTCAGTTTGAACACTACGCCTAGGCCTCAGGCTGAGTTTCTTAGTGGTGAACTCACTAGAGCTGGAAGTCCAAGTGATCATCATTGGGCTGGGCCAGGAAGAACAACTATTATTATCAAATGTATTAACCTTATGACTCATATGACAGAACCATGTAGTGGCACTCATGTTGCGATATGACTATGATATTATATCTGTTAATCCACAACATATCCAGGAATCGTTTCATGCATGCTCTCAGTATGGCATAAAGTGGTTTAACAGGGTGTAGTCTAAAAAAAACCATTGGAATATTAGAAAGACTACCATAATAATCATGTGAGATTCTAAACAGAATTTTGTTGTAGAGCAGAAACTCATGCAAGAAGACCACCATTTTATCATGGCAACTGATGAAAAATTAAGAATAAAATAAGAAAGTACAGGTAATTATAATAAATTATTAAGATTTTTTATGTATCAATCATAGTCAAATTGCTTTCTATCACTTCAGTTTCTATCATTTCTACTATTCTGCCTGACTTTCCCATAACCTGATGGGAACTGAGAAAAAAAAAAAAAGTAATAACATTCTGTCAGTTTTGCACACATTTATTAAACGTATCTTTTAATAACAGAAAAATGTCCTATTTACACAATATGAATTAAAACTTTGAAGAATCAACTTTGGAGGTTCTGTGTGAATAAAAAAACGCCTCGCTAACGCTAGTACTGAAAATATCTGTATAGAGGATCAGGCATCAGCATAATATTTGAAAGTCTTGTTCCAGATAGAATATTGTTTAGATACTGAAAGTGCCTAGAAAACTTATCTCCAATATATGATTTTTCCTGCAGTCATGGTTGTTCCTCAGAGTGGCTTTGAAGACTCATAAACCCATCCTACTTTAACCAAACATCACAAGATAGCCCGATTTGAAAACAACTATCTTTCATGCTATTTACCTTTCTTATGCTACTTCCAGTGTAGTCTTGCAGGCTAGATTTTACACTAATAAAACCCAATGGAAGGCATGACTGGGGATCATTAACCTTTAGAACATAAAAAGCTTAAACTCAAGGAGTATTTCTGAGCTGTCTCATAGAGCTTTGAAGCCACTGCCTTCATCCTTCATCTAAATTGCTTGAATTCATTTTCAGGGCTGATAAACTGTCAAGTGAATTATGAGACATAGGCCTTGGGTTAATTTATAAAAATACTCCTTCACCAATGCTGAGCAAATCCACCTTTCTTTATGGAACATACTTTCTACAGCTTCCAGAACAATCTTATTTTGCCCCTTGACAAGCTTTGCGTTTCAAACTCTTCTTTCTCAATTCATAAACAAACAAAACCACAGCTAATTTAGGAAGCATTATTATGAGGGAAATTTTTGTATCACGTGTTTACACTTTTCAAGGTGCATTAGTAGCAATACAGTACGTAAAAAGATGAAGGTTGTTTATTAATTTTTTTAATAAGATGAGAAAGTCTGCCTTACACTACTGTCAGTACTTCACCTGTCAAAGATGAGTTCAAAGGAATAATTCATCTTTTATCTTCTCTTATTCAATGACTAGACAGATTGCAATTTATGCTTATCTGGCTAGCTGAGTTCAGAGAGAATTAACAGGAAAATCAGTATGATTCAGTTACATTTCACTATTAAGTTCTGGCTCTTTATTTCCATATGTATTTGCTTGTGTAGTATGGAACCAAAAATAGCTTGACTATTTTTTTTTAATTAATTATTCTGCTTATTTTATAAACAAAAGGGAGACAATATCTCAGGCTATAATGTTCAGACTGTATTCCTCTGCAAATTGCTAGCATAAAAACAATCAATCACCAGCACGTTATGTTTACCTTTGCATAGATATCAAATTGACATTACTGTTCATATTGAATTATTTTCATGTGTGGACATAAAAATGTATGATGATAGAACAGTATAAACTATAATATAGATTGTCTCAGTAAAAAAATGTGAACATTAAACTTCTCTGGAAAAATAGTAAGTATAAAAATTGTATAATAGTCTTTATTTTTTTCATACATCAGTGTTGTCTCTTTAACTTGGGTAAAATCTACTTACTCTTCAATCTTTGTAGTATATGCTGATTAGTTCTCAAATCCTGTATGAGGAAGATCGTTTTCATGGTAATGCTTGTAAAGACCTCTCCTCTATAGCAATTACAGCCTAATGTGCCCCCAGACTATGTTTAGATTTCTTAGTACTATGTAAGCATCTGAAAATCTAAAAGTCCTTGGGGATGAACAGAGCTTACAAGGCCATCATGGTCTGTAAAAAAGACTGATAGAGAGTACTTCTTTTTCAGAGCTGTTGTATTATAACTATCACCATGTAACTAATTGTTAAAAGCTCCATTTTGATCACTTTACCAAGAAGTTTCCATTATTTATGTCCCCATTTCAATTGCTTTCAGGAGTGAAATAAGACTTAGTAAATGTGCATCTTGTTTCCTTCAGCATATTTTACTGAAAAAACACCATCTAAGTATGGCATATTAAAAACACTTTCTATTTGAAAACAAAATACGTAAGATGGTAGTGTAAACTCAACAGATAAGTCTTCAGAGGTCTTTAAACTCGACTGTGTATTATATATAACAATTATATATAATTGTATATAACAAATTACTGTAAAGTTTTGCAAAGAGAAATGATATTTTTCAATTGGAATACTTTGTAAAATGTTACTTTTTTGTTCTGAGTTTTTTTCTTGGCCTGCATGATTAGGATGGTAATGCTCTCAGACTTCAGAAGTGTATTCTGAAACTTAACTTACTCAGCACCATAGACATTTAGAATTGAAATGCTAAATGTTGTGTACCAAGGTTCCTAATCTTACAGAGAAGATCACAAGTAGAACTTAGAAAGAAAAAATGCAGTGCATGCAGAGGAAGGAGGTGGAAGAAAAGTGGTGAAAAGAGATTTTGGTTGCATGGCACTGCTTATTCTTATCACAATTCTCACTCCTAATTGTCTGCACAGAGGAGTTGATGGCAATCCTGCAGTTCTTTTCTTCGTAAGTGTCATCAAAACTCCATTGTGTTCAACTGCAGACCTCATCACTGGACACTGACAATTCAGACCCACAGCAGAAATGTTCCCCACGGTCATAATACAAAGTTCTTACAAATTAAATTACCCAAGTAAGCCACATAGCTGCACATCTGTGCAGCAGATCCATTCAGCTTAAACCGTTCTTGCTTTGCATAGTCATGATCTCAGCCTCAGTGAAAGGACCATTTCTTCTCTAAGATTTATGTTGCTCACACTATATTGTACAAACTTAAGTAGAATATAGTAAGAAAAATGACCAAATATAAAAGAGCTAGGGCTGATCAAACATGCTTATTGTAACAATGCATTTATTTTCAATTAGTCACCAATGGAAGGTAACAAATTGATTGTGTTTACTAATTAAGAAGAAAATGAGGAAAGAGGCTGAATATTTATTTCAGATTTGCAGTTTAGAGTATTTAAAATGCATGAAAGGCTACAGTCTTGCTTCCTAATTACTTAGTCCCTGTCACTTCTCATTAACATGTAAAACACGTTATAAACATAGTAAAGGTGGAGTAAAATATATCCTAAGGGGAGGGGGAAGACTGGAAAATTGCTTTGGGCAGTGTGGTGATGAGAGTGTTTCATTTGCAGCTCATCTGTATTCCACTCCCATGGGAAGCTGCATGTATGAGATTTAAAGCAATCATATTTTCTTTGTCCTATGCTAGAGTGGTTGTTGCACTTAAACAAATTGATCTGCGGGTTTTAAATTACCTCGAAGGAAATTATCGTGCAAAATCTAAGTCTCTCAAAAGGACTGAAATATATTTAGACTAATAATATTCTTTTTAAAAAAGAAATAAAAACTGTTTATAATCTTAGGTGATAATCCTGAAAATAATCTTTGTTATTAAGATGAGTTGATTCATAGCAATCCTTTAGCAAAAGTCTGTGGGCACCTAAGTATGTGAAAATGCATTATATGAAAATAAGACAACATTCAGAATATGGAGAATAAATTGTTAATTAGTGAAGTTCTTTGAAAACTGGAGACAATGAATTCTATCAACTCACTTAACCTTGCAGTATTTATTCTTCAATTTTTGTCCTAGAATTTTTAGAGTTGGAAGGGACCCTTAAAGTCCAACTTTCCTGCAATGAACAGGGACATCTACAGCTAGATCAGGTGCTCAAAGCCCTGTCCAGTCTGGCCTTGTATGTCTTCTGTGATGGTGCTTCCACCACCTCCCTGGGCAACCTGTTCCAGAGCCTCAACACCCTTGCTGTAAAAAACTTCTTCCTTATGTCCAATTAATAAATCTATCCTCTTTTAATTTGAAACTATTTCTCCTCGTCCTACCACAACAGAACCCTGATGAAGAATCTGTCCCTTCTTACTGCTCCCCTTCAGATATTGAAAGGCCACTCAGGTTTCTCAAGAGCCTTCTCTTCTCCCGGCTGAACAGCCCCAGCTTTATCCACCTGTCCTCATAGGAGAGATGTTGCATTCGTTGGATCATTTTTGTGAACCTCTTCTGGACACACTCTGACATGTCCACATCTCACCTGTTCTGAGGAGTCCACATCTGGACTCAAGACCCCACATGAGGTCTCACCTGTGCAAGGTAGAAGGCTAGGGTCACCTCCCTTACCTTGCCGGCCACGCTTCTTTTGATTCAGTAGACTGTGCCCTATCCTTTCATCCCCCAGGTTTACTGACAGGGAGATTGTCATGAACCAGGTGCAAGACTTTGGCACTTGGATTTGTTGAACCTCATGATCTCCTGGACCCACTGCTCGAACCTGTCTAGGTCTTTCTGAATGGCATTCTGTCCCTCGAGTGCGTTGGCTGCACCACACAGTTTGGTGTCATCCACAAACTTACTGATAATATGCCTGATCTCAATGTTGATGTCACTGACGAAGATATATAAATATATATATATATGTATATAAAGAGCACTGTTCCCAGTACTGAACCCTAAGAGACACCACTTGTCACTGATCTCCATCCAGACTCTGAGCCGTTGACCACCACTCTCTGGAAATGATCTTGAAACCAGTGCATTGTCCATTGAACAGTTCACCCATGAAATCCATAACTTTTCAATTTGGAAAAAAGAATGTTACAGGGGACTGTGTCAAAGGCGTTATTAGAGGGCAGACAGATGACATCAGTGACTCTTCGCTTGTCTGGTGTAGCTTGATCTAGCTACACCATCATAAAAAGCAACAAGGTTGGGCCCTTGGTGAAGCTATACTGGTTATCCCATATCACCTTTCTCTCTTCCATGTGCCTTAGCATAGCATCCAGGAAGATCTGCTCCATGATCTTCCCCAGCACTGAGATGAGGCTAACAGGTTGGTAGTTGCCTCAGTCATCCTTTCTACCCTTCTTAAAAATGGGTGTGATAGTGACTTTTTTCCAGTCATTGGGGATTTCACCTGACTGCCATGACTTTTCAAGTATCTTTGAGTGTGTCTTGATGACTACATCAGCCAGTTCCTTCAGGACTCTGGGATACATTTCATCAGGACTCATAGATCTATTGACTTTCAAGTTCCTCAAGTGGTGATGAACCTGATCCTTGCTTACAGCTGGAGAGACAGCTCTCTCTGTTAGCACCTTCCAAACCATCCACGCAAGGGCTGTGTGTAGAGCAGTCGCTAGTGAAGACTGAGGCAAAAAAATTGTTGAGTTCCTTAGCCTTCTCCTTGTCCATTGTTAATAGCTTGCCTGTGTTGCTCACTAGGGAGGGTACCCTTTCAGACTTTCCTGTTCTGGTTGATGTACCTATAGAAGCCTTTCTTATCCTTCTTTGCAACCCTATCCAAATCTAGTTCAAGTTTGGCCATGGCCTTCCTGTGACCTCATCCCTATATAGCCTAGCAGCATTCCGATACTCCTCCCAGGTTACCTGTCCCTGCTTCCACTACCTGTGCATTTTCTTCTTGCTCTCCAGTTTGACCAGCAGGTCTCATTTCAGCCACTCCTGGTGGAGACAATGGCTAGATTTGTTGGTGCTGCCACACCACAGCTAATCACCTGCAAAGAAAATCTCCTTATATAAAACCTTATATATAACTATAAGAATAGTTGTTTCTAATCTGATTCATTCTAAACATTAGCACATTTTACTTACTCCAAGGACTCATGCACTGCAAAGGCATCAAAGGCTCTAAAACTTTATTGTGAATCAACTCACAATAAAATTTTTCTTCTAATTTACTTACCTGCCACTGACTGATGAGTAGGGCAGAACTAGAAAATGCTGTCAAATACTGTACTCAAGGCTGAGGGGAAGTGCATATTTAAAACAAATATATATATATATATATATATATGTATATATAAATATATAAAGCAAAACAGCTGTGGTGCTTTTTTCTCTGTTGTCAACTACTTTTGAGTCCCTTCAGTAAACTGGAAAACTGAATTAAAAGTCTTTACCGTCTTCTTGCAGTCAAATTTCATGATGCTTCATTAATAAAATATTTTGGATGAAAAAATGGTTTAGCGACCTATATGTATTTCACTTAAAATTTAACACAGCTATTTCTCTCCAAAAAAGAAAAAAGGAGAGGTGAGCCCTTAGCTTGTTTGTAGGCAGCTGTTATAATTAGCCTACAGTACGTAATTGGATATATGATGTATATGGCATATTGTGCTGTAATTTTTAGCAATTTTCATATGACGGTGTATTTAAAAAAGGAGATATCAGCAAGTGATTAGCGGACAGCTGGGGCTTTTGGCAGGAAGGATGGGTATTTCACACATCTAGAGTTTACTGAAGCATTTAATATTGAGGAAAGGGTGACTTTTCTGTCCCATCTTGAAAGAGATGGGATAGAAACAGATTTTGTTCTGGGGCAAATGATTATCTCATTCCCCAGCTTCTGAGAATTTTGACAGCAGCTAGTTTTCCTAGGTCATGCCCCATTATCTGCCATTATATCTACTTACAAGAGAATAGTTGATCAGTTGCATTGTGCTGCTAAAATGATATAAGTGCTGTAGCTGGCAATCGTGGAAGTAAAGGTATCACTTTTGAGCTGGTTTCACCGAAAAGAGTAGGATAGTTTGCTTGCTTCTGAGCCTTTTTTTTTTTTTTTTTTTCCCCATGTCAGTATTTTTAGAAAGAAATTGTGTGCACATGTTGCAGTCAAAGGTCTGGAGATACATATTTTCACAAATTGAAATTGCAATTTTAGAGCTCACTTGTGTAGCATATTTTTAAAGTAGATGACAATTGCACTGCACTAACCACACCATCAGTACACCATGTGGTTTACTGAGCGTAATGGTCTAACAAACAAAAATACAGCTAATGGTCACAGTGAGCATCAAGTGAACTTTAAACTTACTAAGTAAAGACAGAATGAACAGATTTGAATAGATGAGAATGATGACAACTGGGATGAGAGAGGATTTTCAGCAAGTGCAGGCAATGACATGATTCTCAGGACAGTTGTATGCAGGGCTGTGTGTGGAAATCAAGTCGGTTTTCATCACGTCTTTTGTAGGACATCAGAGTTAAAAATCCATCAGTGTTAAAAATCCATCCATGACTTCACTGTAAGAAATGTATGTTATCTTTAGGTAAAATGCTTGCACACCAAATTCCCTTAGCATAGCAGGAGATGTGAATTAAAGCAGGGTCAGTCATGATGCAGTCATGGTTTTCCCAAAAGGGAGTGAAACATAGTCAATAGCAGGACTTTGGCTGAGGGCTTGGAGTCTGTAATTTAGTAACAAACTGGTGATAAGTTGATATGGGCTTGTATTTGAAATGAGAGTATTTAGAGACACTGGTAGATGCATGCGCTCAAGTCATGCAAGAGGAAACGTCTTTGCTGGCAGTGATAGGCAGCGGGAGGAGATAGGAAATGACAAGTTCATTTTTCTCAATGGTTTTGTAAGGCAGTGTGAGGCAGGAGGAGCGATAAGATTGCCGGGTGTCAGCATGCTGGCTGGCAGGCAGCTCAGGGCTACTTAGCCCAGGTAGATCAGCAACCACTGTGAGGCTGAAAGGAAGGGAATAACTGCTCTTTCCATCTGCTTGGGTGGCAAACACTGAAGGAGCTGCAAGCTAATCCCTTTCTGAGCTTCCTGGGAGATCAGAGTAATGAGGGACAAAAGCACATATAGAAAAAGACACGCTTTAGCAAAAGCATGCTAGTGGGGAAGGGGTGTCAAAGAAGCTCTTGTTTTGCACTCTCACATTGCCATGCATAGGTCCCCCAGCTGCACACTAGCCAAGAGGTTATTCCCAGGTAGATCAAGCTGAGAGACCTAGATGATCGCCTATTTCCTTATCATGGTGTTTATCTACTTACTATCCTATCAGCATTTCTCTTTACTCTGTTTGTTGGGTCTTGAAAGAGCCTGGCTCTAGGAATAAGCACTTCCGACTTTCTCCTGGCTCTCCCCACCAAGTTGCCTGAGAAAAAACAATGAGCACCAAAAGTAATCTTCAGGGAACTGCAGGAAAAAAAAAATTATGTGGGAAAAGACATGATCACAGAGTGTGGGTACATGTGACAGTAAATAGATCTTCACTTGTGTTCTCCAAAAATTATTTTTTTTTACCTCTGTACTTGTCTTCTGCTGTGTTCTGTGGGTATTTTTACAGATCAAAAAAGAACTAAATTGTATGAGAAATGTCAGCAAAAACTCTTAGTTTTGGTTAACGAGAACAAGAAAGACAGAGTTAAGGAAAGAAGAAAATGGGCAGTTAAGAATAGTTTCCTGGTAACCAAGGATTATGTGAAGCACAAAGCAGAAAATGAAAATTCAAATAGAAACTGTTAAGTACTTTGGATAAAATTTTGCATTTGAAATCTGGCCTGTTATTAAAATTTTCTGAGCCAGACAAAAAATACAAGGCTGTCTGGGAACAGTGCTCAATGACAGTGACATTTCCTGACAGAGCAATTCTTTGCATATCAGTTGTACTAATTGCATTCAAACTGACAGCAACAGTTTAACCCATTCACAAGAGGAATCATCCTTCTGCAAGACCAGTGATCTCTGTTTTCATTTTGATGTCAATCTAGCCTTGTACCGTACATTTTAAAGGTACTATTAGCTTTAAATGATTAGTGTTAGTATGATAAACTTAGCTCCCTTAGAAATATTTTACAGCAGAATCATAAAAAAAAAAAAAAAAAAAAAAACAGCAAGTTTTCTCCTGCAGAAAAAAAACTTAGAAAATGAAAGGTTTTGCCCTTTTCAAAGCCAGGTTGAATGAAATCAGTTCCTGCCCAGAGCCGTTTTCTTTATTTGACCACAAATGAAAATAATTTTGAGCATCAGAAAGTGTTTTGTCTCCACAGATACCCAGAGAGAGCTCTTCATACAGTTCGAACAACTGAAATCCAACTGCCAGTGCCATTTTCTTCCAGTTTGGTTTGGGTTATATTTTTTTACAGGGCAGGAGACCCTATCAGACTGGAAGACAGGAACATCAGATGAAAATCAGTTAAATACATCCATTCATTATAGAAATTATTCTGCCAGTATAAAACTTAATCGTGGGTGGAAATGGAGAGAGATGAAAATCCTGTATGACTGGCCAAGCTCAGAGGTTTGGAAGCTGCTTTAGATGCATATTCAGTTGTCCTTTGGAAACTGCCAAGCCTTATAAATGCTTTCCAGGCCTATTTCTCTACTCTTACAACACCGCTAGCTGCTGCAGAAAATATCACCAGAATAAATCTGCAGAAATGACACCCTGCCATTGTGCTGGGTTGTACTGAAGATGATGGGTGCATGAATAGACCTTAAATACAAAGCTTAAGTAGTCACTGAATGAAGTTATGGTATGAAGAACTCTCAGGTATGGGAGTTTTAGTTTACTGATGCCTTGCATATGGGCTAAAGTGTAAAGGAAGCACGAAAAGAAGAAGAGGGAAGGGCACTGTAGGTAACCTCCGAGATGCGAAAGCCTGTGGATTTTAACATATGGCTGTTTTCTGCCTAGTGCTATTGGCCTGGATTGTGAATAGGTTATATATTGTATTAAGAATTTGAGGAATGACTCTTGGAGAAATCTAGGCAAAGAGAACAAGGACAAAGTCTGAAGAGAATTCCATAAAGAAATAAATAAATACATACATAAATACATAAATGATTAAATGAAAGCCAAAGGGGAAACTAAATAGAGAAATTACAGGAAGAAGGAAAAGATAGTCAAAGAAAAATAATGAACACAGTTGGAGTATTACAGAAGATCAATACAGAAATGTTAGCGTAAAAAAAGTCAAACAAAGTGCCCAACATAACTCTGAAAAATCTGGTACCTGACAGCTGTCAATGTATTGAGGTTTTATGGCCACTTTTGAGAGACATTCTATGAAGGCAGTATTTACCTGGTAGCCCACATAACATTAGTTGCAATAGATTTTTCTTCAGGAGTTTGATCTTTCTTCCCATGTGCCCTTGAGAAATAAAAGCTGCAGAGCACTCTCAGAGCTTTTAGTGGAGGGAATTCAAAATTTTACATGCTGAGAGATAAGGGAAAATTTCAGCTAGGTGAATAACCAGCATGATGGAGAATCAAAGTGTAACTGAAAGTAATGGACTTCGATCCAATGAAAATTCTTTTAATAGGCCTTGCTTGCTGGTTCAACACTGACTTGATCAATGAACTTAATCCAAGTAAGGAAACTGCACAACTAGTTGAAGTGTAACTACAGGTGTAAAAACAAATATATTATTAAATGCATTTGTCCTGGTTTGCATTTGTACTGGTTTCAGCAGGGGCAGAACTGATTTTCTTCACGTCTGATATGATGCTATGTTTTGACTTAAGGAAAAAGACAATGTTGGTAACACACCAATGCTTTAGTTGTTGCTGAGCAGTGCTGCACTGAGCCAAGGACATATCAGCTTCTCATGCTGTCCTGTCAGCGAGGAGCTGGGGGAGCACAAGGAGCTGGGGGCAGACAGAACAGGACAGCTGGCCCAAACTCACCAAAGAGATATTCTGTACCACATGACATCATGTGAAAAGACAATAAAGCTGAGGGAAGTTGGCGGGGGACGCAGCCACTGCTTGGGCAATGGCTGCAAATCAGTTGGTGGGTGGCAAGCAGTTGCGCTGTGCATCACTTGCTTTGTAAATATACATATATATTATTATGATTAATATATTTTTTACTTCCTTTTCTGTTTTTATCTCAACCCATGAGTTTTACAATGTGTTGGTTTTATTTGATTCTTTCCTCCATCTCCCTCGAAGGAGAGGAGGTCGCCCTGTGGTGTTGCACTGCTGCCAGGCTGAACTGCAACAGGCATGTATTCCCAACCCAGTCCTATAATGAAAGACAGATCGTCTAAGCAGGTTTAATTTTATGTAACTTCAGTGCTCTTAAAGCAAGTTGTCTAATTTCATGCTAGTCACACAGGCTTCTTTTCCAGTAAGTGGAATAAATAGGCATATCTGAAAGATAAATAATCTGGCCTAGTTTAGAAGCTATTTTGGGATGAAACGTATTATCTTTAGAGGTGCTGGTTTCTCTTTGACAACAATGAGGCGACCTTTCAGTGACTGTCTCAGAGTAATAGATTTAACTTCTAGACCCCTACATTATGGTAAATCAATTTCACCCTTTGTTACATGAAAGAGGTTCAAAGTGTAAAACACTGTTCTGCCAAAAAATAGTGTTCTAGGGTTTTTTTCAGAAAATATGAATTATTGCCTGTTAGTAATTCAAACCTGGAGTAATTCAAGAATCATCTGCTCTGTTCTGGCACTGTGTTCTGTTTTTGTGAGTCTGTAATGCAAAGGATAGTTAGCAGAAATTTATGAAGACTTTTCATATGAAGACTCTTCATATGATGTATTATTTTTAAAGTAAGGAAATATTTTTTGGAAACTTTATATTTCCAAATTTCATATGCTCCACTGAACAGCATAGTAAAGTTAAAAATATCTTCCAGTATGAATTTTTTAACAAACAAAAGTCCTTAGATGTTTTTGAAAAATCTATAAAAATAGAACAAAAAAATCAAATGTAGAACAGCACATGGGAGTGTAGCTTAGTTTGATAGGTGACTACAGATTGCTTGTTTTTGTTCTTTTTTTTTACCTGATAATTAGTTTTTAATAGGCTATGGTGCATCCTTAGCCAGCAGTTTCTCAGGAGCTGTCCTGAGGTTTTATATCTGTGTCTGACTTGTGTACTTCTCAGAGTACCAAACTACACATGATATGCACATCTTCTGGGCATTTTCCTTTTTTACGTGGAAGAGTTCTACAATCTATATCAAAATAGGCTGTTTCCATAAAAATGTGCACAACGCTCTATTTTCATTTGAATGCTTGGATCTTACTGCTCCACAATGCTTACTGTTGTTGGCCCAGTTGTTTTAAGTAAATATTTGGGTTTACAGGTGTGCATATCTCTTCTGTGGCAAACAGCCTTTGTACAAATTTCTAATATGATGTAATGAATGGCAGATACAGTTGTGGTACCATTTTGGTGTATACACATGGCTGTGTAATTGAAGACCTGCTTTTATTATTTGCATGATAATCATCACTTCTTAATATAATATTAATTTTATTTTGAAATTAAACACTCCTGCTAAATAATCTTTTTACCTCTTTTTTCTTCATAACTGTTTTACTGTGTATAGGCTTTAAAAATAGGGGCTACTCTTAGCAGAGTTTCTGTAGTGTCACTGTGATGTTGAAGCTGTAAGGGACACAGAATAGCATAACATTTTGACCGAGTACAAGAGTCTGTGCTGTAGCTTTAAAACTGTGGTTTGCAAGCCAAGTGTAAGAACAAGCAACTAATTAGCTACATGGCTTTCAGTAAAAAGACCAGATTGCGGATTGCCAATCACATGTTTAGCTGTATCCTCACAAGTGCTGTTTTCTGAAGAACACAGCTACTCAGAAGATTTGGTTCTAGGTAAGTAGCCATGCTTATTTTGGTCCCTAGACTCCAATCTCTTTCTTATTAAAACAACAGAGTAACAATCTTACCTTTTTCAAAGTAGGTTAAGCTTTCTTAAAGTAGGCTAGGCAATGAGATGAACCAGCTTCTTGGAGAAGTCTTCATGGAAGTAACCTGAGGCTTGCTGTTCTCTTGCATGAGAGTTGGTGTAAGAAGTTATCAGATTTTAAAAAGAAATTTTTGAGGACCAGAGGGACAGGTGAAAGTGCTCTGCCATTTATGCTGGAATCTCCAAATTAAATGAGGAATCATGAGTGCTGTGGCAGTTCATGGAGGTTTGCAAATGTTCTGGTACAATCTAAATAGCAAGTTGGGGAGGTGAAAGTAACGCATAGGAAAGTCTGAGGGCCTGTTTGCAGAAGATGGTGTGTGCTTGTGAATTTATCCAAACCCGATTTCTCATTTCTTTTTTAGATGATAATATGATGAACTGCTCTGATGGTTAAAATATATATATATATTAAAAAGTAAATAACTATTGATTAATTCTCTGTTAATTATCAGAAAGCACTACAACAGTAATATTGAACATTTAACTCTGAAAATAGAGAGCTGTTAATAAGGGACACATGAAGAACTTCAGTTTCCTGCAATCATTTAGAGCAGTGATTAAGCATGCATCTTCTCACCTCTTAATGGACTATACATGTCAGTAACTTTGGGAAAAATCGATGGGGGCAAAAGAGTGGGCATATACGGAGAGAAGTTTTGGTGGCTAAAAAGTTAATCATTTTCTGTAAGTCAACATCAATTTTATATATCTTCTAGCTTCTGTACTCAACACCGAAAGTGTTTCTTTCTGAGTCTGTATCAGATAATTTGATGATATTTTAATGAAGTGAAAATATGATACTGTTGTTTATGAAGTGAACTAATCTTGTTTGAACCAGCACAGGCTTCTTCTAGATTAGAATTTGAGTAAACTTAGAGACTTCTTAAAGTGAGTGCAGAAAAAACTGTGAACAGAAAAAAACTCCAGTAAAAAGTGATCTTACGTGTATTGTGTGATGTAGATGTGTAAATATTATGAGATATTTGAAGAGAGAGATGCAATCACAATCATATCTCAACCATAAAGGAAGGGCTGATGATTCTTTTTTTCTGAAATAAATCTGTCTTCTAAGAAGGAGATTGTAGCAATTCCGTAAGAGCTGCACCATTTATATCAGTTCAAATCAAATTACAGTTTGTCACAGCATATTCATTTTTTAAAACATTCTTAAGAAATAAATCAGTTTGAAAAATTAAAATGCAAAAATGATAATATCTTTCCTTATTTATTCAAACTCTGATTTATTTCTTTTAAAGAGATCTAGAAAAATATTACTCTTAAATATAACAGCTACCCTGCAGAAGTCTCATTAAATCTTGGCATGATGATGATGTTATGATGGATGTCATGTGTCTGAAATCTTAGCACAAAACATGAAATGAGTGTAGGATGAAATGTAACAAACGTGAAAAGATGTGCCTCTGTAGGCCACCTTCCATACTGGTCTGCTAAGGGTGTGAGATCATGGGAGAAAGAACTTCCTCAAGCTTTTTCTTTTTCTTTCTTTTTTTTTTTTTTTTTTTTTTTTCCCCTCCATCACCAATAGCTTCAAACATGGATGTTAAAGAAATACTGCTAATTTGTGTAAGAAGATTTGTCATTCATAGTCAGGAAGAATCTAGTCATCTTCAAAGCATAGTCTGTCAGTTCAATTTAGGTAGTGCTGAGTTTGTGATTGAGTATATTAAAGACACTGCCATTAACTGGCCATGAAAAAGTTATCCTGTCTATCATTAGAAGATGATAAAATGCCTTTGCAGTGTTTTGATTAATATATAGTATTGCAACTAGAGATATATCTAATTCTCATATCTGATTTTGTTCTGAGAAATTATTTTTGGATATTTTGATGCAATGGTGGCTCTGAATACAAGAGGATAGATACCATTATTTAAAGAGGTGCAAAGCACTAAAAAGATGAAGGTATTTGCAGTATATTCTTTTAATTGGTATTCATAAATTTTATGTGATGTCTCTTACTACTGGAATGTCAATGATAATATATTGTCAATATATTATGATGCACCATACAAGGAAGTAGGTGCAATGAGATGTCAACAGTATATCAAAAGTAATTACAACTCCAGTGAACAGTTTTGACAAATTTGAGACTTTTTTGGAAGTTTTTTGTTGTTTTTGTTTTCTGGTTAATTTAAGAAGCCCTAGAAACATCTATGGCAAATGTTTAGCTCTGTGGGAGAAACAAGAGAAAAAAAAAACTGTTTCCAAGGTGCTTTAAAGTACAGTGTATCTAAATCAAATTAAATATTAATGGTTCAGACATCTACTGGTATAACACATTCACAGAAACATGCATCAAAGGGTTTCCTAACTTATAAAACACTTATCCATGGGATTGCAGAGAATGAAAGTGCACCTGAAAGAAAAGACATCCTGAATTGTTTCACAAAATATGAAATTCTCTGTGAGAGAATTGCACTCACTCACAGCACTTAAACAAGTAACTGTAAAATCAGCAAGGATGTAAAATAGATTCTGTATTTAAAATAATTCATAAAATTACTGTGTGAGCTAATTAAAGAAGACTAGAGGGAGTTTAATTGCTTGGGGCGTTAAAATTTAGAGTGGATGAGACACCAGGGGGTCTATTCAAAAACCTTTGAAACCTTTTGAAGTCATCAGAAGGCTGTCCCCTGAATTTCAGCAGTTTTTTGAGTCAACCATAGATTGTTGTACTAAAGAAATTATTCTCCATTGTTTTGATATGCAAGTTCATCTCTTAAAAATGTTTTCCATTTTCTGGCTTAAGCATTTCTAAAGATAGGAGAGGGTGAGGAGAAACTATATATATATTTTAATCCTTCATATTACATCTAATTCCAGTATGAATAGTAATGAAAGCATATTTTCCATTACTTAAGGTTATATATTTCCATTTTCCTCTATTAATAAAATACATGAACCTTGTTTTTGATAAAATTTCAAGGTCTTTTTCTACAAACAAACAAACAAAAAACAACAACCAAACAAAAAAAGAACACAATAAATTTTCCAAGCTGAAAATTAATGTTGGAATATATATATATGTTTGTTTGTGTGTGTGTGTGTGTGTGTGTGTGTGTGTGTGTGTGTGTAACAGAATTTGGAGTCAATAAATGGAATTTTTCATTATCACTCATAATTCATCATGTTGTGAAGATGTGTGGACTCTAATACAGAATCTAACAGGAAAGAATCGTCCATTCCCTTAAAGTTTTTCATTAGATATTTCAACACTTTAGAATTAAATTTTTAAACACTTTAAAATGGATGAGTACATTCCATTAGACTTGCATATGCATAACTCAGTTCTTTCAATAAAGACCAGAAAATTCTATGTGAACTATAACTTCCATTTCTGTAAGTCTTGCAAAATTCTTGTACGTAAGAATAGGTATATAAGAATACATGTACATAGAACATGACCCAGTATAGACCCAGAAATCCCTTCCAGCCTCAAGCATTTGATGATTCCATGAACCAACAAAAGTTAAAACATATTACTAAGGACATTTTCCAGATATTTCTTGAACAGTGACAGATGTAGTGCATCAACCACCTCCCTAGGAAGCTTGTTCCAG
The DNA here is from genome assembly GCF_987193195.1 of Phasianus colchicus. Classification (NCBI taxonomy): domain Eukaryota; kingdom Metazoa; phylum Chordata; class Aves; order Galliformes; family Phasianidae; genus Phasianus; species Phasianus colchicus. The sequence goes on from NC_143436.1 coordinate 12,656,343, forward strand.
TGTTCAAGCTCTCTCCCAGTAAACATTTTTTTCCTGATCTCCATTCAGAATATCCCCTGATGCAGCTTTTTGTCAATGCTTCACATCCTAAAATTGATTTACAGGGAGCAGAGCATGGCACCTCCTTCTGCGCTTCCCCTCCTTATGGAGTTGCAGAGGGCAATGAAGTCACTTCTCAGCCTCCTCTTCTCCAGCCTTTAAACCCAAGTGTCTTCACCCTCTCCTCGTAGGACATCCCTTCCAGCCTGTTACCAGCTTTTTACACTCCACTGGATGTTCTCAGTTATCTTAATATTCTTTTTATACTATGGAGCCCAGAACAGCACATGTTATTCAAGGTGAGGCTGCACTAGTGCTAAATATTGTGGAAAAATCACCTCTTTTGACTTGCTAGCTGTGCTGTGTTTAATGCACCCCAAGATGCAATTTGCCCTCCTTGCTACAAATGCTACTGGGCACTCTCCATCTGCATATTCTTTAATTAAAGTGAATATTCATGAGCACACAGTGAGCAAATTTTCAGAATCATGGAATTACCAAGGTTGGAAAAGACTTCCAAGATCATCTAGTCCAGCTGTTCATCTGCCACCAATATCTCCCCACTAAGCCACGTCCCTTGATTTAACATCTAAGAGTTTCTTGAACACCTGCAGGGATGGTGACTCAGCCCCCTCCCTGAGTCCATTTCAGAACCTGACCACTCTTTTGGAGAATATTTTTTTTTCTAATATCTAACCAGAACCTCTTCTGGGGCAACCTGAAGCAGAGGCAGTAGAGGCCAACCCCCACCTTGCCACACGGTCCTTCCAGGCAGTTGTAGAGAGCTGAAAGGTTTTCCCTGAGCCTCTTCTTCTCCAGATAAATAATCCCAGTTCCCTCAGCCACTCTTTATAAGACTTGTGTTCCAGCCTGTCAACAGCTTTGTTGCCCTTCTCCAGGGCCTCAGTATCTTTCTTGTAGTGAAGAGCCCAAAAATATATGGCAGTCATTTATAAAATCAAGTACTCACTTGCATGTATAAGGAGTCATTTGGTATGATAGAGACAAGCTTTAAAAAGAGCAAGTTTGCAGATGACATCAATATGTGTGGTGCAGTTGACACACCTGAGGGATAAGATGCCATTCAGAGAGACCTAGAAAGGCTCAAGCAGTGGGCCCAGGTGAACTTCCTGAGGTTCAACAAAGCCAAGAGCAGTGTCAGGCATCTGGGTCAAGGCAACCCCCACTATCAGTACAAGCTGGGGGATGTAAGGATGGAGCACAGCCCTGCCAATAAGGACTTGGGGTACTGGTGGATGAGAAGGTGGATACGAGCCAGAAATGTGCCCACAGCCCAGAAAGTCAACTGTATCCTGGGCTGCATCAAAAGCAGAGTGGCTAACAGATAGAGAAGGGTGTGATCCTCCTCCCCTACTCTGCGCTGGTGAGACTTCACCTGGAGTACTGAGTCCAGATGTGGAGTCCTCAGTACAGGAGAGATATGGACCTGTTTGAGCACTTCCAGAGGAGGGTCACAAAAATGATCAAAGGGATGGAACAGCTCTCCTATGAGGACAGGCTGAGAGAGCTGGGGCTGTTCAGCCTGGAGAAGAGATGGCTGTGGGAAGGCCTGAGAGCAGCTTTCAGTATCTAAAGGGAAGAATATAAGAAAGATTTGATCCACTGAAATTTACAATTTCTGTTCATCCATGAAGTGGTTCATATGTGTTACATATACTGTAATAAACCATTCAACGTCTTTCAATAAATCAAAATCAAATACGTCCAGAAATGGATCTGAAAAGCCAAAATAATGATGTTTTAAAAGTATCTGCGTGCATCATTAAGTTGTAACAGCAGAGTTGTTAGTATTTGTATTTTATTTTATCTGTTTATCTGTTTATCTATCTGTATTTGTCAATGAGATGTAAAAAATAGATTTTTTCAAAGATTACTGACATTTTGCTCAGTAGTTTGATCTGTTTTATTAGTGGTTGCCACAGACAAGGTATGCAGAGAGAAACTTGCCTTCAAAATCTCTCTATTGAGCCTCTCCTTCAATTTAATTATTTTATAATGTATTCATTGATACAAGGGTTGTTACAAATTAACAAGAAGAGATGTAAAAAGACATGATGCCACTTCAGAACTGTAAACTTCAATCTAGTTGGAAAAAAAAATAACCATTTTCTGTCTTTCTATCATGACTAAATATAGAATTAAAAGTACTTCTACATGTGCTATTTAAAATCAATTGAAATGCAGAGTAATGTAAATTCATTTTTTGTTGATTCCATATTAAATACAACATTTGCTTATATTTTTACTGCACAGAATGAAATAAAAATGCCAATGCCGTTCATACCTTTTGCAAAGACAGCTTAACAGTAAATCTTTTCTATGGTAATATTATGAAACAGTGGTGGTGTACCCACTTTAACTCTGCAAGGCACAGAGTCGTGACAAAACTGGCTGAAAGTCATTCTGATCTTTTGGCTGTAAACCAACTACAGTGAATAGAATTTGACATCAGATTTTGTCAGTGGATTGTTTTATGTAAGAAAATCATTATGAGCTAAACAGAAAATACATTCTTTATTCAGGAAAAGTTTAGGACTGGACCCATTAGTAAAAGACATTGCAGACATTGAATAATTTCTCTGTGAATCAGTTACATGGAGAATTAGGTTCCCTTATAATCCCACATAATATAGGATTGTTGCAGAAAACCTCAATACTAAAATTCTGCAGATTGGCAGCACCTAGGCAGAGTTTAGGCAAGTGCATACATGACTGAGTACTGACATTAAAGAGGGCATGGGAAATATCATCCTGTCTTTGACCATAATAGAAAAGATGACATGGTGGACAAGATAGTTTGATAAAAGATTCTTAGGTCAAAAAAAAAAAAAAAAAAAAAGAACAATTTTTACTAGAGTGCAAGTTATTAATCCTATGTTTTCAAATAGTGGGAAAGATTTATATCACAATACAACCTTATGTTTTTCCTGAATACTGTTAAATTCATTTATTCTTTTCCTATCTGTTCTGTTCATGAGAAGACTTGAATGAATCTTCCTGGTAATATTCTGTGCATGCTAATAATTATTTCTGATATCCTAATTTGTCCTATGATGTTTCATTTCCTAAAAGCTATGGTTTGACTGAAAAAGAACCAAAAAACATAACCAACCAAAAGAAAAAAGAAAAAAAAAAAAAAAAGCCTGATAGATACTGGAAAAATAGTAACATGGCACCCATTCTTAGAATTTTACTTAAGAGCTTCTTCAGCTCCTTTTAATATTTATAGAATATTTTCTTCTCAAAATACTGTGAAAAGATATAAATCAGAATGTCAGCGTGGAGATGGGAACCTGATAATAAAATAAGTAGTGTAAATTTTTGGAGGTCACACAGAAAGCTAGTGGAAGTCTCCAGAATAGATCAGAACATTTTTGCTCATGATTCAAATGCCTGTACCCCTCAAGTGCAAGTAAGATTTAACAATCTACTTTTCTGTTTACTGTCCAGGCATAGAAAAATCCTAACCTGAGAAGCTAATTTCTAACAAGACATAATAAAACAAGAGAAGTGGCTTAGTATATGACATGCAGGCACGTAAAGGTAAAGCTGAATTGTATATCAAGTTTCCTCCAGGGCCCACATCTATGAACATGGAAATATGGGAACATAACCTAAATGATGAGGCTGTGTAATTCCCTGCGTTATTTTAATATTTATTTTCTGTAAGGAAATGCTATTTGCATATGAAACAAGTCAGATAGCAAAATGTTTATGAACAGCAGCAGCTTATTGACAACATGAAACATAACTCATTATATTTCTCTTCATCCATTCTAAAAACTCACTAACTGCAAGAAATAAATGTTTATTGCAGCACAAGTTTTAAATCAATTTTCTCAACCAAGGTAAGCTTAGATTCCAGTTTAACTGCAGAAATATCTACTTGAGATAGCAAAGGAGAGAAATGGAAGAAGGTAAATAGCTTTTTCAGTCATCTAACATTGCCTGATGATGCTGTGGGCATTTTTATGTTTTGTTTTTATAAGTAATTTTTGCATAGACTAATAATAATTTTGGATTATATTAAGCATTTATTTCCATAATCTTCATTTACAAATGTTCATTGCCATTCACACTTGAATATATAATTCTTCAATGAAGGAATTTCTATATTTACTGGTAGATTAACTAAACATTTTGTAAGGTTGCAAAAATCATTATTAGTTCCAGCTGACATTTAATAAGCAGTCTTAACAAATAAGGTGAGTGAAATTTAGACAATTAATTCCACCAGAGAAGGCTGTCTTTGAGCACATTTAATTGGTCAGATGCATCTAAAGTTCTCTCTCAGCAATGTAATGTTGTGTGCACAAAGATATTTCTCTAGCATTAAACATTATCTCTCTGAAAATTAGTTGCTGATAAATTAGGTGCTGATGGGGAGCCAGTAGAGTGCAGTCAACTGTGAATGTGAAGATAGCACTATTTGCATTCCTTATTATTCATAAAGAATTACAGGACGCCCACACATCTGACATGATTAGAACGCATGAACAGTAGATTAAAAATCATAGTGAATTGAACATAGAAAATGAAGTGGAAAAGAAAATACGTTTTGTCCATTAAAAGAAAGTAATGTTTGTTCAGTATTTCCTAAATGCTCCCGGAATTTCTGTGCTGGCTGTCTTCTCAAGCAACTGAAAGTTTTACCCTTCTTTTAGAATTTCTCTGTGTTTAGGTTTCAATTGATGCTATTGCCTAGGAATTACATCAGAGAGCATTTTGCAAACCCTAACTAACCCTAACAGCTCAGAAGTGCTTTTTTTTCCTGTCTTGTTTTTTCTGTTCTAGGATTATAACTTTCAGTAGTGTTAATGTGAATTTCTAATATTTAAAGACTATTATGAAGTGAATATATTTATCTTAAAGAGTGGTAGAATGGATTTGACTCCTTCCATTCTACTGAGCAAAGGTAAATGTGCTTGCCCTAAATAAGTACAGATAGTAGTATCTGTTAATTGTATTAAAATATGATAAAAGAGGTGTTCTATAATATGCTTGAAAAAATACGTATCTGGAAGTTGGTGCAGAGTTTACAGGAGGGGAAGCTGTTCATAACATCACTGAATTTTGGATCAAATCTCCCAAAGTTGCCAAAGAAGTATAAGACTGCTTTTATTTAACTTGCAGGTTTCATGACAGTCTTGAGTTTCTCTGTTACGGCTTTCAAGCTGAAAGAAGCTCACTGACATTTTCTGACTGAAATCTGATTGACACTTTTTTCCCCAATAAAAATAAACTGATACTGTATTGAGCTCTGCATTTGAACTCCTTACACTCTAGTGGACTCTCACCCTGATACTTACATTGGTGTACCCTAATTCAAGAATAATTCTACTAAAATCATGCTGATTGCATTCTAGCATTGATTGTGTGTGCATGAATAGATGTATCCAGTCCTCTGTTTGTTCTGACAGTATTCCTGACCACTGGTCGGCCCTGCAGCTGGCGGGGAACTATGTTAGAATGCAGAGCCTGAGGCTGTATGCCTTTGTCACAATCACACAGTTTCTGGATCAGAAGGTTACAGAAACAGTGCTTTTGTTTGATTTGACAATCCATTTGTTTGATTTGACAATGTCTGTCATAATCTTTGACCGGAGTTTTCAAAAAGTCTCCAGAAAGGAGAGGGCATAGAGATCTGTAAATTATACCACAAGAGCTAGTTGTACTTAGCTTCTGAGAGATTTAATGAACTTTCTTTACATGGTGACCACGATAGCAGAAGAAATTTGAAATTGGCAAATACAAAATAAATAATACGAAAACATATATTTGGGTTATCTATGTACCTCACTGAATCTAAGGATACTGGAATTGTTCTTCTGACAACCAAGGTGCCATTTCAGGGAGAATCTTTAATAACTCTGCTCAATGCACAGGAGCTTTCAAAAAGACAATGATAAGATCAAAAAACAAGTAGAAAATAATATGGACAGACAGTATTCAGTATCATCAGTTTAAATATCATGCTAAATTTTAATCTCCTCATTTAAAGAAAGAAATTGAAAGAATTTGGAAAGAAAAACAAATAGAAATGAAAGAGTCCTTGAAAGGCTTGAGGAGAGCTTGAAAAGTCTAAAAATCTTGTATAGAAGGCAACTAAGATGTAATACATTAGGTGTAATGATAATGTGATCAGGACTTCTTTTGTATCTTTTGTCGTTATACTGAAAGGGAGAATAGTCACTAAAATGGAAAATAGTCACCAATACTGAATTACAAGGTGTTTAATTATTGTTATTTTCCTTTCTTTTACAAAATGTTAAATTAGACTGTGAATAAGTCAAGATTTAGAATTTGGAACTGTTTTAAGAATAAAGGAGATGCGTGTGAATATGAAGAACACTTGCAGTCACATCAGATAAAGCATGTTCTTTTTAGATGGAATAAAAACCCATAGAGTTCTGAGTCTAGGTCAAACCATTAACTAATGGTGGTTTTTTTGCCTATGGGTTGATTGTTTCATAATTGTCAACTTAAGAGTTCCTTTCACCTTCATTTGAAGTGTGGGGTGGTGGCCTCTGTCAAAGATGTGATACTGGATTAGATGGATAATTGGTCTGATTCCTTATGACAACTCAAATAAATCTCTGTAAAATCAAAGTAAAAGGGAAGAAAATCTACCTCATACATTTCGCTGAAGATGAAAGTAACTGCCTTGTGTGCTGTTCTTTTGGGGGCCAGGGATTAATACTTGCAAGTATTTCTGCTACACCTAAATAAACCAGTAGTGAGGATTTCTGGAGATTGTGCCAACATGCAATTCATTGCAGAAATAGCTGTTCAAATGTAAATACTGAAAAATTAATAAAGCTATATAAGTATAGCCTCTTGCCTGTACCAGTAGTCTTCTGCAGCCTCGTTCACCCAGGCAAAATACATCTGTATTTCTACACTGTTCATTCCAGTATGCAAGCCAGCTTTTTTGGGTGGTCCTGTGTTCAGCCAGGAGTTGGGTGTGATGGTCCTTATGGGTCCATTCCAATTTGCAATATTTTGTGATTCTATGATTGTATGGTTATATTTGACCAGTTAGTTGTACCATGTTCTGCTGCATATACTTGTTCTTCTGGAAAAAAAGATCCAGTACTGAGTTTGTCTGCCATTTAGTCTAGATATAGAAATTTTAGGCATTTTTGGTCCATTAGATTGGCAAAGAAGACAAAAATATATACTAACTTTCAACATTGGCATGATTACTAGATCTGTACACTGAAATCATCAGTTCATTAGGAAAATAGCAGGAACAATTCTTTTTATTCTGAAGGGTGCTTGAAAGAAAGAGTCCTTTCCTTCTTTGGTTTTCAAGGAGAGTATGCACAAACAGCCATGGGTTATATTTAACGAATGCAACAATAAATTTTTCTTCTGTGCAATCTCTTAACAAGTATGTCAGGACACAGAGAACATTCTGTTTTTTATCCATGTTCTGTTGCTTTTTGTGTCTGTTTTTGTGCTGTTTTGGACAGCTGTGATCACTGGAAGGACAAAATGCTGATCACAAGATGAAGGGAAGCTTAGGAACAAAAAAGAGAAATGATGTTTCTCAAATAAAAAGATCATACAGATAAAAAAAGGAAAATGCCAAGATTCATTATTCTCAGAATAATGTGTCTCATACTCATCTTTCTGTAATGACCAATATTTGGATCCAGCAGCACTGGATGTTAGCTTTTGATAGGAGTTGATTACGTACTCCGGGCCATTTCAAAAAGCACCGGTATAATTCAGTTACTAAAAGTCTGATACGGAGAAAAACGTAACAACAAAAAACATTAGAAAAACAACATTTTCTTGATAGACTGCTTGCAAGGTGGGAAAAGGAAAGGACCCAAGAGCATAGAAATATGAGGGCAAATAGTCTTGACTACACTGGATTTATACAGTAGCATTTGGAGCATTATGGAACTCCTGGTTTTTAATGCCAGACATACAGGAAACATCTCAAGCAAGTCATACATTTCTGGTGTCTCTTTCTGTAGACAGCTGTACTTTGCCCTTGCAGCTGTATGCTTCTTGGAGCCATGGGGGCAACTGGGGCATCTTTAAGCCTCACCTGGGCCATCTAAGTCTTCCAAGCTGTTGGACAAGGTCCACTGAATCGTTTACTCATTTCTCAGTCAACCAGTATTGGCTGATGAAAGCAAGAAGCATGTTAGAAGAATTTTGTTTTATTGGAAGAATAGCTAACTCTGATAATAGTGCCTGGTATGTGTGAATGGTGGAGAAACTTTCAGCACTGAAAGCCCATCTATTTTGTATAATGTTTGTTATTAATTTGTTGTCCTAGCTCTTACATCTTTAGATAGATAATATATCGACGATCTATGAAATGGTAAAGAATCCTCCCAACAAGAAGACTGTAGTATTCTTTTCCACTTGGCACAAGATGTTACATCTCTGGAAATATTTTCCCATATCCAAAATACAGCCAATCCTGGGAAAAATATTTGTATTGATATATATGTAATACATGAGTAGCTCACTACAAACAGGTACCTTGGAGAAGAAAAGGCAGTGCTTTAGCCAGGAATTAAGATAAGTTTTAGAGGTATCACGGGACTGCTTAGTGTGTTCATGTGCCAATTCCTTTATTTTTAGTATCTGACATCCGAGGCCTAGTGATAGAAACAAATCCTCCTGCTGACTTGCCCATATTCTTCCTTGTCATGCCCAGATTTTTCTGAGAAGTTGTGCCTGGAAATTGCAATGATGCAGGAGGAACTTCTGGAGTGTAAAGTGGCATTTATTGGCCACACTGACTCAAATGTTTTGTATTGTTCAAGTGTTAAACATATAAACACTTGCATGCTTGAATACAGTTCACTTGTTTAGGATAAATCTAAATCTTGGCATATTAAGATTTATTGTCTCAGCATATTCTGTAGCAGTATCCTGTCAAACAATTTATATTCACAAACACCAGATTTTTGTCAGTTATATAGGGAACTCAACTTGCATAAATCAGACACAAAACATATGTATACGCTTTCATGTAAAAAAAAATATAAGTCAGTCTCTGCAGGAAATGTAAAGCTGAGCTATCCGGAGGGTCAGATAGTCCTTTCTCGTTCATTTCCAGTTCAGAACTCTACCCTTTTTCCCATTTTGTGTCCCAGGCGAAGCAGCTGGTTGGCTGATCTTGCATGAATGATCAGCTGTGTCCAGCACATATTCATGGAAGAGAAAATTGCAGTGCAAAGGTACACAACTTAACAGACCATAGATTAGTATCACAACCTTGTCCATACAGCAACCAAATGTATGTGAATGAATATATCTGATGTAATGGTTCCACAAGGTCCTCTGCATGTTCAGTGTCAGAGATATTTCAAATATCAAAGAAGACCATTTGGATATCTCAACATAACATTTAATGCACAGACTTCATAACATTTTTCTTAGGGTTTTTTGTTTGTTTGTTTGTCTGTTTTTTAGGAAAAGATGTAATCATGGTTAATGCCATAATTGGCATTACCAAATGCCAAAATAATTATTGATTTTTTTTGTTATCATCTTTGATCACAAACACTGATAATAAGGCTGATTGATTCATATTTTCTATATGTGATGTTTTACACTGTGGACAAATGACCAAAATGTGAAGTAAAAAAGTTTCATGCCTCAGGTAGGAATGACTGATCCTAGACAGGAGCAAGTTTACCTGTAATACAACCCGCAGGATATGAGTTTTGCCTATTCACTTTATTAGGTATTTTTCAGAAGGAAAGGCCATTCTCCTTGAAAAAAGGCCTCAGCTGCACAGTAACTGCATGGATTGGATATGGAGGCTGGAATAGAATGGACTTACTTCCATTATTTCCTTTCATACTCTGAACTTTTAGCCCTCTTTACAGGATACATGCCAATTGCATTCAAACATTATTCTAAAATTCTAAAAATGACCTAATATGTTATGTTTGGTTTTGTTTGTGGTTTTGTTTTACAACAGTACAATTTTAGAGCAAGAGAGGGAATTTGAATGGTTAAGAATGTAGCTGAGATTAATTTAGGGCCACTAACTTTGTTCAGGGTGGACAATGAAGCTTACGCTGCTAAAGGAGAAATTGGGCAAAAGTGAGACTGGAAGTAATGGACAGTGATAGATTGTGGATTCGCGAGGTATTGAAGAAAGAAAGATGTGGAGCCGATAAATGATTCTCAGTGAGAAAAAAACATCCACTGAGACATTACAAAAAAAAAAAAAAAGAAGAAGCAAAGCAAAGTGATGACAAGGTTGAGCAAATGGTAAATGGATGAGTTGATCCATAACTGAAACTCAGACTGGGAGGTGGTGTTAAGGATTCAAAGGGGATGTCACTGTAGCTGCATCAGCTCCCCAGTATAAAAACAAGAGGTTCTGTGTAAAGGAAAATCTCAGTAAGCATTATTTTCTCTTTATTTTCCTCGATCAATGTAAGCTTTGAAATGCTATGTATGTGGATCCATATTAGAGCTCTTGAGAGCCTGAGCATTGGCCGTGTTCATATTGTAATAGATAAGAGTGGAGGACTTGTTTGATTCATAACTCGTTCACTTTCTTTGAGTACTCCCATATCTCAAATTTAATTTATATTTCTAGATATATATTTAATAGTGGTGAAGTCAATAGGATTAGTTGGTAAACTGCATGCAGTTTTCTTTGCTTATATTAAATGTGGACATACTGAATGCTAAGGTCATCATTATCATACAGTCAAGGCTGAGGCACCATTGTGGAGCTGTAAGCTCAGGAGCTAATCTTTTCAAGGGCATAAATCTCATCCTGGAAGAAAGTATTTTCTTTATGTGGACGGATGGGCTTTATTCATATTAGGCAGCCTTCTTCCCATATCATGAACATAGAGGCAAAGTGGATTTGTCTTCTGTTCTCACAGAAAATGTCCTTGTCTGAAACATCGTGTTACTGAAGTTTGTTCTACCTTCTGACATGAAATGGTTTCCTGGGACTCTTCTTTCACAGACTGTCTTTGGAGATGACTGTAATGGTGAATAGGTGTCTTTCACAGAATTTCCATAGTCCTTACTACTCTCCTTTAGTATTTTTTTATATATAGTATTTTTTTTCCATCTTTTATCTTTTTGTAAATTCCCAGATCACAGAGGTCTAAACAATTTCATTTCCAGTGGGCAATTATTATGCCATAATGATTGGCCCTATGGTTTTCTCCCAGACAGAGACAGAAAAGACAACTTCAGCTATTATTTCTTCATGTGCTACACAATTTGTATCTTAAAAATTGGCCTTAGGGAAACAGTTCAGTCTTGTCAAAATCTGCCACTCAGTGTGTTTCTGCCCCACACTCTCCCGTGTTGCAGCTGTGACTGACCTCTGCAAAGTCTTGTCACGAATTCATGCAAGCTTTAACTCTTTTTAATTTTTTAGATAGGAAAAAGAAAGAGATTTAACGAAGCAGGTCACAAAGACAAAATTTTAAAATGCACAGCAGTTTATCCTGTAGTGAAAGCCAGTGCCTGACAAATAAAATTGCAGCAGCAATAAAAGAGAAGTGTCCCAGTCTACAAAGCTAATGATATCTCTGGTAATTAAGATACAAAGATTGTGTAAGTGCTGTGGTTTCTAATGTATAGCAGAGCTGGTGGAGCGCTTTTGCCTACTCTATTTTCTTTCTGAGTGAACAGATAATAGGTTCATAGTTTAAGTTGAAAATAAACTGTATTACAACATTAAGTCCTTAATTATTTGACCATTTGGAGTACAATTGAATATCTCTAAAAAGTGGTTGTTAGTTTTGCTGGCATTCCTGAGTTTTAAATGGGAAAACAAATGATATTTTAAATTGAATACTTAAATACTCAAAACAAATCTTGCCATGAGCACTTACAAAAGTTAATCTCTACTTCTGCTTTTTATGAATTGGGGGAAACGGCTGGTTTCAATTGCTTCTTTAAACCTGAATTTCTTTTAGTGATAGTGAATATATACCTTATTGAATAGGTATTATCTTTAAGTACAGTAATTTTAATTCAAAAGTAAGCCTGCTGTCGTATGATTAAAAAAAAAATGTGTTTGAGATTGCAGAAGATAGAACAGTAATCTTATATTTAGATTGTCTTTTTTGCAGATAGCTATGCAGACTTTTCAGCTGGAGCTTTGAGTGATCAACAATCACTTTCAGTTAATTAACTCTCACATCTAAACAGTGAGGCCATCATTTTTCATCCAGTTTCTATTTATTCTGCATTGTCCATCTGGAGTCATTAAAGAAAGAATAACAAAATGTTCTGCAATGTGTTCGTGGGTATGTATTTGTGCATTTGTATATTTTAGGCATTAAAACCCATTTAGTTTTTACCTGATTACAGGAGAGGCATTCATCAGCATCTATCTGTAATTTGATTTTATGCTGACCCCATTTCCTACAGGGTAATATTTCAAACTGTGCATGCAACAAAACTGTCTGGCAGCAAAGTCCATGGAGCCAAGTAGAAATGTGCTACTAGATAATTTGATCCTTTTCTTTCTGCACTTTTGATTGTCTTATGCTACTCTAGTGTCATTTACACCACACAAGCCAATGTGAAACTCATTAGTCATTTCCTGAATGTTAGTAAAAATGAAATGGCCGGTGATTGCTTTTTCTAGATATTTATGAATGTTCTAATATAAATTGGTGTAGTGGAATATATATATATGCTTACCAGAACTTTAGTGTTGGAGGGCTATATGGAGGTATGTTCAAAAATTAAATGCATTGCACTGAATAACTCTTGAAGTCTAAAGCAGCATGCATGTAATTTGTTCTGAAAGTAATGCCTCCTATTTATTTCCATGGAAGCTATGGCAGGTACAAAGAGCACAATAACAATATTTGATAGAGCAAATTCTCAGCTACAAAACACTATTTTTCAACACAGTAAGCTTCATTAGCTGTGCATTTTTGTGTGGCTCTCACCAAACCCTCAGTTTCATGAAAGTGTGTTAGTATAAAGTACTGATACTGCCTCTATCTGGCTGACCTGGCGTTTGCTGAGTGGCTCTCACTTGACCATATCTGAAGCTGTATGTAATGCAGAAAACATATGAGATCTTCAGCGTGGAGATCATGGAAGATAAATTTAGAGGCAGAAGCAAACTATTATGTTGCCTTGTTTGATGGTTGGACTAGATGATCTTGGTGGTCTTTTCTAACCTTAATGATTCTATGATTCTAAGCCTGCATGCTTGCTCGTAAAAATTGCACCAGCAGGGATGCCCCACTGTTGCTGTCACCAATGTAGAAACACACCACCCACCACTTCACTGTGCTCACATCCACTGGTTGGTCTCTGTAAATATTCAGCAAGCACCAGTGAATGTCAGGGAGTGCTATTTCTTCCAGGAGGAGTTCAGTTCCACCCCTTTGCTTCATCCACTCTTCCATGTCAGACATTGTTCTGTCAGACTGCCCCTCTGCTGCCATCTGTCATGCACAACAAAAAGTAGCTGAATATTGGCAGGAAGGTTCAACCTCTGCTGCCATGACAGCAAAAACCACCTTGCCTAACTTTTAATAAAATAGAAGGCATTACTTTTGGGTCAGCTTTCATATTTGATATCTGTCCTGCTGACCAGTTTCCTATTTGATGGTTAATTTTTTTTTCTGAATTCAGAAGCAAGAGGATATGATAATTCTATTTTTCAGTTAGATTGAATTACCCTATATCTGTAATATAACTCCACTAAAGATAACAAAAATATGCCAAGAAAGAGTTTGACCCTACTACATATCAAATTTAGCATTTAAATAGCTTCTGGGTTGTGTACAGAGACCTTAGTCAATTTAGTCCCATGCCAAAGCCATATAGGATGAAAAAAATGCATATGAAGAATTGGAAATTGAAATCAGAATGCACAGGCAAAATAAATGCAAAGTTTATTAAAATCTCTTTTTCAGGCTGAAGAAATTGTTTTGAGTTTTACTTTCCCACCTGACCTCCACCCATAAATACTAGTCTGGGTAAAATAGTCCTGTCACTGAATTTCGAGTGGACAAGCATGAATAATGGATATTTTTACGGAAGTTGTCAGCAGAAAGAGCAGAACATATTCTCACTTTAAGTGGCTATAACAGTCACAAACAGGCACTCTAATGTGGTAACCACAGTTGTAGTCAACATCTACTGCAATCTGTCCTCCACAAACACCTCTCTTTATTTTTGATTATTTTACGGCTTGAGGCACCATCAGGCGAGTTGCTTTCCTTCTCTGCAGGAGCTGCCACAGTCTGTTTTGGCAGTGCTGTGAAGTGTAGTGTGGCTGAGAATCACTGTGAAATTGAGAGCTGGGCAAAGAGAGTAAAAATAAAAGAACAGTCAGGAGGGCAGAAGGGAAAATGGAACAAAATTGCATACATATCAGAGAGGATTTTGTCAGTACACTGATAAAAAAAATCCCTGTGGCTGCACTCATGTAGATATTGTAATGAGCAGGGCTCACTAGCAAGGGCAGAGTTTCTGGTCCACAACAGAGACTCAATGGCTTTTGCAAAGAACTACCCCAAAAATCCTTAAGACTTTATTTTGTAAACTAAAAAAATATAATATATATATATATATAATTCATTTATCCTTAATCCTTATTTTTGTTATCCTTCTTTAAATGCATGGATTTCTAATGTCAGTTATTCAGATCTGTTGGTGAAGGTGCCAACACTCCTTGGATTTCACGGCCTGTCCATTATGCCAGCACTCATACTGAGGTTTGTTCCCTTCTCGTGCCCCTTCTATCAAAATTTCACCTTACCTATTAGTGTAACACTTTATGAGCTTGCTGCAGCTGAGACTACAATTGTGATACACCTACAGGCCCCGGGTATGACAATTAGAAAAAGACCCAATGGATACTGAGAAGTTTTTCAGTACAGCTCGATGGCTGTCCATCACTTTCACATCAGTTACTCTCAAATAATTCTACTCTGGGGACTTTTGTGTCTAGATATTACCTGTTACGTCTGTTTGAAAAGGACACAGAATGATACTCTGTGGATCACTGGTGATTGATTTTAGTGCTCAGGCTAAGAAATGCTGAGAAAGGCTTTGTTCATTTAAGACCTGTAGGTGGAAGATTTTCCACTGTCTTAATGAGTAGAGGAGCAGACTGTTGTTATGATACTGTGTACCTCAGAGAGAGCTTTTAGTATCTGAAAATGTCCTATGCAGGGAAGCTGAGCAAGGGTGCTATTCATGTACTTACTTACACAGAAACTGCAATGAAGGCCTTTAAAGGTACACCCACAAGACTCGTTCTGGCAGAGGATCTAGGTCCCTTATATCAATCCCTTCTACGTTTGTTTGAACTTGGGCTTACTTGTCTTTGTTTTTTATGGGGAAGCACAGTATTTCTGCAGATGTAAGAGGGCAAATAATAATAATGTCATTTAAACTACCTTTAAACCTGGAAGAGTCTTTATTGACTTAGTATATGAAAAGACTGAAAAATATTTTTACCCAACAGGATATACTTAGAGAGAGAGAGAGAGAGAGAGACAGAGTGTATGTTTACTTTTCCTTGCCTTCTGGTGAATTTCTTCTTTGAGAATTGGTTACATTAACATAACTGCTACAGACAAGGGTAAATAATGCCATTATTTTAGAGTCCCAGAACAGACCAGTTCATTTTTGCTTTTGCATTTTGATTTGTTTCCCCTGACATGAGCCTGGAGCTCTACTATTTTCTGCTATAACTTTTACCTGTAGAGTGCAAAGAAAGGTGAAAAGGCCTGTACCAGATGTCTGTTACATGCTCAATGTTTTTCACTGTGTTTGTCAATTAGAGCATTAGATTGAATGGTTCAAAGACTCTGCAGGCTTGACAAAGTTTTTCCTTTGTAGCATCATTTTTGTAGGAGGCAAGGATCACAGACCCACACTTCCTGTGCATGTCTGCGCCTTCATATTCCCTCAAAAAACTTTTGAATGTATCAGTGTATTTGAACTCAGTGTGACTGACAGAAGTAAAGGGCTCTAATTAATTAAATAATTAGATTTCCACAGATTTATGGATGTTTCAGTTGGACATCAAGGTCAATCAGTCACAAGACACTTCTATAGGAAATCATGTTTTATTAGTTCCAGTGATGTCAGAACTTTCTGCTGACTTTCATAAATCATTCAGCTAATCTGGTGCTAGGGAATATAGAAGCACACAAAACAGATTTACGTGGCTGTGCATTGCGCGGTTTTTGAACAGTCCAGATCTCAAAAGTCTTTATAAGAAATGTTGATGGTAGATTAACACCCAGTAAAATGTACATACCTAACATGATTTCATGACTGAAAACCTTGGATGTTAAGTGGCTAAACATTTCTTAGAAGTCTGTGTATCTCTGTCTTTACCAACACATATAATTTTGATAACACTGTGCTTCCGAGCAGAGGAGAAAGCGTTAGCATCTACTGTATCTCTTCAGTCTTAGTCTAATGTTGATTTTGAGGATAAACTGAAGCTGTGAGTTCCAAGTTCCTCTCTGATTCTCTGAAAATAAAGATTTGGACATATAAATTAAAAAAAAAAAAAAAAAAAAAAAAAAAAAAAAAAAAAGCTTCAGGTTTCTCCATCAACTTTCTGGAAACATTTTTATTTCCTGAGGTACATTAGAAATATTTCACAAATATGGTGCAGTAATCAACTACAGCTATAAAAATGAGATAGTTGCCTGGCTTTCCTCATGTTCAGCAGAAAGAGATAGGAGCTTCAGGAGAGTAACACATCTATCCTAAGATAAGTATTAAAGGTAAGTGGAATACATCGTCCTGTGGAAGTTCCTGTCTCTTTTTGTAAGGCAGTCTGGGTGATCAGCTTAGATTTGACAGCTAGCATTCCTGTAGCTAAAAGTAGATGAAATGAATCGCTCATCTACTCTGCAAATTGACATATCAATTTCTATTGGACTTTATGTGAAGTAAAGCATTCCTTCATGTAAAACAGACAAAATCTAGTCATTAATATTCCTTTAAATTGTCTGTTGTATCTTGTCTCATTTTGTTTTTTATATATATTTCATCATTACAGGCTTGTCCTCGTATTTCAAACCATAAAATGAAGGTCAGTATTCAAAGATGAGTATTTCAGTATAGTCATTAAACCTATATATTTTCAGTGCCTAAAGCAATGTAATATCTTCCTTAACCTAGTTGGGAACCCAGAGACTGATCTTGGTTTTGTGTTTTCCCTGAAGATTTTCCATTGCTTACACTAGAATTGTCAATAATTGAGAACTATTTGCCTTGGCCAGTCCATGTCATATTCTTGCATCTCAGAGTCTCTGAAATATTTATCCTTATTTTTGATAGATAATTGGTGTCAACTCTATGTAAAAGTTGAGCTCAAAAATCTACAGTGTGCTAGTTAAGGAATATTAAAGACTGAAAATTTTCTATTCTGTCTTCTCTACATTTATTCAGAAATTCTGCTAGGCAGTATTTGGTTCTATGTCTAATCAATCAGTTTTACTGTACCTGAGGGGTCTGTATTATTCCCCTAATTCATGATAAAGCAATGTGCCCTCTGCTAGGTACTGTGTGGTTCCTTTTCTCTGGTCATCAAATGCAGTCAGTCTTGAGAATTTGGAAATAACTTATTCAAAATAAAATGTATCAACTTTTATCACCTATCAGTACAAAAGATCCCAGTAGCAATAATCCCACAAGCAGCATCTATGCTACTTCTAAGTAAAACTCCTCTTCTAGACTTTTTCCTCACCTTTCACGCATAGGCACACAAAGGACTCTTGGCACTTTCTGCTACTTCATCTCTAAAATTGGACAATAGTCTGTTGTCTTCACTGTAGGCTTCCAAAACCGACAGAGACATTGCAGCTGTGACAAAGTGAGATGGATCCTGCTCCCTTGTTGTGGTGAACCAAGACTAAGTGCCTGTGATGCCTTGGTCATTGCAGCAGAGGATTGGACACTGCATGTGTTCAGTCACTGTCAGCTGGTGAAATGGGAAATTCTGAGCACATTTCCTCCGAACACATGGAAAAACACTGTAGATTTTGGTACCTAAGGTAACACACCAGAGAGAGAGATGCTGTAGTGCACTGCAGAATTGCTGCACTCCAGGTTGCAGGAGTTGCTGATATACATCAGTCCCCAACATTTTACATGTTCCTAATAGCATGCCTCACATTCTAAAATGTGCTTAATGAGGACTATAAGTGGTGCCTAGAAATATAGCTTGCAGATGTTTGAAGACAAGATAATGAAGTTCCATACATCAGAAGAGTGGCAATACTCAGTCCAACAACTCCACATTCAGAGTTACCATTTCATTCCTTCATATAACTACGATGCGGTATTGTTAATAAGTCAGCTACAAATCAACATTACTTTTGATATGGAGAAGGGGACATTACCACATTTATTTAAATATATATATATATTTTTTAAAGTGTAGAACTGACAAGGTTTTTTTTTTTCTTCACTCCTTGATGTGGTGCTATCATCATGCTTGATGTTTCCTTCATTTTATTATCAGAATCTGTGAACAAGCTTGAAGTAAGTTGATTCTTTATGAGCTACGACATTCATTTCAAAAACAAGACTAAAAATTCAATCTCCAGAGGAAAAAATTAAAATCATTAGGGAAATATGGAACAGAATGTCTAATCAAATGATCATATTGGATGAAGGAAAACCATGATTTAGCAATGAGACATTTTGCTTTGTAGTTAGAATTAACGTGGTAATTATAAAGAGTTATGAATTTTGCAACTATTATTTCTTTAGAAATATGTAACTGATTGAGAGAGAGGATTTAAAAATAAGTATTTTTAACATCAGGAAAAAATTGTTTTGAACTGTAAACTACTAATATAGAATTAAAGTATACATACACATACAAAGCGTATCTGTAACTGTGCAAGAAAACTTAATATGCTTCAAAAGCATAACATTTACTAGTGAAGGTAGGAACAGATGAGGGAAATATAGACAGTGAAGAAAGCAAATGTTGCTCCTGCGTTCGAGAAAGATACAAAAAAAGAGAAATGAAGGAACTTCAGGTTAATCAGCCTCACCTCAATGAAGGTGATGGAGCAAATAATCCTAGAAGTTGTTTCTAAACATTTCAAGGACAAGAAGATGTATGGGGATAGTCATCAAGGATTTGTGAATGGAAAATCACACCTGAGCAACCTGGTAACCTTTCTACACTTAAATGATTACCTTGGTAAACCAGAGGAGAGCAGGAGATGACATTTATCTTGACTCAAGTGAGTTATCTTGACTCAAAGTGGGGCTTTCACAATCTCGTCATGCACTAACTTAGCTGATGAAGTGCAGGATAGAAAAATGGAAAGTGAGATGGACTGAAAACTGCCTGAATGGGGCTCACACAGTCATGGTAAGCTGCACAAAGTCTAACTTTAGATGTAAATCTGTAATGTGCAGAGTAATAATTAAGCAACAAAAACATCTCACTTAGCAGAATGCCGTGAAATTTATACACTTTTATAGACATACTGGTACAATAGAAATTGATTTATTTTTCAGGTAGGTGAAACACCTAAGTTTAAGTTTAGACTAAGTCGTATCTTAAGGAATGCCTTCTGTGACTGAGCAGTGAGCAGGTTTGGGAAGCAGATCTTTCCCAGGATTTGTCCTTTGGAAATACCTTGCTCACCTTTGGGCCATGTCAGCATATTGAACTGACATATTTAAGGAAGGAACAGAGAGAACAAAGCCATATGTACACATAAACTTTCTGCATCTCTCTCAATGTGAGACTGTAGGTGTAAATCAAAGAACAAGATTTCAGGAACAAGTCAGATAGCTTGGAACAGCTGCAAATTATAAGATTTTTTTTTCCTGCTTCAAATATATCCTCAATTACCTTTCATTTATTTCACTGTAAAAATTACTTAACACTATATAATGTTGAAAAGAACAGTGGTTTAGGCAAAGTTACACTTTTCACATTGAAACAGGACTACTTTGACAGGTTCCTATAAGATTGATTTTACACATATGTTTTAATTTTACAGAAATGAGAAGTATTCTTTTTGAAAATGAGTAACTAGATTTGTATGAACGATCTCACAATGTCTATTGGCCTCTAGGGAACGGCATGGAGCTGTGTCAGGGGTGGGCCAGGGGGGGTTAGGGAAAGGATCTGCACCAGAGGGCGGTGGGCATGGAACAGGCTGCCCAGGGCAGTGGGCATGGCACTGAGCTGCCCGAGTTCAAGGAGCGTTTGGACAATGCCTTCAGACATGGGGTTTGAATTTTGGATGATGCTGTGTGGAGCCAGGAGCTGGACTCTGATCCATATGGATCCCTTCCAACTCCAGATATTCTGTCATTCTGTGATTCTATATTGTGTTACAAATGAGGATAGAAATATTTCATTACTGATTGTGTGATGATCTTTAAGTCCCTTCAAACCCAAGCCATTTTGTGATTTTGTGATTGTCATGTAGTAAATTCTGGAAGAAAGCTAAAATTGGAGTGTGGTCATTTCTATCCTTTTTAAGTAGCAAAAATGTATTATTATCCACTCAATTATAATCTGGAAATTAGCCTTTCTTTAAGTTATGTGGCTGGAATTTGTTAAGTAGTGAATAGGTCCCTTGAAGAATTGGAAGCCTACCATGAATAGATTCGTCGTATTTTATTGTATTATTATTATTACTGTAATGCACTTTCAATGGAGAATGTTAATTAATGTAAACATTTCTATTTCTACAATTTGTACAGTTATTAACAAAGTAGTTAAGTAAAGCAAAAATTAAATTTTAATTCTTCAGTCTCAGTTGTTACTCTTAAAATTATGCAAGATAATTCAGTTGTTGTCACCCATACTTATTGCTATTCTGAAGAGAGGAGGAATTTCAGTGAATTGGCATGGAATATGGTGTCGTTCTGCTATTCCAAGCAGTCATTTGAGGTAACTTGGTGAGGAATCATGCCAATCTGTTCTGTTTTACTCATTAGTGTGGCTACATGAAACTAAGGGGTACATTTGCAAAATGAAGTACTTTGTGAGAGTCCCTACTTCATTTCTTGGGACCTCAGTTGCAAAACAAGAAGTCTATATTTTCAAGCCAAACTGAGCATCTCATGTTCCTGCTAAGGCCAGTGGAAAGTATCAATGCTCAGCTCTTCAAAAACCAGAAAAACAGATGTTAATCAGGAAGTAGGTGAGAAAGCCTTATCAGTAGAACTTCTGATGAAATGAACCCTAGTCCTAAAACCAAAACAGCTGCCTCCTTCCCCCCTCCTACAAATTCAAAGGAGAAAAGTAAGAGTCTTATACAGACTGGGAACTAGAGTATGTTTTAATTATATACATATAAAAACAAAACAAAACAAAACTACACAAAACTAGAAGTTTTTTAAACACTTTATTAGCTACCTATCTAATTGTGCATTGTGATGACAACTGCTAACGAGCTCAGAGGAAATACTAATCTGGAAACATTAAGGTATTTAGGTTTCTGTATTTGAGTCTATAGCTATATTAAACTACTTCCATTAATTAGATGAAGAAGAAAATGAATTCTCAAATGTCCACATCATGAAACAGGAATGTTTTGTAAATTTAAGCTTAAATAATACTACTGCTTCTAACAGGTTTATCCAGTAGCATTCAGTACCTGGGACTGGCTGACTGGCTACTTCCCATAAAAGTTAGGAAATGCCAAAAGATCAAAGAAGTAAATTTTCTGTTGTGAACAAGAAATGTTTTATAAATATTGAGGCTAAATTCATGTCATATTTTCTGCATGCCAAAAGTATATATCTAGTCTGTCTCAGCTCTCTCTTAACAATAGCAAACCTTTTATACAGAAGATGAGAAAGAAAGCAAGCACTAAATGTTCAGACTGAATAAAATACCTGAAGAGAATGATGCTGAAAGTGGCAAGCATTGGGTATGAATGTTAATTTTATTATATGTGTAACTTTATTGGAATTTAAACAGAGAAATAAACTGCTTCTGAAGATATTTGAAAAGCAAGAAAGTAAAAGCATTTCTCTTATTCAGAAATAACACTGTTCTCTATACTACACTAGTTCATTTTATTAAAGAAATAATGTTTATCCCCAGTACATGCTGCTGTTTTCACTCCCATTTTTGATGTCACTTTCAGATCAACATTAATTCAAACAGATTCTGGTATTTTATTTTGCCTGTCCATCAGCGTGCTCAATAAATTTTGTCTGTAGACTGTGGCATTCTAAATGGAATTTGACTTAAATTAAGTTTACCTCAAAATCTCTAAAACCACTGTGTGTGGGGGAGCTGTCTGTGCAATCAGCATCGTGCTGATTCCCAACTGATGTTCTTTACCCACCAAGTGAGAATTAGGCGTTTTTTGCCTCTGCCTCTTACTGTCCTTCAGGCATAGTGACTGCTTCAGCAGGAGGTGAAGAACATCTTTAAAATTACATGCCTATCAACATTTTCTCAACTAGCAATTGGAATAGAGTGATTTATTAATTTTCCACGACTTTAGCATCTTCTTGAACATAAGCTGCTAAATTCAACTTTATGTCAGTACTTCTACCGATTGTAATGAATTCAGAAGGCAGCTAATTTAAAAAGGTATCTCATATATCTAAGTGCTTTAATAGGTAATTGATTGTTGTCTATTTCTTAAAGTGAGTACCTCGAATTTTAGCTTCTGATGGCATTTGGCTTCCCAGATGGGCAGGTGCTTTTGAAAGTCCCGTTGCAAGTGTTGATGACATTGTCTTTTCCTTCTTCATGGGTGCTGAAAACCTTCTAATGATATATTTGATAGTGTGATACATAATATTGCCTTCAAAATCTTATTAGATAAACTATTATATGGAGGAGTTTATGATGATTTTAGTAATGCCTGTCACTGAATACCTCATCAGTCAGCAATATGATACTGATACTGTAAGTGAACTGGTGGTTCATCTGTCTTCCAAAATACAAGTATCTGTTAACATACTCCATATAACCTATGCAGCTCTGTTTACAGAGCCTCGGTTAACGGAATGAAACATAATAATTTCCACATCTCATTTAGTCTCCTGCTTTGGAACAAAAATGAAATACCTTTCTGTCCTTTCTGACCTTTTCTCAGGTTGGGCAGAAGTAATTTTTTTTTTATGAGTAAGCAAACTTCAAATAGATTTCTTCCAATCTAAATGTCTTGTTCTACTCTTCAAGAAGCTGATGTGTTTGCATCAAGTTTTACTAGCAGTGCGTCAGCACTTGTAATAAGAAGTACATATCGTCCATACTGGAGTAATGCAGTTATAGTGCAATTAATGCTTCTTTCAGGGCTCTCCTGCCTTCATTAGTGCACAGGAATACTTTCCATTCATAATTCTCTCCATGACAACTCATAAAATGAACAGTTTGTGCTCATTTTGTGCTAGTACTCATTTTGTTTCTCAGTCATCCAAGACCATCTGCACGTTCTTTTTTTTCTGAAGATATATATTTCCATTTAAAATCAGCTTGCAGTTTTTTTGAATATAGTAACGCAAATACTGTGCTTGAAGACCTCTTTTGATAAACTCAAATACTTTAATTTCTTGTAAAGTTCCTGTGGACTAGGTACTTCTTCTAACAGTAAGCGCATCTTTTGAGTATATGTAGACTTATTTGTATCTGTTTATAATGCAAGAAGCCTACAGTAATTTGTAGCTTGCTTTTTAAGCTGAATGTGGTTTAAAGCCTAGATAGTGCATTTCAATTTGCAGAATTTTTTTTTATGCTAAAATTTGCAGAATTTTTTTTATGCCTTCCCAAAAATCCAGAAGAAATCAGAGGAGAAATGAACTCAAAGCTGTCTTTCTGAAAGACTAACTTTTGGCAAGTTGTTATTATGACAAAACCAATTTTCAAAATTGTCTGTCTTTTTCTTAGAAAAACTGTCTCCTTCTGAGTTCATCTGATAGCAGAAAGCGACAACAGTGAAAAAAACATACATATTTTGCTCTGCTACCCCAACACATTTTTCAGTAGTTTTTCTCTCTCCTTCCAGGACTACATTACTTCTGTACTGTCCTTCTTTAGGAAAACTTATAGGGTGGAGCACTTTTAGATAGCTTCCCTAAAATGAGAATTGTCTACTACTTAAATGCTATACATTACATTGAATTATTTTAAATTTCAACCAGATTTCCTAATGCAAACCTTTTCTACATTGCGTCTGATGAATTATAATTAGTATTTTTATTTTTTTGCTACAATTCAAATGTAGCTGTAATTACTTTGAGGTGGATGCGGGAAAAGGAGGAGACACATAGAAAATGCCCTAAAGTGAAGCAAAGCATTTCAGTCATAAGCACTAGGAAAAGAATATCAAGTAGAATTTATGTACTATGCTGCTCTGAAACATCCAGGTCAGATTACAGTTTAGTTCAGCTCCTCCATTTTCAGGAACTAACCATATTCTTTCACTAAGAAGCAACAGCTCAGCGCACTCCTTCATCAGACAGTCCTTCTACTGCTTGCTAAGAAACCCCTGCAAAGTGTCTGAGGTTGGGAAACATTAGACCTGCATGTATTCTTCCAAAAGCAAAAAAAATGTAGCATATGCCTTTCCTTTTTTCGTACTTAGAAGTAGTGTAACCCACACGGACAGAAGCTATTTATATTTGAGAAAAACTATCAGTAAAACATCTGTCTCTTATTAACTACAGTATCCAATGATTGTAGTTATTATTATTACTCTTCCATCCTGTTAATATGGTCAGTAATGGGGAAAAAAAATGTTTCCTTTTGCCCCACTGCAGTGGCATCTCAGCATTCAGTGTTTCTGGCCACAGCCAGAGCCACCTAAATCAAGTCCTACGTAAAAATATATATGTTTTTATATTTTAGCACCCAGAAAATTCAGTGTCTTTGAAATAGTTGAAGCCACAATTAGAAAACCTGCAAAATTCAACAGAAGTGAAATTCCAGTTTTTGGAAATTAGCCCAACAAATGAATTGAAATGTATACAGTTTGGCTACAGATCTATAAATTTCCCTCTTTAGCCTATTTCATAAACTAACCACTGGTATCTTCACCTGTCAAAATCAAATTGTGGGAAATACATAATTAATCTTTGTTCTCCACTTTCATTGCAGTGGCCCGCCATAACTTTTTGCCATTCTGTTTTTGCAGATAATATAAGAGAATATTGGAAAAGTACTTCACTTATTCCAAAGGAACACAGTATTTTTTGCCTTTAACTCAGTATACATCTTACCACTCTGCCATGTCATGTGCTGCTTTTGGAGATGGGCTGTCACAGATATTCCCAGTGGCTTTTGCAAGTTTCAGAGGTAGAACTGAAGTGAGTGAGACTGGGCTGTCATGTGCTGTAATTCTTTATTTTATGCTCTTCAGAAGGTTTAATTTTTCTGAATTGATGCTCTGTAAACTGTGAGAGTCCTAAATCTGTATTAACAAAGGTTTTACATTATTTGTCAAATAATGTGATTTCTAAATGCAGGAGGATATAGATTTATATCTTATTTCTTTCAGAGATGTTGACTGTAAGAATGAATAGCTAAACTCAGTAACCCACCCATGCCACTCTCCCAACAAAACAAACAAACAAAAAGAAAAAAAACAACTTCTAAGACTTAATTAGGAGTCAGAGGCACAATAATTACATGCATAAAAAAATGTTTACAGCAGAGTGAGGAAGGGCATTTTAATGAAGTGCTGAGGATGCCCCTACCTCAGTGTGAATACTTCCAGAAAAGTATATATGATTGTTTGTAATACATAAAAGGTTTTGTGTTAAATGGCAAAATAATTTGCTTACCTATTTTGTCCTGATAATAATGCAAATGTTATAATTAAAGGAGCCAATCTTGGTTTGTATCTGTGCCATACAGGGATAATCAATGTAATTTTGAACAAAGTATGAACAAAGGACTTTTGATTTTGGTGCAAAACCTTGACTACTTTCCAGGCAAATACAGAAAAACATGTCCTACACCTACAGATTATTGTATTTGGGATACAATGTTGGATTCACAGCAAAATTACAAAGTTGTCACGTACTATGATTTTTCTTATGATGTGCAATTTACTATTCAGTGAGGGAAAAATATCTTTTTCTTTACACCTGCAAGCCTGAAGATTTCACATCTTTTCTTATTATTCAAAGAACTGATGATATAGATGTTATGCTCATAGAAATTCACATGCATATAATGTTTCCTACAATGGTCCCATGTACTTTGTGAGCATAATTAAGCCCTGCTGCAGTGCTAAATTGCACTCCTGTTTCATAAATGAGGAAACTGAGGCACTGCTGTCCTGAGTTTCTCAAACCCATTTAACAGGAAGCCAGGGACTCTGACTGCCAGCTGGTTGATGTGAACGATAACAATGCACAGCCTCCATTAACCTGATCTGACTTCAAGTACTGCCGTTTCCTTACAATTTTGTACAACAAATGTTTCACTTGCATTAAGCTGTAATGTTTGTTGACATTTATATTTCATCAGCTACCTCAGTTCCACATGGCTCTTTCAGAAAGTTCAACTTTCCTAAGCCGCATCATAAATCCGTTTTTATATACTCACATTTTTCCTTTTTTTTTTTTTTTTTCCCATTGAGTTTCTACCCTTCTCTGCAAAACCTCATCACTATGACCATGCAGCACACTAAGCACACTTTAAAATTCTTTCTCCTTTCCTGATGATTTGTTTCATTAGTGACATTCTTCAAATCAAATGTACCTAATCCATGGTTCAGTCTACTAACGGGAAATCGGTTCAGTGAACAGGGATTTATATAACAAAAGAAGTGCTCACTTAGGGAGTACTTTTAATACTTCATTCATTGAAAAAAAATGCTAACCTTCAGATTTTTCTGACTTTAATGCTCTGGTGTTTCAGTTTGGACTTAACTGTAAATGAAAGCCTTCGAAAGCCATATAATCCATCGCTCTCATATTTGCTGAAGCACAAGTTTCATGGTACATGAACATTTTTTGTTTCTTTCATTATTTTTTTTTTCTTCTGTAATTATATCAGCTATGTTACTTCCAGGCATGCTTAATTCTGTTGTCTGTTCTACTCTGCAATTCTTATCAAAGGTCCAAATGTCTATTGTGTTTAATATTTATTTATTTATTTATTTTTGTTAGGGACTGTAATCCCTGCATCTGATTATTATTTTGGGGGGGAAGGGTGGAAGGTGGAGTGGGGAAATGTTCCTCTTTCTGTGTTAGCTGTAATTCAGCTATTGGGATCCTAAGGCTCAACTGGTGTTCTATTTTAAGTTGTGGTTATGTAGATAAACACTCTTCTTACTAAATAGGTCTTGCTTTTCTGTGCACAGATTTTTAACTGTTTCCTGAGATGGGAATTTCCTTTATTTCTGTGATGGGAATAAGTATATATTTCTCTTAGATTTTCCGAGGGCGTAATGATATAGGAAACTAAACTTGACTGCAGGTTATTGGATTATCTTATCACCTCACCAATTAGTTTAATTTACTGAACAATTCAGTGTTCTAGGGAAAGACCAAAATCTGCTGTCATCACCACGAGTGTTAGCTTGGCTAGTTTACAAAATTGTTAATCAATTCTGTTAATCTAGAAAGCTGGACTTCAAGTGTCAGGGAATGAAAGCAAGCAAAAACTCTACAGATATTTCAAGATAACTTTTTCAGGAAAATGGGACTGAGCTCAATGAAAGATTGTGCCAAATTTTCTTTCAGAAAAGAATGATTCTGTAGTGTTTTTTATTATGGTGTACGGTCATAAAATATCAAGCACTTTCTACTGAGTTATGTCATGTTTCTTTTAGTCTTCCATTTTTAAATCTAGTAAAATAACCTCTGTCCCTGAATGCAAATGACACTGCACGGTTCAACTAGGATTAAATTATTAATATCAGTCCATTTTACAATAGAGGTAGGAAGCCATATAAATGATGATAAGATTTGGATGAAAATAGGATTCTGAAGAAAGGAAACAAAAAGAGCTCATCCATAGTCATAGAATCACTAAGGTTCATCCTTGGTGGTTCACAAGATCATCCAGTCCCACTGTCCAACTATCACCAGTAGTTTTCATTAAACTGTGTTCCTCAACACAATGTCTAAATGTTCCTTGGACACCTACAGAGTCACTGACTTCACCACCTTCCTGGGCAGCCCATTCTAACACCTGACCATTCTTTTGGAGAAGTATTTCCTAACATCTAGCCTGAATCTCTCCTTGAGGCCATTTCCTGTAGTCCTGTCACACAGAGAGGAAGCCAACCCCCAGCTCACTACAACCTCCCTTCAGATAGTTATAGAAAGCCATAAGGTCTCCCTTGAGCCTCCTCTTCTCCAGACTAAACAATTCCAGCTCCCCCAGCCACTCCTCATCAGGCCTATGCTCCAGACCTGTCACCTTCTCTGGACATGCTCCAGGGCCTCTATGTCTTTCTTCCAGTGAGGAGACCAAAACTGAACACAGTACTCAAGGTGTGGCCTCACCAGTGCTGAGTACAGAGGTACAATTACTTCTCTGCTTCTGCTAGCAGCACTATTTCTGATACAAGTAAGGATTCCATTGGCCCTCTTGGCCACCTGGGCACTCTGCTGGCTCATGTTCAGCCGAGCATCAACCAACACCCCCAGGTCCCTTTCCTCTTCACAGTCATCCAGCCACTCTGCCCCAAGCCTGTAGCATTGCCTGGAGTTGTTGTGGCCAAAGTGCAGGACCCAGCACTTGGCCTTGTTGAATCTCATTCCATTCACCTCAGCCCAGCAATCCTGCTTATCTAGATCCCTCTGAAGGGCCCTCCTTATCCTCAGGCAGATCAACATCACCTTTCAACTTGGTGTCATCTGCACACTTACTGAGGGTACACTCAATCCCCTCATCTAGATCATCAATAAAGACATTAAATAAGATGGGCCCCAGCACCGACACCTGGGGAACACCACTTGTTCCTTACCCAGAGAAGGATATACCTTCCAGGCCACAGGCAGCCAGTTTCCCTAGGAGAATACTGTGAGAGACCGTGTCAAAAGGCTTTGCTGAAGTCTAGGCAGACTACATCAACAGCCTTTTCCTCGTCTACCAGTCTGGTCACCCAGTCGTAGAAGGAGATGAGGTTGGTCAAGCACGACCTGCCTTTCATGAACCCGTGCTGGCTGTGCCTGATCCCCCGGATGCCACGCACGTGCCGTATGATCTCATTCAAGATGATTTGCTCCGTAACTTTTCCTGGATCTTGAAGGAAATCGTGGATTTTTGTCTTGTAGACAAGTGTCGTTTCATTTCAAGTAATGGAACAGGCAGCAGTTTTCATATAGAGAGTATTAAGTTATTTAAACTGTGTATAAAGAATAGTAGTTATTAATCAGTAAGAGAATGTACTGCAGGCACTACTTTAAACTTTTGGCATTCTTTTTCTGCTAGTCAACTTTTCCGTGTCCTAACAAAACATTCTATTTTACAGATATTCTTAAAGAAGAACAAATTGCTTAATCAATACAAAATCAATACGAAGAATCAGTACTGTAGCCTATTGAATACTACTGGCTTTTTGTAACAACAGGAAAATCAAGTGAGTGGAATATGAAGACTTTATTGCTTTCAGACCAGCTAACAGAAAGCATATTCTGAATTTAAAACTTGATAGTGATTGGGTGGACTGCTTCTGTCCTGTCTTTCAGAAGGGAATATTAGTAGGAACTTCTGTCCTGTTTAGGGCATGGTTAAAACTGTCATCTATGCCATTCATTTAATGAGATAAGTATCCCAGAGGGAAAGAAGAGAATCATTAGAAATGAGCGATGAGCTGGTTCACTGCTGTGCATAGTGACTGAAAGCAGATCAAAGACACGTCTTTGAAAATTATGAATCTGTGTGTAGAAGATATGCACCTGACTCATGATGATGTGGATACAGTTTGCAAAGACTGATCGAATTCCCTTGAATTGCATTGGAAAATCTGTGAGACAAATCATAAGGAAAAAGCATTTCAACTATCTGTGAAGATTATAAAATTATGTTACATAATTCTTGCTCACATCACCGGTCATGAGTGTGTTCCCCAGGGGTAGGTGCTGGGGCCTGTCCTCTTCAACATCTTTATTGATGGCCTGGATGAGGGGATTGAGTGCACAGCAAGTTTGCAGATGAGGACATCAAGTTGGCAGGAAGTGTTGATCTGCCTGGGGTTAGCAAGGCCCTACATAGGGATCTGGACAGGCTGGATTGCTGGGCTGAGGTGAATGGAATGAGATTCAACAAGGCCAAGTGCTGGGTCCTGCACTTTGGCCACAACAACTCCAGGCAATGCTACAGGCTTGGGGCAGAGTGGCTGGATGACTGTGAAGAGGAAAGGGACCTGGGGGTGTTGGTTGATGCTCGGCTGAACATGAGCCAGCAGAGTGCCCAGGTGGCCAAGAGGGCCAATGGAATCCTTACTTGTATCAGAAATAGTGCTGCTAGCAGAAGCAGAGAAGTAATTGTACCTCTGTACTCAGCACTGGTGAGGCCACACCTTGAGTACTGTGTTCAGTTTTGGTCTCCTCACTGGAAGAAAGACATAGAGGCCCTGGAGCACGTCCAGAGAAGGTGACAGGTCTGGAGCATAGGCCTTATGAGGAGTGGCTGGGGGAGCTGGAATTGTTTAGTCTGGAGAAGAGGAGGCTCAAGGGAGACCTTATGGCTTTCTATAACTATCTAAAGGGAGATTGTGATGAGGAAGGGTTTGGCCTCTTCTCCCAGGCAACAAACAGGACCCGAGGAAATGGCTGCAAGTTGTACCAGAGGAGGTTTAGGTTAGACATGAGGAAGAACTTTTTCTCTCAGAGAGTGGTCAGGCACTGGAATGGCTGCCAAGGGAGGTGGTGGAGTCACTGCCCCTGGCAGTGTTCAAGAGGCATCTGGATAAGGAGCTACAAGATGTGATTTAGTGCTTGTGGTAGCAATGATAATGGGTGGGCAGTTGGACTAGATGATCTTGTAGGTCCTTTCCAACCTCGTGATTCTATAATTCTGTGATTCTATGATTCTATGATTCCTTGTAAATCTCAGGGAGTATTAGACATACAATTAAGATCCATAACCTAACCAATGTCTCAACTCTCATTTAGGAGACACTGTAGAAAAATTACATTCATCCTACTCTCCTTTTACAATGAAAAGTTTTTCAGTATCACATTTTAATGGAACAGCAAGGCAGAAAGATTTGCAGAAAAATACCCTGTTTGTATTTTGTGCTTGCTAGGCTGTAAGGATCTTTTAGCAACAGTACTAAAAATTGACTGCTTAAAAATGATATTTGTCAAATTTCATATCAGAAGTTAAGATAACATTCTGAATCTGAAAGGGTTGAATGAATATAGACAGGATTTTGTTAGTTGTAACCTTTGACACAAGAATTTTGTCTTACTGGAAAGCGGGTGCAGTGAGGTAAGCTGTGATATTAGAAATCTTGACATGCATGTCAAAAATGGGTTTCTCTTCATGTGAGAAGTTGATCCCCAGAATAAAGAAAAATGCAGTAGAAGAAAAAGCAAGATTAGTCCTTTAGCATTGGGTCTGACAACTGGGTAAAGGCCTGGCACTCTGGAAAATCGACAGCTGCCTAAATTCTGAGGAGACTGTGTGCTTTGGGTACCAGCCCATAATTGTACATAAGATAAAATTTCCAGCTGAAGTATCACTAAAGGTTCAGCTCTTACTATTACTTATGACTTTAACATATAGAAACTGCAGCTGTTCATTTGTACTTTAACATTTTCTGATGCTGCCATCACATAGGGTGTAAGACCTAGGAAATGTTAACTATGCTTCTAGATGTGATAGTCTCTGTTGATAACAATAGAGAATTGCTACAGTTGGTAGATCAGAACATTTAGCTCTGGTAAGCAGAAAAGCAGATAAATTATTGCATTATTTAAGTAATCTCTTAATAAAAATTAATTAGTGTTATTTAGAAAACATCTTAGTATCCTGCATTAGCTTCATTTTCAACTAAACACAATCACTTTTGAATTCAAAGATTTTCTGTAAAATCTTTGCTGGTCAAGTTTCTTCTACCAAAAGTGTGGTTCCTTAGTGAGTTGCGGATAATTTGTGATCCCAACATTTTCAAGATGTTCAAGATGTTTACAGAGAAAATATTTGTGCTAGGAAAAAAAAAAAGAAAAGAAAAGAAAAAGAAAGAAAACAACAAGAACAATAGAGCCAAGGGAGATCAAATATTATATCTGCAACAGACAGATTTGACTTCCATGTGGTGTACACTGCCAGTGCCTATAGAGTGAGTGGCATTATTTGATCTTTGAAGGCATGAAATATTAGAAATAGCAATTGCATAATAAAGAGCAATTGTCATAGTTTTGGTTTGCCTTCCTCTTTCAATGTGTATGGAAATAGGACCTGTTTTTTTCAGCCACTCTGAAATCTCCTCAGGAAAGATTCTTCTATAGCTCAGCATACTTTGTGGCTTCACATTCAACTTCAGCCTATAAACTTTTACTGCATAGAATAACTTGATAACTATTCGTCATCCACAGTTGCTATGTTATGTAGTCACCTATACATTAATCCATGATCCAGCTTAACACTATAATGTGTTGCTAGTGTTTGGAAATGTTAAATATGTTTGAATATTTGGTGTCCTCTGGTGTCTCTACAGGATGTATATCATTTTTTTGAGAATATGTGGGCTTTACCCTTCAGACCTCACATCTTATAATGCTTGATTTTCCTACCACGTACTGAGAAATGCTGTGACTGGAAGGGGATTTCTGGCAGAAGGTGCCTTGGAGACAATATAAGCAGTTCTCACAACATTTCAACAGTTTGACTGTGTTTTCATTTAAGGCCAAATGTTTTTTTTTTTTTTTTTTTTTTTTTTTGTCTGAATTTTCTAAAGCACATTACATGGGTGTTTTGTTTGTTGTGAAGAGAGAAAGAAAGGCTTTCTCTCTGATTCCTAGGGAGGCCATTGCTGAAGATGCACTCAGAAATTCATATATCACAGTAAACCTACAAAAGCCACGGAGTTAAAAGAGAGATGTGAAATATACTTACAGAACTCCACCACCTTTTTAAAAAGAAAGAGTGCTTGCATGCTCTCAAATCCACAAAATTGGTCTCTTACAAATCTGGTGGCTGATCTCAAGAATGAACTTTTTACTCAACATTTCTTATCTGCCTTACTCATTTGTGTCTTCTGTCAATTGCTTATGATTTATTTTTTAATTGGCTTTCATCTTCAGATGAGGGGAGACAGAAGAATGTACAGATAAATATAGATGTAGAAATCATATCTATATCTTCCTTACTTACTTTCCTTACTTACTTTCCTTACTTACTTTCCTCTCGTAATGTCATCACAAAACCTTATTTTTCATAAGAAACCAACTTAAAAATTGCTGTGAGTTACACCAATGAATCTCTACTGACTTTTGGGAATCATTCTTGATTTATATCAGTCTGAGAGTTAATTAAACTCTGAGCCTTAATGAGATAATTTAGGTACAGATCCTGCCAGGGCATAGCATGTGGATTTTACAGGTGAACAATTCCATTGAACAGGCTCAGATTTTTCACCTTACAAGTATTTGCATCTTCAGATATTTAGTTACAAGTTCAAATTCTGACTAGTCTCTTCAAGCTTTAAAGAGATTGTGTATCATTCAAATGTGTTTTATACTTGAAAGAAGATTAGTAATTGCAACTATTATGACTATAGTGAAAATTTATATGTCTGCAATCATGATAATTTCTGATTCAGTGTTACTATAAAGTAAGTTTTATAACAGTACACAGTGTACAAGAATGCCATATCTCTGACTCAGAAATATTTTAGAACAACAAAATTAAAATGCATGATACAGTACTTCTACTGCATATTCCATGGTGGTTTCACACTGATGTCTAGATAGACTCCACCACAGTGCTTTCTCACTCTTGCTTCTCAAAGGAAGAAGGGAAGAAGGTACAAAAGAAAAGAGCTTAAGGGTTGAGATGAAGACAGGGAGATTGCTCATGAATTACTGTCATGGGTGAAAAAGACTTGATGTAGGGCAGTGAGAAACTAAAAGCCCCCCACATACAGCCTCTTCTACATTCTCTCTCCCTTTCCCCCTTCCCCCCCCACTGGTAGCAGCTCCCCCCGCCTGCCTGCCCCACCACAATCTCCTCTCCACAGGTTGCAGCTCGGGCCCAGGGCTGCTTTTGTGGCTGTATCCATTGGCTGTGCCTCCTTCAGGCCACATCCACTGCTGCAGTATGGGCTCCTCCATAGCTGCACATGGAGATCTGCTCTGCGTAGTGTCCATGAGCTCCAAGAAACTTCTCCACGTCTAGAGCACCTCAAGTTTTCCCAGAACACAACTGATGTCCCTCATGGCTCATCTGACCAGCAATGGGTGCCTTTTGGAGCCTCTTGGAGCTGGCTCTCATCTGACATGTGGCAGTTTCTGAGCTCTTCTCACAGAAGACAGCCTCTCAAAACTAACTAAATAAATAAATACAAGTCTTGCAGTGCGTTTGAAGAAAGGAAGGGAGAACATTCTGTTCCTGAGAAATGGGAAAGTTGCTGCAAAAGCAAATATCACTTCAAAAGAAAAAAAAAACAATTTGAAGACTAGGAAGGGAAAGTTGGAGCAGTAATAATAAATACGTAATAATAAATTGCATAATAATAGCATACACACAGAACAGCAGAGGAAGATAATCCACGTAAAATGAAAGTGCAAAATGCTTGTTGTATCTGTGGTCTACTGGGCTGCTCGCGGCCGAAGGGCGGTTGCGGCAGGGACTGCCGCTGTCCAAGGTGCTGAACAGAGATGAACCCCGGCACTAAACGGAAAGGAGCAGGTTGAGGAGTAGGAAGAGTCGTTTAAACCGGAGACGAAGACCAAAATTCCCGAAAAAAAAAAATAATAATAATAATAATAAATGGAGTAAAATGTTTACAGGAAGCTAAACTGTACAAATATTACATTTTTTGTACATTTCATTTATTTCATTAATTATTGGATTTGAGATTGTACATCTTGTGCCATTACACTAAGGTTCTTATTGGTAATGTGTATGTTTGTGTTTCTGCATACTCATGTGCAATATTTACTAAAGGTTAGTTCTATTAATACAAGCTTCCACTGTAGCATTCCTTGTGAGTTAGATATAATCAGTGATATACTTCCATTCTGCTGCTCATACTGAGTTAATTCCCTCTTCCAGTGGGCAAGCACACTGCAGAGTGTTTCATTTACTTGTCATGGTGAGATCAAGAAATCTATTGTTAATTATTGTGGTTTCAATTCCCAACTCAGCTGCCTGTGTCAAATGTGCCATTGTGTGTGTATTTGACTATTAATGAGTAAATGGAATATTACTACATGCTTTATGAATGTGAGGCTTCTTGTAGCCCTACTTTTTCAGAAAGAAACATTAATAATGGTACCAAAAAAATCTGACAGTTTTTTACACAGCTATCCAGTAACTGATTTAAACACAAATCTGAAATTATCACTTATGTGTGCTCACATAGGAATTAACATACATAATTCTTCAGACTTTTAAAATGTATTTAGTATACAAAAAATATTTTAAAACAACGTAAATACTACTAGTAATAACGTTTAAATGTTTCTATTAACTGAAAAAATGTTACTACATATATGTAAAATTATGAAAATATAGCAAAAAATAACATAATTAAAAGAGTTTCTAATTCATCAAGTGCCCATTATATTTCATATTTACAGATAGATGCATTTGTATTTATGCTTTTGAGTAATTTCATCATAGCTTTTTGTTAAGAGCTACTGATTTAAACAAGCAAAAAAAAAAAAAAAATCATAAGAATTTAAGTTTAAAATTCTAACCTGTGGAGTTCCCAGTAAGTCCCACACATTGGAAATTTTAGAATGTAAGTGTAGTAGTATGGAAAAATGTATATATTCTCTTTTCATATGACATGGGAAAAAAAAATACACACACACACACACACACAAGGAAAAAAAGTAACAATTTTCAATTCTTATGTCTCTCCAGAACAATCATGTTCAAAAGTTAAAATCAGCCATTTCATGGTAAAATTCTTGTTTGCTAAAGAGAAATAAAACTTACAGTTTCTTATAAGTAACTATAGGATTTAAAATAACAAATTTACCATTTGTTACCATTACCATTTGTTACCATTTGTTACCATTACCATTCTGTAAACAGTGAACTATGGAGTTGGAAGGAAATTATCAACAAATGAGCATAGTCACAGATACAGAAGAACATTCCAGAACTAGTTCTGAATAAAATAGTTCAGATGCTGTAAACTCAGAGCAGGTAGACTTTGATTTTTGTAGGCAGTGCCACAAGAGTTGTGTAATTATGCTGCTGTTTAATAAAGACTTTGGCATCTCCATACAATACTTATTCTCTGGGAAGAAGGGGAAGAGGTCCTGTAATAAAAGAAGTGTGCAGAGTGAGTCAATCAAGTGCCACTGGAAGAAGAGGTCCACACTGTGAATATACCAGTAATTGACATCTTGTGGATACCCCCACTGTAATCCAATTAAACTTTATTGAATTCCAACAGGGGGAAGCAGTAGAGTTGCAAATCCTCACTACTGTGCTACCATAGGCCATCCTCTTTACAGGCACAGGAAACCAATTAAAAACTTACTTATCCAAAATAGCACACTTAATGAAAACACTGTCTGGAGAGGACTATAATTATTTTCTTCTTCTCATCATGGTCCTGTACATGCATTATACAGTCTTAGAGAGATAGAAATGGTAGAGCTATGCAAAGAAACTTGGATAAATTGATATCCTCCAAAAAACACATAAAACATTTTAAGCTTTTTCCTTTGCTATCCATCTGTTTCTATTTAAGTTATTGACATTGTGGTGCTTATCAATTAGATTATGGCATTTGGTCTTCTCTGAAACATGTCTCACAATTTGTTGGCAAATGAATAGGTAAGAATTTTTGTAAATGTTAGAGTTAACATTCCATCCCCTGAACCCTCTAGAAATTGATGAGGCCTATATGCAAAATTTATGTAATGGAATGACTGCCTTTTCATGAATGGAATGTGACACACATGCATAGATTGACACTACAGCACTGCAGTCATCTTAGATGCAGAAATAAACTGTGTACAATTCTTTCTTCTTGTTGTTGTTTAACGGTATTAAACTGTAGTCTTTTTTTTCTTTTTTTTTTTTTTGTTACTGTTTTATATGGATAGGAACTATTCAGACTAATGATCATTAGCATACATACGCACACATGTACACATGTATATATATGCCAAAGTCAAGGATAATGATTCTATGATTCTGTGATTCTGTGATAAAGCCTTTGTATCTTGAGTATGCCTTCAATGTGTACCTGAGCTCTAGGTTCTAGCCTATCAGGATATTAGCTGTGAGACTTTTAAGTGGCTATACATAGTGCAAACTCTTGTTTTTGTATTCTTAAAAGCTTTCTTTTAGCACTGACTTCTGAAGCAACAAGAATGGTCCACAGTTGACATCAGCATTGAATAGTGTCCACCTGCTTGATTTCCATTTTGCTCATGCAGTTACTTTAGAAGTGGTGTGACTATTTTATTGATTGCATAAGTTAAAAACAGCATGAATGTCCTACCAAGATGGCTGATGTACTACCACCTCAACTTAAAGAATTTTGTTTATTCTTATTCTTCAATTCTTCAATTCTTTTTTTTTTTTTTTTTTTTTGGTCAATAATTTTTCATCTGATCTTTGAAGAAGGGAAGGTACCCATGCTCTCATACTGTGCCTTCCTATAATTTGACAAGACAATGCAGGAGATCCAAAGGATGCTGGTATTAACCTTGCTCATCATGTCTTGCTTGTTTATGTCGTTTTTAAAAGTCAGAGATAATGACGAATTCATTCCACAGAGAGGTCTGCATTAACTGCTATCTCTAGCATAGGTCACAGCCTACACATGTCAAATGGCCTATTTATGTCACTGGAATAGGACAATGTCTGTACCTCAGCCTTCTTTGTTTCTCTTTCCTCTTGGCAACATTTCTCCTCCGAACACAAAGGACTCTAGGTACACCCAAAAAACAAACTTAATTGATTCCAAAATTGTTAACTGTCATGATTATTGTTCCTGGTATTTCTGATGGGATAAGTTACTTAAAACTAGCACTGTCAGTGCTAATTTTGTAATAGCTTCCTCAATTGTATAAATTATGTGCATAACATGTATGCATTTAGATATTTTTAGTCATCAATAATATTGATATAAAGTCTCAGAAGTTGAGTTTTGTCTGCTTATACAATACTTTTGAAACATGGACTTGAAAATTCTACTTGTGAAGAATAAAAGAAAAGCAAAGCATTCATGCTTGCTTGCTGCACAAAGTTCAAAGTCTTCATAAACTTGCATGCTGCATCCCTTTTCCTATTGACTGGATACAGTTCTGTTTTAAGCATGCACCTCTTTTACTTGCATGTAAATGAATTGTGAAACAGCACAGCCTAGTTCTATGGCTTTTTTAAGGAATAAATCCGGCCTTAAGGCTGATTAATATTACAAATAAAATGGAATTTGTTTTGTTTTTTTTTTTATGTTGATATACACATTTGTTTACTGTTTTAAAATCATTGCAAATACTGGGAGTATTTCTATAATAAAGTAGACCATTAATTTATTTTCGTCATGCCTCAATAATTTGATTAGTATTTGTTGTTGTTCAAATTAAAACTCTAATTTTTAAAGCAGTATAATTTAAAAACACTGATTTTGTCAGGAAACTTTCAAATTCCTCTCAGGGGATTACCAGAGATAGACTTAATGATAGAAAAATACAGTATTTACTTCTTGAGGAGTAAAATACCAGTTTGTACATTTTTATTGTGAGAAGTATTTCTGCACGCTATTTCCACAACATAATTATTGTCTCCATGGTTGAGACAGATTTTCATCCATATTTATTATATAATTTTGGTTAATTATATTTACTTGCATGCATATATATCTATATATCTGTGTATGTATACATATATCTCTTAGATGGAAGATAATCTTCCCATCTCTTCCAGCGGATTAGTCTTGTACTTATTACTGCATCAACACATACATCAGAAATTCTTCTGCTTTTCATGTTGTATATCAGCCTACAGATTACAAGAGGGTTAATAGGAAGTCTAAAATTGTTATTTTATTTCTTAGAAATTAAATTACTCTCTTTGTATTTTCATAAACTAAATTGAGCATTAGACAAATGATTACAGCATTTCATTGTTGAAAACATATAGTATGTTCTGCTTTGCTAAACTGAATGTTTTTGGATGCCATCGCACGCATACGTAAGATGCGATACTCCGGCTCTTCAAGAAACTCACTTGGTTCAACAGGAGCCCTGTGCACAACTGCATGCTAGTTTTTGTTCTAGGCTGGAAATATTGTCTTGCAGCCCCATGATTTACATGGTATTATGACTACTGTGAGTATTTGTATTTTCAGCAGTGACACTTGAAGCCTGTTTATTTCCTCAATATATGTATTACATTGACTCTATACCCAATAAGAAATTACTGCTAATTTGTGAGATAGAAAGCACTAACTTGCATGCAGTTCTGTGTTATGAGTTCCAAAGAAATTTGAGGTAGAAATACTTTGTATGAGCCTTATCAGATGATTTTCTCAGTTGAGTATAATTTATTTGATCCATTCTAGTAAATACATTATTACACTTATTTCACTATTGCTATTTTCAGGAGGGTGAAGTGAAAGATTTTCTCTCTGCGGAGTCCCTAAAACTCACAGAATACTATTTACAACTACAAAATGAGTTGTTTGAGTTGGAATTGTCTAGTTGTTTTGTCTTCATATGATATCTTCATATAATGGCCTTATTTCTGTGTTTGTTGAAAAGGCGTTTGAGTGTTAGGGAGGAAGGCACTAGGTGTTCTTCTACAAGGATATGCTTACCTTAGCAGGATAAGTTCTAAATTTTTTTCAGCATTTAATCAAACAAAATCTAGCACAAGCTAAACTCCAGAGCTTTTAGGGTTATTACCCCATATATTATATGTATAACAATGGTAAAAACTTTCCCATTTGTGCAGTTAATATGAGAAGGGTAAATGGTCATTTATGATATTATTGGAAACATTGGGAAGTATTGGAAGAGCCTGTGCTGGGTGATGGATGGATGAGTAGCTTTTCTGGCATTAACTTGAGGCTCTAAGAATCTTAGAAAACTGGGCTTAAATTTGGTCTGGAATAGTGAAACATCTATACATTTCAAGTCTTTCAGACTGATTAAATATGAATACCTACTTTACCCTTTCTGCCTAGTTTTGCAAATATTTCCTGTTTCCTAACATTTTACAATAAATGTGAAGGAGATATGTGGGTTGCTCTGAAAGTAATGCCTTCCATGGAAACTACAACAGAGAGTACTCTTTGATAGAGCAAATATTCTCAGCTACAAAACACTATTTTTCAACGTAGTCACTACTATTTGTTATGCATTCTTGCTTGCATGCCACACTCATAAAAATCTGCACCAGCAGAGGTGTCTCACTGTCACTGTCACGACTGCTGAGACTCACCACCCACCACCTCACTGTGCTCAGATCCACTGGTTGGTGGATCTGGGTGACATTCTAGTCTCATTAAAGCATAAGTCTTAGTGATAATTGGAGGTAGAAATTAATTATTCTGTTAAGACTTATAGTCTTTGTTTATTATAAGATTTGCTCAAAACTTATTATTTGCAATAAAACTTTTAAATTTTTAACTTTTGTGAAAATAATTGCTATTTTTGAAAACTTGGCAATAACTGGGACTCACACAGAATCTGGGACTGCAGTCTCATTCATTCTCTTTAGAGTTTCAGCTCCAAAGCCATGCATAGTATAGTAGCTTTAATCATGGAAAGCCAGGGAATGGTGTCATTAGATTAGCCACTCTTCATAAAGTCAGGTTTACATATAATGGGCCTTATGTCAAAGATATTTGAAATTACAGCATAATAATACTGGGACAATTCAGTCTGGAGAAGAGGAGACTCAGGGGAGACCTTATCACTTTCTACAACTGCCTGAAAGGCTGTTGTGGTGCGGTGGAGGTTGGCCTCTTCTCAGAGCTAACAGTGATGGGGCGAGAGATGGCCTTACATTGTGCCAGAGGAGGTTCAGGTTGGGTATTAGGAAATGTTTTTTTTTTCTCAGATAGAGTGGTATGACATTGGAATAGGCTGTCCAGGAGGTGGTGAAGTCACCAGTAGGTGTTCAAGAAAGAGAGGCTGTCACACTGACACATGTGGTCTAGGGCAGTCACAGGGATGGGTTGGTGGTTGGACTAGATTATTTTATTGGTCTTTCCAACCTTAATGATCATATGATTCTATGAATATATAGAGAGATAATAATAGTTTTCAGTTGGGTATGGATCATTTGCTGTTCCGATGTTAAATATGGCTTCAGCATAAATATTTAAATATTGCTTTGAAAGAAAAATACAGTTGGGAGGAAGCTGAAAGGGACTTACAGAAGCAGCATAGCATCTGTTTTCCAATATGAAATACAATTAGGTATAAGGAATAACACCTTACCTAGGGATAACCCCTTACTTAAGGGTAACCCCTTACTTTTAACTATTTCCAGTGAGAAGTTTAATTACGTATCTTTCCACCGTGCCTGCTTTTGTGTACTGCTGGAGAAGAACTGGAAAGCAGAAGAATGCCTAGCGATCTCTCAGAGCTGTATTTTTCTCCCTGCTTTGTAATGTAAATGGCCAGTTTGAAAACCACCACGGATCCCTGCGCACCATCCCCGAGCATCCTTTCTGTTTTTAACGGCGAGATCACCTGACCGCCACCTAAAATGCCCCCTGCGTTGGGAAGCAGCGGGGAGCGATGGGGCTGGGCTCGGCGGGGGCTGTAGGGCTGTAGGGCTGTAGGGCTGTAGGGCTGTAAGGCTGTAAGGTTGGGGTCCGCGCGGAGCCGGGCGGCCGCCGGGGGTGGGGACAGGAGAGGCAGCGCCGGGAGAGCCGCTGCCTCAGCCCTGGAGAGGCAAAACAAAAGAGCTCGGCTGCAGTTTGGTGTGTGTCTGGCTTAAGCAGAAGATTCGAGACATTCGTGCCGAAAAATCAAAGCACAGCTGAGACTACATCTTACCGGGAAGGTATTTTCTGCTCCAGAATGGGCTGGATCGGTACAGGTGGTTTGCAGATCATGCGAAGACAGACGAGCTGAGAGCCATGGAAAGGTGGGATAACGCTCTGCCTCTCTTCCTTGCTTTTTCTTTTTTTTTTTTTTTTTTTTTTTCTCTCTCTCTCTCTCGGTTTATAAAGCAGTGTAGCTGGGACCTGAGACAGGGTCGGTTAAAGTGATTCGATGGGTTTTAATCCCACAAAACAAAATCAGAATCAGAGGCGGTGCCGTGCCCAGCCAGATGTTCAGTGCAAACTTGGGCTGAGTCGGACTTGCCTTGCATGGTTCTTGGGTTGCTTTTGATGTTGTCGTTGTTTAGAACAGTTCCTGTACAAAACACCATGCCTTCAGAGGGATTGCATGTTTCTTTCACAAATTGTCAGAGGACTGTTTGGTTGCTGGTCGGTTTTTGCCAAGGAAACGGCAAACGAAGGCTTTGATGATGTTTATGGGAACAGAAAGAGACAGTGACTTTGGATTTCCAGTGATGTTGGCGTGGTTAGAAGTTGAGCTGTGATTGTTGTTGTACATTGTATTGTAACAATGGGCAGCTCAAGTGGAGCAAGTTTGAATGGTCTTTCTTCAGCAATTCCAAATGCATTTCTCTCTTGTGCTCTTTCGCTTCTCACCGAAAGCAAGAAATGTGATTTTTTTTTTAATTTAAAAGAAAGTCAACAGAATTTTTGAAAAGGGTGAAAGACATGAATATTTCAGAGTCATACTTACATTTGCAGGGTTGTTGTTATACCAGCATGCCTTAATAGCTAAAAAGAAAGCCCAGCAATGTCTCATTTCTCTTGCTGGGCAGATGCATTTCTTTTGTTCTTGAACATTTTTCCCTGCCTTTTTAGAACAAAAGGCATTTCCTTTTTTTCTTTCATCTTTGTTTTTTTTTTTTTTTTTTTTTAATGGCAGGAAGGGAGTTATGTACAAATTAGCAATTTTGCACAGGTTAATGCTCTGCTTCATTCTGAAGTAAACTGCCTTAAGGTATTAGGAAGAAAAGGGGTGGGCAAACAGGGGGGAGGTTTGGCCGATGTCTGAGAAATATTGAATTCAGATGGATTTAAGTCATACAGAGAAGCGTACATTTATCTGTAACTGGATTTCAGCTCCATGTCATGCAAAATCTGCAGACCATAGCAGGGAGATTCTTAGCAACCAATAAATCAGATTTGTAATGGGCCTTTAAAATTTGTCTGTGAGGGGTGACTGCCTGGGTCCCCTTTGGCCAAATTAAGATGCAATCTGACAGTACAGTAGCATCTGTGTGCTGACATTTTCTGGTGAACCTAGTGAAAAATGGCTCCATATCTCTTCTTCGGTTCCCAAAAGACGGTTTCTGAATAGCCATGCATTCTTCTCCTGTATTGTTGTTTGTTCTAATCACCATTCTCCCTGATAATGTCTGACTGCCTTGTTTTGCTTTGCTTGCTTTAAAGTCTCTGTTTGAAGAGCTGAGGGACTGTGGTTGTTGTACCTAAAATCAGAGCCTCGTGCCAGTGATACTGCTCACAAAAAAA
The DNA here is from genome assembly GCF_987193195.1 of Phasianus colchicus. NCBI lineage: Eukaryota > Metazoa > Chordata > Aves > Galliformes > Phasianidae > Phasianus > Phasianus colchicus. Next base: position 12,700,049 of record NC_143436.1, read on the forward strand.
AACCAAAACAACAACAAAAAAACCAAACGTTTGTTGCAGATGAGTTGTATACATACCACTAATAAAGCAGTTTCTGCCTGTGTTGCTGGAATTAGGTAAATGGGTTGGAAAATGTGTCTTAGATAACATGCCACCCATGATATAGGTAGAAAAAAGCACCAAGTAGTGAGGGCTGAGAGGTAAAACTGAAAGGTAAAACTGAAAATCCTTAAAAAAGGTGTGAGAATAGATTCCTTAACAGGCAGCAGCGCACCTATCAGTGCAGTGCCTGTTTATCCAGGGGAGAAGTTCACATTCAGATACTACAAGAGGGAGCGGGGGAGGGAGGGGGAGAGGCACCACTTTAATTGTACTACTACAAGTGTGCTTCTGGGGAGCGCCTCGCACTGAGCAGCGCAGCTCTGCCTCGGTGGCCTCAGCAGAACTTCCAGCTGAGGAAAGCAAGGGATGGGAGATGCCTCCATCTGTGCATGGTGAGCTGAAGGCAGGGGAGCGAGGAGGAGATCCGTGCCCTGTAATTCATGGGGTGGCAGTGGAGGCAGCTCTGCTGAGAGCCGCTTCTTTAACGTGAGGTGAGGTGGCTCCAAAGAGCAAAAGTAGGGCAGGCACGAGACAGAAGGATGGCTGCGAGAAGTTGTGAGTAGTGTGGATCCTCTCCAGAAAACCTGGCCAGTGCTATTTTTGTGACTTCCAACAATGCCTAGGGACACTTTTGAAAAAGCAGTGAATCTGTGCTTCCTCTCTGATTTAAGGAAATAGTTTCTCTTTTCAGCAAGAGAAGAATTTTAAAAGCTTCCCTTCTAGAAATCAAATGCTATAAATATCGTGCCATTTACTCATTGCAAGAAGTATTACATTTTAGTTGGTACTTATAGAGCATATTGTGTGGAATATTCATAAAGCCCCAAAATGTTACTTTCCAGACTTGTTCCAATCTTTTTAGATTAATTTTTATAGCCATAAATGCTTGGAGTTACAGTAGAAAATTCCATTGATACTGGAGAGGAGCGAAAATAGAACTTTAACACTGCATGCGGATCCCATTATTGCATTTGTAAAGGTAGATCATTTGACAGTAAACAGTTTGCTTCATGGAAAGTGACACAGTTGCACTGTGGGAATGCGGAAAAGAAAACAAACGTCTTGCAAACCATCAGACAAGCGAAAATGTCAATGAGAGATATTCCAGATAAATGGAGATGAAATGGTTTGAGTGACTGGAAGATTCCAGATGCCTAATTCACAGTGGCCATATTTATAAAACAAGAGAATGCAGAAGCTGAACCAAGTTAGGCTGATTTCCAGATGTGCACGTACAGAATCAGACACCATGGAAATATGATGCTGAATAGAAGCAGGTTCGATTTCAGAACTTGCTGCACACTTTAGAGAAGCTGGATTGAAGGTTCACCAAAGGCAAAAAGTTTCTAAATGACAGGAGATGACCAAAGGTAATCCAAATGAAACACACACACTCAGCTAGTAGCGTTGTCTATTGATTATATGATCATTACTTAAAACATTGTCTAAAGTGGACTTTAACACTGAATATCTGATTTAAGGAAAGAAGCAAGGCTTTGTATGTTTATTCTCATTACAAAATGAAAACTGCCCCGGGAACTTGCTTGCAAATCTGTGTATCCTCTGGATGAAGCACTGACAGACTGAACTTCAGTAAAGGGGGAAAGGAAAAGAAAGGCAGAAATAAAATGGTGGTGCTTTTGAAATTTCTCACCATCACTTTCTACAAGCTGTGCAGAGATATCCTATGTTTTTTCTTCTTGTTGTTGTGTAACTTGAAAATAACAAGAATGAAGTAGATTAATGTGTAGTTCCATGAAAGGAGAATCAGCCCCAGAGTATTGAAGTTTGAGAAAATTGTATTTACATTGAAGCAGTCCAAGTAGCGATTGTCAGTGTTCCAGCTGACAGACTCAGCAAGCAGCCCACCTATTTCCCATTTCAGCAGCAAGCGCCTGTACAGAAACTGTCATGCTCTCACTGCAAAATAAGCCTGAGAACATTAGAAGCCATGTAGTGTTCCCAATTGCCCTAATGTGACCAGTTTAAATAAAGTTTGTTGTAAATAGCATCGCTATAACACAGCTGATGATAGCCTGTAGACTCAATAAAACGGTATGGTCAACAGAATTTCCAATATCTTTTTTTTTCTTCTTTTTTTAATAAGGATTTCTCAACTACTCGTCTGTCATTGTTTCCACATTTATGGAGCGTGTTCCAGACCCATGCATCTTCTCTACTTCTGGCATCAGATAAATATTTCAGAGACAGATCTATCTCTTGTCACTGCTGTGGACTGATATTTTTAAAATTCTTCTCGTGGCTATATTATCCATAAGGATGATTTTTGTGGTAGCCTTTGGTGTTGATATATAGAGCATGTGCAAGTATTAGTGACTGTCTGTTGTCTTGTAGAAAATGAAGCACAGCAGTGGTGTTCACTTAAAACTGGTCTGGGTGCATTTGCTCCCTCTCTGAGCATGGAAGGTCAGGTTGACTTATTCAGCCGAAGACAGAAAATCACTCTAATCTGGAAGGATGCAGGATATTTTTAACCTGCCCTCTCCATCTTTTCCCTATCACCATCCTGATCTCTTTGTTTCCTCCTTCTATTTGCCGTACCACTCACAAACTTATTTATTTGTGTAAATCTGTTTTGATTTGACCTTGTCAACCATCTGTGACTCTCCCCTCCTGCCCCAGCTCCATGCTCCAGGACAGTGAGATACCTTCTGCTCCCTGCCCTTTTTCTGGTTTGAGTGAACTCAGAGATTAATGCATGGAAGGGGATTGTCCTGAAAAGCTTACCCAGATGCCTATGAAACTCGATATTCTACATCTCACCAGTTCTCTCTACTATGAAAAGAAAATGATTGTTCACCCCAGTATTAGTCATATCTGCGGTAATGAACTTTGTCAATATTCCTATGTTTAAAACTGCCAGTGGCAGCAGTGAGAGCTGGTGGCTTTCTCAGGATATTGTGATCATCTGAGTCTGTATCCTGAATGCATATATCATCACATGAATGGTCCTAAAGAGCGTGATTGTTAGGGTTTAGACCTTAGTTCTGCCTTGGATGAATCCAGTGCTAAGTTTCACTTTACAGTAGAGACCACTAGTAGAGAAAAGAAAGCTGATCCTGCAGAGGATCTCAGTTTAAATATATTTTTGAACCTTCCAAATAACAAAAACAAGCAAATAGAATTGAGAGTGGATGGCCACTGATCCTCTAAACTCCTCAGAGTGTTGGGCCTTATAAAAACATGAACCACCTTCAAAAAATAATTAAAAAAAAATATCCTAGGAAATATTTTTTAATTTGAAGGCATTAGGAGTTAAGTCTTTACAGCCATGACAACTCCCATTGACAGGCATGCTCATAACCCAGAGGTGATAGAATAGAGCATGGGTGTGGGAAGCATTGCATTAGGGAGCACATCACAATAAAAGCTCTCCTTCTCAGTTATCCTTTCCTTTCTAGTAAAACAAATGAATTGCCCTGGTGTAAAGTGTAAAACATTATTGCAGGTGGAACACTTTTTTGATGACAGAGACAACATAAGTTGTAAAAGCCCATCCTGGATAATAGAAAGTAAAGATTGCTGGAAGTTAGTAAAGATTTAGGAATTGTTGGGATCTAGATTGATTGGAGCATAGTAATTGGATATGTATAACTTCACTCTGGCCTTGGTCATACAGCTGGCCATCTTCTGAGAAATCTGCACCAACAGGATTGCAAATCCTGTGCCGCGCCTGCTCACACTCTGACACTGCACCCAAGGTCCTGGCTTCGGTCATCAGGAGCAGTAACGAGGCTGGCCAGTGTTGTTGGTGTGATTGCACCCACCTTTGTGAGCTGTGCTGGCAGAGGTGGTGATCAGTCCTGAAGATGTGATAGTGGTCACAGTGAAATGCAAGCAAGCTGAGCCTGCAGGTACAAGACCTCTAGGGGCAGAGTTCACTTTCTTCCAAGGATTTTTTACAGCCAGCTCCAGCATGGTAGAAACTACAAAGGGTGACTTGGTAGCACTCCAACATACTATCCATTCTGACACATTCCATCATTTTTTACTTCAAGAGTGCTTTAATCTAGCAGTTAGTCTAAGGAGGAGTGAGGAAAAGTGCTATCATGGGGTTGGACCAGGTGTGTCTAATAGCAAAGATGAAATATGGCACCAGCTTTCTGAAGTAATTGGAAAATCTAGGATGTCTGGGGAGGTATACAGAAGGGTGAATAAAGAAAGCTGATCAGTTCATAATCATTCAGTGACTGGAGGTGCACGTGCCTCCATCTTCAAAGCCTTCCCACACCGCCTGAAAGTCAAGGACATGTGTCTTCTTGTATTTTCTTGTTCAGAATGTATGATAGAAAGAGCTGATGAGGAATAGAAGTTAGGAGTTTGCACTAGTGTGGGCATCACTTCATCATTTGCTTTCGAGTTTCTGCACTCAGAAACACTTTATTGTGTGACTGGAATCTATCCTAGCAGTAGAAGGACTATGATGCACAAAAGGACGAGGTACAGCACAACTTTTCCAGCTCTCATTTGCATTGCTGGATTTTAGAACTGAGTGGAATAACTGAGGAAAGAGACCATTCCCATCACCTCCCTTGTGTCATCACAATTATTGAATGCCAGTCTCAAACCAGCTGCAATTTGTCATCATCCCAGAACACCTGCATCCCGGAAAGTCCTTCCGAAAAAGGGAGAGAGTGGCCACAGAGTACTCTGTACTGTGTTTTTTTTTTCTTCTGCAGATTCAGCAGGTGCAGTGTATTATCCTTTACAACCTTGAGCCACGGGGAGTCTGTGCACTCTGTAATTATGTTTCCTGCCCGTAGACGTTACTGCCTATCACTTTGTGAAATAGGAGCTCTGATGAGGATTCAAAACTAAACTGGAGAAGTACGTTTTCTGCCACTTTTGCACCAACAAAATAATGGTAGTGTTAATTTACAGTAGTAAGCCCCTTATATGGAAGATCCTGCATAAAAGTATGTTGCGGCTGGTGCATAAAGGAGTTACATTCCCAGTGCTGGCAGTTCACTTCCACAAATAATATTTTGTATCTGGGTAGTTCTTTTTACTAAACGCTCATAGAAATTTATAGTGGTTCATGAATGCTTTACAACTTGTGAGCCTGAGACAGAGGAAGTCCATGATCATTTTTACACAGAGATGACTAAGTCCTTTCTGTAGAGGTAGTCAGAATCTCACAGTCCTTCCTAACAAGTTACCTTAATTACTCGTTGCTCTTGAATTTGTATGCAAATTTGTTTTTAAGGACGTGGACCCAGTTCCCAGAATGACTCAGTAGCAAAAAAGGAAACAAAAGCTGGGTGTTCTAGCTGCTGTAGTGCCTGCTTTTGTGCCCTGCTTGACTTGAGCATTGCCTTCTATGAGATTCACCACTTTCTGCCTAGAAAAATGTAGTCTGCCTTATCTCACCCTGTCCTCTCCTGGAATTACTCAGAGGAAGTGAGATACAGTGGACACTTCATGCACTGTCTGTTAGGATAAAGAATATATGCTGTCTTGTTGTGTTTAGAAGAATGGTCCAGAAAAAATTCTATATGGCATAGCTGTGATAACACACAAGGCAAGAAATAAATACAAGAAGAAAGAGCACCAGAAAAATTTAGCTGCTTTGGTATGATCTGCTACTTCAGCAATACAGTACTTGATGCTACTGTTCTTCCATTGTCAAGACTCTTGGCAATAGCTGCAGCAGTCTGCAGCATAACAGTGTTTCTACCAAAGGTGCTCTAAAAGCCAAGAGAAGTTCTTGTTGCTGTGCATTTCCAGAAGATAAGTGCAGACCATCCTTGGCAGAGGCACAGTGCAGAGCGACCAACTCCTGAACGTATTCTTCTCCCAGTCATTTCATTTTCCCACTTCCATTTGAGTAGGAAGGTCCCACGTGCCCCCACACTCTCTCATGGGACTGACCATGCTTTTAGGAAGGTTCTCAATTTGTCACTGCTCACACCAAGGGAGCATGGATAGGAGTGAGTACAACTATCAGCATCAATGCACCAAAACAACCAGTTCAGGCATGGCAGCCTGGTGGAAGGTGATTTCTTGCACTCCTACCATACAGAATTTGTGTGTTTGTTAAATCAATTCTGCATATAAAGCTTAGTACATGCAAGTTATCCACTGTGATAATATGTGATCAACCAGCCCAAATTGCAGCTGAACAACAAATACAAGAATTTCTGTCAAAATATCTTAAATGCTTGACAGGAAATTTACTTCCTCAGCTTGAGGAAGGCATAGGAACAAGTGGAGGAACAACTGAGTAGTTGACCCAACGCTGCCAGTAGTGGATGCTATGGGAAAAGTAGGAGATCCAAGGCGATACAGTGTAATACCTTCCTTTTATCTTCCATTTTTTACCTTAAGGTGCCAAGATACTGTGATGTGACTTTTTTTTATTTAAAGCATGATGGTTATGTGGTTACATAATGCAGAAGTGTCACTTTTCTATCACTGGTTTTGTATATATGTATGTACCTCATACTCTGCACCTCAGTACACAGTGAGCCAGACATGGGGTAAAATTGGTTTGCTGTGCCTTCACCTGAACTTACTGCTGCCTTGCTGATGAGCACTGTATATTCAAGCACACCAGCTTTGCCTGTCGTCACTACAAATACTTTACAACTTTCTAATTTTGGCTACTTCTGCATAGAAATCTGAAAATTTGCTTCATATATGATAAACACAATTTTGCACATGTGAGTCATACCCAGCAAATGCAAAATTCTGTAATCCAAGAAAAAAAAAAGAAGGAAAAAAAAAAAAAAAAAAAAAAAAAAAAGAAGGTATCAAAAGAAACCCTTTTAGGGAACTTATTATTAAAAAAATATACTAATGTGTTTGATACAGAGTGTGCATCCTCTGCTGGAAGTATAGAAGGGCTCCTGCAAATCATCTCTTCTCTGTTCCAGGAATATTTATCCTCACTTTTGCAGACGTGCCTTTCAAATATCAGTTGTTCTTACCAGTGTACATACAGTTTTGGTTTTGCTATTTGCACATCCTGGCTAGGGTTCTCCCCCCTTTGTGGATGTGAGTGGATATTGGTAAATAGGCAGATATTAGTGTACAAGTGTTCATTTTGTCTTTTTGTGTAATAGAGATGTCTCTAAAATTGGACAGTTCCTGTTTTTCCTTAGAATTGCTGGTCCTCTCTGAAATGGCTGTATTGGAGCATTGACTTTAACCCTCCATGCTGAAATAGCAATGACCATTGTCTGCACAGCCTTGTGACCACCAACTGCTGCACCAGGGGGAGCAGTGGGACAATGCACATTAAACAAGCTGAGTGGGGGGCAGAGAAGAAGATGAAGCAGAGTCTGGAGTAAAGCTCCAAGAAGTAAAAAAAGCACAAGGGGTGATGGAGAAATGAGGAAAAGCAACAACAACAAATAAAGTTATGGGAATTGAGAAGGAGAAATGAAAACGAGTGAAAGCAGAAACAGGAATTCTCTTGCGCATCCTCAAACTGTCATGGTAAAGAATTACAGATTTTCCTTCACTTCTCCATGGAAATAAAACAATTATCATGAAGCTGTTCTGTTTTATTCTTCAGAGAAATGACAATAGCAGTTTCATATCTTGCAAAGTCTTGACATTGAGAAGAGTTACTGTCTTCTTTATGGTTACTGTTTCACTCAACTGCGGAAGGCTGACACTCAGGTAGCACCATGCTACCTTCACAGAAATAGTTTTGTCTTATGGGAGCTCAGATATAGGGACACAAATGTCTTCATAAGGAAAAAAATATCTATATGGTCTGGATGGTTTGCTTTGAACTGCACATGGAGTTTTAAACCAGAGCTGAAGTCCCCTACCCAAGCAGGATCAGCTTTCAGGGTAGTGGGGTCCTTCTCTTCAGCCCCAGGCACTGCTCCTTGTCTGCTGTGTTTATGCTATTGTCCCTCAAATGTTCATATCTTACGGCTGAGATTTTCCCTTTCCCAGAAAGTTGTTCTGGGAGGGGTCTGTGCCAGGGCAGTTGCTGTTACAAATGGGTTTGTATAGGTTTTCCCAATCCTCATGAACCGTGGGCTGTGAGGGAGGAGAGTTTGGATCCAATGCTGATTCTTTTGGGAGAGTGAAAGTGGGAGACACAATCTTTGTGACTTTTACCTCCATTCTTGCCTGTGAGAAGGGACAGAGAACGAATGGTGTGAGAGAAGCCCTCTGTTATCCCTGCTGCCTCATGGCATATTATTATATAAAAGTAAGAGATAGTAATGCACTTTTTTGACAGAAAGTCACCTTCTAACACTTTGTTATTCACGTTCTTTGAAACTCAACCTGAATGCAAGCTGCTTGAAAAAAGCTTTAAAATTTTATCTTAACGTCGCTGAAGAAGAAGTGTCTTCACTCCTGAAACAAACTGAAGCTTTATTACAAGCCAGGTTCTGATCTCATGCACAGTGCTGTGAATCTGTTATTACTCACTCAAAATAAGTGGTTCTGTCCTAGCAGAGAAACAGAGCAGGTTCACCCCGTGGTTCTGAGCAGTGGGATGAATTCATTCTACATTACTGGCACTGTAAACTTCTCTGACACAGTGCTGGCACTTACTTTCATCTGGGTAATTAGAATTAAGCACTGTCTTCCTCTTGCAATTATACTAAATTAAGTTAAATCATTCTGTTTCCAGCCGTCTGTTACACTGTAGAAAACTTACTTTAGATAAAACTCACCCTTTCATCTTACTTTAAAATTCTCTGCTCAGGACTGTTTCCCAAAACATGTAAATGTGTATTTAAAACACTCAAGTCATCTCTGTAACAGTGCTACCATTTTTTTTTTTTTTTCTGTTCTCACAGTTAGAGATGCAGTAACTGTCAATATGATGCAAGCTTTTCTGTGAGTCTGGAATAACGAGTAGATTGTTGGGTTTGGCAAGGAGAGGTGCAGATGGTGGTCAGTGTGGAGCCAGTGGCAGAATGTATATTTAAGTGAATGTTTAGGATAGCAACAAGGAAGACTCCAGGGCTTGAAGGGCCCATGGGTCAGAAGGATGTAGAGCAATAATATCATGCACTGTTCATAATGATTTTTTTCCCCTTTTTATTAGTCTCTCTAAGATCATTCTTTTTTTTCCCTCTTTAAGATGTCTACTAACTTATTATTTATGACCTATAATACAGTATGTCCTACAGGTCTTGATCAGCACCATTTGTACACATTTCTAAGGAGAACTTCAGTGTCTGCCTCCAAGGGAAGATCTGCAGATCCACATTTATCATGTTCTGTTGCTATATAAATTATTTCAGTTGTTTCAGAGATTCAGGATTCTTAGAGCAGATTGTTCTAGGATTGTATAAATCATATAGTATGAAGAAAACAAATTAATCCACAATGGAAAGAGAGGCACTAAAAACCTTATATACAAAATTGTAGTTCTCTGCTCCTTTTTTATATAAGGGCCGAACCTGAAGACTTGCTGCGTATGAGGGGCAACAAATTAAATGGTTTGATAACCTCCTGTTAATTAGAAACAAAATAACCACACACTGAAATGATCAGAATCTTAACATTGCGTAAAAGATTACACTTCTTTTTAATTAAAATAACTGTACCATTTTACTGAAGTGTAGAGCTGGAAGACACTTCTGGATCATTAATTTCAGTCTTCCTTCATTCATAGACAAGTGTATCATATAATCCCTTGCATAAGCATAACAGTTTTGCTAAATAGATGGAGCACTATGTTCTCATCTGTTATCAATTATTTCATTGATCTCAGTACTGTTGCTCTGTTCAACAATTAGCTACACATATCACCTTCACTGACCTGAATAAAGACGCATTGCAGAATAATCTCTCACCCAACAGTAAGATTTGCTTCCTTATACTCTTCCACTTGTCTGGCTGCATTGTGATCATATTTTCTCTCTACTGAATTCTTTTCCTTATTATTTGTTTTAAAGTCATAGTACGATATAATAAATAGCAGGTAATTTTTAGGTGTGTCAGTCAATACAGTGGACAATCCTTTCTAATCTATGTTTAAAAAGTAAATTTAGTTGAGCAATTATTTTCACAATATGTTTGTTTTACTTTGATAGCTCAAGTGCACACCTAGTTTGTGTCAAACAAACCCAATTTGGTAATGCAAAGAAACATTTTCCTTGGTGCTTGAATGAAGGCATGTACCACGCAAGACAGGGAGGTTATTATCCTCTTAAAAATGCTTGATGGTGAAACTGCATGTACGCCAAATTTCGTTAAGTTTAGCCCCTCTAACTGTGATGTTTGCTGTGTTATTCATTAAATCTCACATGATTTTAACTTAAAAGCAGCTATGTCACACCCTTTGATCACATTACATCTTTTTATTTTCATGCTTCCACATTTCAGCATTATCTTAAATTAATCTTCCCGTGACCTCAGTTGATCCAGACTTTCATTAAAGGATTTTCTTATAAAATTAATACAGTCCAGTCCTTCTATGGTGTTTTGTTGTAGGGATCTCGATAGTCAGTAGTTGACAACTAAAATAAATATTTCTTGAGATTGGAATATTTCATTTCTGGAAAGCAGAACCAAAGAAGGGATTTTCATTTATATAGCACCCATTTTATCATACTAATAACCGTTCTTTGTTCAGCTCCTGGAACTAATAAGATGGGGAACAAATAGGTAATTTTCCTTTCCTTTCCTTTCCTTTCCTTTCCTTTCCTTCCTTCCTTCCTTCCTTTCCTTTCCTTTCCTTCCTTCCTTCCTTCCTTCCTTCCTTCCTTCCTTCCTTCCTTCCTTCCTTCCTTCCTTCCTTCCTTCCTTCCTTCCTTCCTTCCTTCCTTCCTTCCTTCCTTTCTTCTTTTTAGAGGAGGGAGAGTGACTGCAATAGCATGTTTTACAACAACACATGACTCATCCATGTAAGATCCAGACAGGCAGAAAACAAATGCAGTACTAACATAATTCTGTTGCAAATAAACTTTGATTGTTCTTGAAACTGCATTTTCAGTCATAAATTGTATAACATAAAGAACCATGACATGTACATGTAGTTTTTGTTTCACCTAGTTCTTTAATATAGGGAAACTGGCTACTAAGAGCTGCTGTGGCTCTGGGCTGTTACGTCTCTAGACCCTTCTGTCAAGGAGAATTCAAGCCACATGTTGGTTTACAGACAGCACTGCCTGCAGAAAAATTAGAGACAACTTGGTAGAGAAGTGGTAACTTTTAGCTATATTCACAAGTGTCTCTCAGCTCTGAGATGACACTTTAGAAAGACACATTCCCAAATGCTTTGAGATGCTGCTTTTGAAGTGACAAGAGGAGAGTGATGGAAGAGAGAGCACACTAAAATCAGGTACAAAAGAAGCAAGCAATGGCTACATATGGAAGACTGGGTGCTCTAGCCTTTCATAAGAGGGGAGCGATTTGGAATTTATATATAAAAGCTGCCACCAAGCTTTTATGGCCACAGCATTGAAGACAATCGAAGTAAAAATCCATTTATTTCACATTTGGTTGAAAAATGTGTTTAGCCTCCTGAAACACTCATTCTTTTTTCTGCAAGAGCTCTGTTGTAAGATCTATGGAGTTCTGAATGAAGAATATAAAATGTACCACACTGATAGCCAAACTCTTAATGAGGGTTTCTTTTTTCGTAGTTTTATGTGATAATGTATGGGGAAAAAAAAAAAAAAGTAATTAGACTGCTGTGCAAAGATAGCATTTTGGTAAACATCTCTAAGATTTATTTATCTGTCATTAGAAATATAAATCAAAAAGTTTTCATCCTATTCACACACATAGCAAATCCAGAGGAGCATATACCATGCTTTTCAGCCCATTTAATTTAATGTTCAGCAGGCCAGCATTTTGTCTCATCCAGGAGTCTTGCACTTCTGCACCAGTGATGTCAAACAGGCTGCTCCCAGCCCTGCACAGGAGTCATTCTTCCAATAGCAGATCACATCCTCCAGTGCCAACTGAGCTCTCTTACACTGGCAAAGGTCAATGTTAAGGGGATTCTGTGTGTTAATGTTCACAGCACTGATGGCCCAGCAATGAATTAGTTGCAAATTTTGGTTCAGGCCAGTCACAGTAAAGAAATTTGATAAGATATGCAAGGATTGTACACTTAGCATTCGTGATCATCAATTCAAAATTAACAGCAATGAAAAAGTAGCAAATAACACCAAGGAAAGTAGTAGGACTTTTGACACAGTTTGTGGTAAATAGAAAAATAATGAAGAAAAATGTTGTGCATTTGTTTAGAAAATAACAAAGGAATTAACATAGTAGGAAGCTGTGCAATTGCTAAAGGAAGGATATTATTACTTTTTCCATTAAACTGATGGTGGTGTTAGCCCAAAATTCAAATCTGCAAGGAAAGTGTTATTATGAAAGCAGACTGCATAAAGGTCAATAAGCAACTGGAGAAACGAGTAGAAATTGTTTCTGCTGTTGACAGGTTTTTCTAAACAAGCTGAAATCACAACAATCCCCAAAGATTAACTCAGTTAATTTAGAAATTACAATGGAGGAATGTAGTGGCTAGTGCTTTACACTATGCTAACTTTGTGTAATTGCCAAGCCTGTAATGGGGCAGTGGAATCCAAAAATGAAAAGAGTGGGAAACAACAGAAATCACTGGGATGGCTCAGCTCATTCTCATTGTTATATGACTTAGTAATCCTGCTCTCATTAAGATTCATGTAGTTAATGAAAAAGGCACACTTTAGAAAGACACTTCTAGCTGTAATCTACGTTAATGTAAAGCTTTCTGTGTTTATGCTTTGAAAGTGCTGACACAAGCTGAGAGCCATTCATAAAGCAAGTTTATTTTCCAAATATATCAAGTACGGAATGCACAAAAGAGCTTTCAGAAGAAGGAAGCATTTCTCTGAGAGTCAGATCTCAAAATACAAGTTATTAGCCTAAAAAGGTTCTGCTTTTCATCTAAATCTTTTTTTTCTTTTTTTTTTTTTCTTCTTAAATACTTACCCATATCCTGTGACAGAAATTGTGTAACACCAGAGATAGCGATTTTTTTCAGATTCATTTGGAAACATCCAATATTCCTGCTCAAACCTTTCTTTAGTTTAACTAGAGGTTTTACTTAAGGCTAAAGCCTCTCATGAAGTATTAAGGCTGTCCCGGCTTTTCCTATTTCATTTCTTCAACCATGCAGTTGAAGAAATGAAAGTACTAATCCTTCTCAGCATGGCTTTTAGTTCCAGGCAGAACAGGAGTTTGCGGAGCAGTTGGACCATCAGATTGCATCATGCCTGGAAGCTGCATCCCACGTTGCCATGGCAATGCCATACAACAGCTTTCCTGAGCTGTACACCTAGATGGAGCAGCAGCTCCCATCAGGTGCAACGCACAGCTCTAGCAGGCATCCCATTTTTGATCTTTTACAACTACGTCTGGTTGAGATGAGTTGTGAAGTTTGTGTGTATGTCCAATCTAGTTGTATCAGTAGAATCTGAGTATTTATTTACGTAGCCTCTGTATAACTGTAAAACACGTTTGCTTTCCATATCAATTATGCAGTCCTATGGGCATCTACCTAAATCTGTGAATTCTACTGATTTCAAGTATGTCACTGAGATGAGTGTTTGTGGAAAAGCTTTTGAGATTCTTCTGATATGAGTCCTTTGTGTTATCTCTCTCTGAAATGTCACTTGTCTGAGTGGTGCTATGGGCTGGGATGGCTACAGCTTGGCTTTATGGAGGTACACAGAACTGGAGATTGGACTGAGAGTGAGTAAAATGCTGGGTTCGTTCGCTTTGTTTTCTGATAACAATCTAGCCTGTAAGCATATCTAAGCCTCTAATGCCTTCAGTCTTCTGCTCATGGAGTGCAGAGGCCAATAATGTTGCAAGTCCTGTTGCCATGTAACATCCTTAAAAATTAGACATGAAACAATATATGTGAATATGCATTTTTTTTCAGAGTGACTAGATTTTTATTATCAGTTATAAAATCCCACCTTCTCATAGATGGAATTTGTAGACTGTCTTCCGAAGATAATGATCTCATTTTTTAGGGCTTGTTGATGGATAGTCTAGTTATATTTTTGTCTACAGTTTTCATGAGAATGCTGCCACTTCTATCAAGTGCCTAGCAAGTTCCATAAATAGCCATCTTTGGGAGTGCAAGGGCAGGGAGAGGAGAGCTCATGTATAACAAAATTCCACCTAGATTTCACATGTTAGTTTTTGCTGTGCTGGAAGTTATTTGAAAAGATGTTTAAAACTGAAGGGAAGGGTTGCGCTTCTCAAATATGCTCATCACAGATGTGCTCTCCATTCATTATTATTTAGATCTCTGCTTCAGGCTAACTTGATGACAGAAACCATTGCTCTACAGAGGAAAAAAACTTCAGTGTTGCAACTCTAAAATTGATGAAAGGTTTGTTTAAACACTGGGAGAATATTCAGTTCACCTTAAAATCATCTCTCTTGTTGAATTGAGCACAGTGTATATCAGTCTGGGAGAATGAATGCTGCTGATCTCTTGTACCTTATATAACTGCAGATACTGTGTATTTAAGAAGCAACACTTCAAAGTGATTTAATGCATTAATTGGATAAAAGAAAAAACAAGTCAGTTTCTAAATTAAGGGAAGTTAATAAAGCTGGCAGATCCTTGGAAAAAAGAGACATATTTTCTTTGTATTTTACAGGATTCTTCTGAAACGTGTTTTTTGCTTTGATACAGCCTTGATTAAGTGTTTCAGGGGTAAAAATCCAATTATGACTAAACTCAGTATGTTGAAAATACCCAGAAGAGAACTTAAATCTAATTGATGTATCTGAATTCATATTCAAAGTGAGGAATTACCTAACATATGTTTGTAAAGCATTATACCAGCATTCATTTCGTTGCAGCATTTTCCATCTTTCAAGATTTTTGGCCTCAAAAAATTAAATGAAAACAACCATATCCAATACTTCAAATGCAGTGATGGCTTTTCAAGCTTTCTTAATTGTTCATACTGTGTGGTGGGTTAATGGACCAAAATTTTCTAGCGCACTTTCTTTGACTTCAATTAATGTATTTTGTCACCTTTGGAAAAGTCGTTGCGTGTCTTTATACATCAGTAAGTAACACTGTGGATAATGATACCCAGTGTTCATTTAAAAAAAAAGTACTGATGCTTACAATTGAATAGAAACGTGAAGTAGTACTGCTAGTACTAGTGCTAGTAGTGCTACTAGTTTTCCAGTCTTTAAAACCAACATTTTTAATTTAGTGTTACTCTTTAGCCAATAAAGGCACTGTTTCCTCTGTGATGTTAGGGTGCTGTGAATGTAGCTGCACCTAAAAGGATAAAGGTTTCATTTTTTCATTTCAGTGGCTGAGCAGACAGACTCCAACAGTAAGAAACCAGTGAGATAGTAATGAATTTGCGATTTTTCACTTTAAGGACATACTTTAGTTTTCTTTTATGTATGAGTTGGAAGATGAACTTCTCTCCAAGCTGAGAAAGATTTAGGACTACACCAAACAAGTTGGCATGTTTTATTGGCAGAACTCATTTGCTTTCTTCATGCTGTGCAAGCTGACACGATGAGGTTGTAAAAAGAGACAACAATACCATAAGAGATAGTTAAAAAGAAAACTGGGGGAAATGTAACCATTTTATTTTCCTCTAAAATGTAATTTAGTTTTTCGAAGCAATGATAAAGTACAGGTATTTAAGGTGGTACCTGGAAGTATGCATATGTCCCAGCTGGATGCTTAACTGAAAATGTGTAGCTACCGTCTGGTGTGACATCGTAGTGATATTGATTTCTGTAAAATAAATAAATAAATACATCAGCAAAGATCAATTAAATGTCGTGTGCTAAAACAGGTGGAAAGCAATACTTCCTGTCAGTCCCTTCATTTGTACATATGGTCAGATCTCAGGCAGAGTTGAATTACCTGCTCTGCTGCAACAATGAAGGAGATGCAGAGACTTCTTCGTACAGCTAAGTAATGCCTGGCAAGATTTACGTTAGCTACAGTGCAGCACAAATCCAGGTATCTTCTTTCAGTGCTGGCTGGAGCTGAAGTGGAGCTCCGGAGCAGCACAGGGCTTAGTGATGAATCGGTTGCTCCCAACCTCCCTGGGCAGAGCCTCTGCACCAGCTCAGCATGCTCAGAAGTTTGCTCAGGGCAATGATAGGCCTATGACTGGGTGCAGCACCACAGTGGGATGCTGGAGGGTTTACTAGCCCCCTAGCTAGCACTGAAACCACCATGTGCTGATGTAGTTTCATAGCTCCCAGATGGTCAGGCTTAGCACTGGAATGGGAGATTTCTGGTGCATTCACCTTCTTGAGCTGGTTGCAAGCAGTTGTGCAAAGCGAGTATGGAGGAGTTTCCATCTCCCTCCCAGCCTCAGGTACCACCTATGTCCACCAGTCACAAATGTCATGTTTCTCATGTTTCTCTACCATCCCTGCTGATGCTAAAATACCTTTACAGGGGTTGTGTAAATAGGGGTAGTTCAAAGGCAGTTCAAGAAGGATGCAGCAAAAGCTGTGGGCACCTTTTCTTTGGCTTTATGGGTTGTGGATGAGATCTTCTCTGTTAAAATAATTATTTTTCTTCTGTGAGATCTGTTCTATTCTCAGTTTAGCATTGAGAAACTGAAAATATGCTATTTTTTTACTTGGTGTTGGTATCAGTTTTTACACAAAGCTGTAAAGTGGATGAGCTTAAGAATAATTTGCATAGTTATTTCTAACAAGCTTAATTAGAATGAGGTTAACTGAGGATAAATCCAGACTGTTAGACCTTGGAGTGACTGCTCCCCTTAACCTCAGATCACTAGTCTATGATCCTTACTTCTATTAATACAACATTTTCTCTTGGTCCTGAGGCCATGCTGCTAGGATGTCACATATGAAAGATGCACAGTAGGGCTTTCTCTACTTATCTCTGGGTTCATCAGTGCCCTAAAAACTGTATGGAGGAGGGTATATGTTTACAGGCAATGCATAGCAGCCCTGTATGTGTCTCATTGCTTCACATTCTGAGGAGTGCATCCTTGGTATCTCAGACAAGGGTCAAATAAACAAGCACAAGCAGACCTAATTTAATTATATGGCATAATTAAATGCATTTGGAGGGATTTGCTTTGTTTGCTGTTAGCTTCAGTTATTCATTTTTTGTTCTGGAATCATTTAAGTGAACATTTCAGATGTTAGGGAGCCACTAATCAGTTTTACCAGTGACATGCATATGTTTCTCAAAGGAAACACACTTTAGTCTGTGACTTACTCAACACTTGAGAGAATAAAAAGGAAGTTATAGAAACTGTGAAATGTATTATACAGAGTGGCTGTTAGTTCCCTATCTGATATAATTGGAACTTAGTAGAAATGCTCCATGGCTAAGGTAAGTCTTTGAAGTATGGCTGCCATGAAAAGTAACCAAATGAAGAGAAAAATAACAAATATCTATGAACTCAGGGGAATTATATTTAACCAGTTAAACATAATTTAATGATGAGGCCCTTCTTTTCTTACTACCTGATGGCTTTACTGACATCAGGTCTTTTACCAATATCAAAATGACATCAGAGCATTCCAGTTATGTCATCTTTTTATGTAGTGGTTTGCCTGGGTAAACTGTATGCAAATATGTTCCAGGAGCTTTAAAGGAGCAGTGCCACAGGGATCAGAGCATTTCCCCTTCTGAAGGCCTTCTCCAGCTTACAGTAGAAGCATGAACTGATGAACTGCTGCCTTCTGTTTCCCCTGTTACTGCGTTGGGCAGAAGGTGAATGAAGTTGTCATTTGCAACAGAGAAAATATAATTTTGTCTTCCTGGAAATCAGTGGTAAAAATCCTGCTGATTTCTGTAGTGTCAGGGTGCACATACCCTGCATGTGCATAACAGAAGGCAGGACCAGCAGAAGCTGGACTGTCAGTTAATATTAGCCATACCCCGCAGCGGTTGTGCTTTGCACATACCTAACATCTGTCATCCAGAGAATTGCACAGGATTTTCCCATCCAGACCCAGGAATAACTTCCTGTCTGTCAGATACCTAAATATTAAATTCAGCTACACGAGTAATGGTAAACTGAGGTGTGCAGAAGCAGGGAGCGGGCAGCTCAGGGACATGGCTGTGAGACAGTGCCAGGTTTCTGCCCTCACAAGTAAACATAAACTCTTGTTTTAGTGTCTGCACAGCTCATGAGCTACAACGGAAGGCATGAAAAATGCTGTCTGTTTCCACTGATTTTCAAACCAGCTGCTAATTGAGACATAACACTCCTGCTGTAATGCTGGTGTATGTGACAGCTCACACCCATTTAGTGTCTATTAGTGTTATTCTTCTTGCTTTAGAAGCTAAATCTGGCACCACATTTTACAGCTTGGGAAAAGATCCTATGAGGAACAAAGTGCTGGGATACAGTCAGAAGTGTCTAGTCATTAATAGCAGCCACCATTTCAGTTCTCAAAAGTGCCAGCATTAGTGTCTGACAGGAGACTATTTGTTAAGGAAAGGAGGTCTGTTTTAAAAGAGACTGTCCTGATAGGATGCCTATTAAAATAACAATTACAGACCATAGAGATAGCAGCTCTGGAGGAACCCTGGAAATATTTTCTTTTCTTCTATCCATCCTGTGCAAAAACTTCTGTGGGTAGTGATGTCTTGAGTTTATTAAGGGGACTCTTTCAAGGCTGACAGACCAGAAATTTGAACTTTCCTAAAACAAACAAGCCAACCCTACATTTTCTTTTTTTTCCCATATAAAAGTATTACAGCAGTACTCAGCACTTCAAAGAGTAGGCATTTTCAGGCTGCAGCAAGCAGGGGATAGCTCGAAGCACTGTTCATAAGCCAGAGCATCCTTCATTTCTAGGGAAACTGCTTCAAGTCAGGTAGTAATTTAGAATACATCCGTACTGTAGAGATAAGTCAACGTATCGCTTCAGAGCTGCCAATAACCAAACGTACACAACAATCCCTACTTTCAGTGTGCAGGCACGTGAAGTTTAGCCTTGCTGCCTCATTAGCAGAGCAGTGCTGTTGTGGTGAGATCGACTTTTACTGATCGCTGTGCCCTGCTGTATAGGGCTTATTGATGCTTGCCAAAACCCGCAGTCTGACTTTGAGGTCTCTGATTCTATGTCCCTGAATTCTGGTGCAGAAATTACCTGTGATTTTCATAAATTGTTGATAGTTTTTGGTCCTGCTCTGTGCTTGTAACATTTATGTACTACTTCTGGAGAGCATTTCCATCCTGCAGCAGGCTGTCTGTAACCTGGCTCCAATCTGCAGCAGCATTCTGGTCTCAGTGATTAGGGAGCTTCTCTCCTTCCTCTTTGTATCTGTGATATCAGATAGGGCTATGTGGGGCCCTGCCTCAGTTTGCTGCTGTCTGGAATTAATTTTTAAGCCTGACAGCATGTTTGTGGAGCTGTGGTGTAGAATTAGGAAGACTCAGAACCAATCCCAAAACTTCCTAGGCATTTTGTCTTCAAAACTAGCTGGGGAGAACAAAAATAAATCTATATTAACCATCAACTTTGGGAAAGAGAAAATCCAGAATTCCTAATTCAGCAGTTGCTCTGGAATATACGTTTTCTGTAGGAAACAACGTTTGCATACAGCTCCTGTGCCTGATGTCAGTATCTGAAGTCATACCTGGAGCAGATGGTGGTGTCCACCACCAACCCCACCTGGGACACAACTGCTATTGAAGTGCACGCCCAAGAAGTTGTCTTTGTTCAACACTGCAGAAAGTTGATCAGGGAGGAAGAAACTACAAAGAGTAAGGGGGAAAAAAGGGACTGAGTGAAAAGGCGGGTCATGTTTCTTAAAGACATGGGGCTTTAAGAGCATGGAAAGGTCAGCTCTGCTTGTTGAGGACCAGCCTCTTTTAATGCAGTGAAGGATATTTCATGCTGGAGGGGAGGCTTTTCATGCCGTGTCTGTTTACATTCAGCCCTAGGAAGAAGGATTACCATCTCCTTTCCAACATTGTGGAAAGGAGGCCACCATCCCACTCATCTGCAGGCATGTGAAAACAGTGGGGGAAATTAAACTCACAGGCAGTGATTTATTGTGGCTTACAGTGCTTCCTGTGTGCAAGTCAGAGATGATAATATCCAAATCACATGCCACTACCAATGTATTGGCTGCAGTGAAGCTCTAATCAGCATTAAATGACAGCATTTTTACAGGTATCCTAACATTCAAAAGGGACAAACAGCTGAAGAAATAGTTCTGTAGTCCTTGTAAAACCTTTCAACAATATTTTTGAGATTCTTTGAAGTTCAGCTTTTGCAGTCTGACCAGATGCACCTGGAAAGGCACACTGGGCCATCAGCACATCTTCGAATGCCTTTAGTCCTTCTCTTGTCACACTAGCAGCTCCAAGCTCTGCGCTGCCAATCCTTGCTGCTTACTGCTGCAGTCTGTGTACAAGATCCGTCCAACAAGCTTTGCACCATTTTCAGCACATTATCCAATCTTTACCCTGTGCTTCACAACCTCACACACAGAGCACTCCCACAGGTAATGCAGATATCCTTATGGATGCACAGAAGACCTCACTCTTCAGGCTGCCTATTGATTGTCATTTGTGAGCCCTGCAATACCCACTCCTCTCTCCTGCGAGTCCTTCTGAGCTACTCTGTGAAATTTGCTGTTTTTTCTGCTCTCCCTATAAGTCACCATCTCCTTCTCCTGAGCTGTCTGATGATTGAAACTGATATGAGATTTTTAAAGCACTGGAATAATATGTAGCACTCTCATTATGTTTTCATAAGTGCTAGCAATAATAATGTAATATTGATTCATCAGATTCCACACTAGAAAACTCAGAAAGTCAGCAAGATTGGGAAATGTGAAATGATCTCTAAAGGTGCCCTGTAATGAAATACTGATTTAAAAATTGTGACTGTGGAGCAATAGTGAATATTTTCACACACTCTTCTCTAGACGAGAACTTTAAATAGGAAGGCATGTATTTATATACAGCAGAATTATGCTAGTGCAATGTTCCAGCAAGAAAAAAAAATGATTGAAAGCAATATATACTATACTAAGATAGAATAAAAGAAGAGCTGAAAGCTGTGCCATCCCTTCCGGCCTTATGACGTATGTGTGGGATGGTGGGATGAACTCAGGGTTGAGCATGCAATACTAGAAAACTCTGAGGTCTGGATTGCTGCCTCCTTGGCTGCATTTCTTTCTCTGTAGCCTGAGCTAGTGTTTAAATTAATTTATTCTCCTGTGGCTGCTCCCATGGAATACATTAGCTATTCATAGGCATTGAAATCTATCGAGCAGGGAGGGCACTGTGCGAGAGGAAATTTGCATTAGCCAGTGTGGCTGAGATGTAAGCTCTGCAACTTAGAATATTACTGAGGACAAATTCTTGAGGTTGCAAAAGAGTATTCTTGCCATCTGCAGACATCTCTTCTTCTTCGGTTTGGGTGATGGAGGTGTTGGGGAAGCCCTTCCAACTGCACAGAGACTCCTTTGCAGATCATGGAATCATTAAATTGTTTGAGTTGGAAAGGATCTTTAAAACAAGTCATCCAGTTCAACCCACCTGCAGTGAACAAAGACACAGCTAGTTCAGGTTGCTCTGAGTCCCATCCAACCTGATCTAGAGTGTCTCTAGAGACAGGGCATCCACCACCTCTATGGCCACCTATTCCAGTGCCTCACCATCCTTATTGTACAAAAATTCTTCCTTATATCCAGTCTAAATCTCCCTTCTTTTAGTTAAATACTTAGTTTTTCCTTGACCTGTCACCACAGATACTGCTAAAGAGTTCATCCCCTTTTTTCTTACAGCCCCGCTTTAGCTACTGAAAGCCTCCTCTCAGGTCTCCCAGGAGCCTTTTCTTCTCCAGGCTGAACAGCCCCAGCTCTCTCTCACCTCATAGGGGTGGAAAGGATCCCTTGGATCATTTTTATGGCTCTCCTCTGAATGCACTCCAACAGGTCTGTGTCTCTCCTGTGCTGAGAACTCCACATCTGGATGCAGTACTCCAGGTGAGGCCTCACCAGCACAGAGCAGAGGGGCAGGAGCACTCCCTTGATTTGATGTACACGCTTCTTTTGATGCAGCCCAGGGTACAGTTGGCTTTCTGGGCTGTGGGCACATTGCTGGCTCATGTCCAGCTTCCCATCCACCAGTACTCCAAGCCCTTTCTGACAGGGCTGTGTTCTATCCTTTAATTCCCCAGCTTGCACTGAGAGTGGGCCATGTCGTGACCCAGATCTGAGACACTGCACTTGGCTTTGTTGAACCTCATGAGGTTCACCTCGGCCCACTACTAGAGCCTGTCTAGGTCTCTATGAATGGCATCTCATCCCTCGGGTATTTCAGCTGCACCACACATCTTGATGTCATCCACAAACCTGCTGAAGGTGCACTTGATCCCACTGTCAGTGTCATTGATGAAGATTAAGCAGCACCATTCCCAGTACTGACCCTTGAGGGACACCACTTGTCACTGAAAGATATCAGGAACAGCTTAGTTTTGGGTTTCAGAAAAGAAAGAAGCTGGGACAAGGATCCTCAAAAGGTTACATGGAAGGAAAAGTGACTGCATCCCCATTTTGAAAGCTGGACAGGCACGAGTAGAGGTGCTGGACACCTGAAGATCTATGGGGAGCAGCACACAGGGCTCCATTTGCAATATTCCAGGGGCACTCCCCACCTGGGTGCTCGTGCCAACGTCCCACTCTCAGAGCTGGATTTGTCTGGCTGCCTGCTGGTCAGGGTTCCCCAAGGCTTGTGGATTTGCATCCCTGATACTCTTGAATCAAAAAATGCCAATGCAGCGCAGTAGATAAACGTGCTACCAGTGCTGTTGACAAAGATCATATATTCATATTTTAGGGCTTACCTCCCTTGTTTGCTGGTTTGCCCAACCACAGAATGAAAAGAAAAAGGAGAAGGTGCAAGCAGCACTGTGGAGGAACAGCAACTGCTATAAAAAATCAACCTGTATATTGAGCTGTCAAAGCTGTCAGAAGAGAATCATTTCCTGTTGTTTTTGATAGCAATTGGAGGCAATCTCTTACCCCCTTTGGTCTCTTGTTCTTGAGAGAACTGATCCCTTTAGCAGAGAATTTCAGTGAAGAAATTGATAAAGACTTCAAAAAGATCAGATGCAGATGCTGATAGCATCATAGAGGTGACATCCTGATGCTGGAGTGGGCAGCGTGTCAATTTAACAGAAAATCACACAGCTACCTGATGAGCTGTAAAGTGTCACCTCCAATTTCCTTTTCCTGGGACAGGAACGATACATAAAAGCCAAAGGCTGTTGGGTGGGCTTGTCAGGGACCTAACAAGGGTATAAGGCTTGCAAGGCTGATTTTTAAACAAATTTAGGTTTTATTTTTTTAGGTTTCTTTTCATGATCTTTTTACTGCTGGAAACCAGTGCTCGACTTTCTTCATGCCAGCAAGTGCATGCACAGAAGCAGTTTTCCTCCCTTGCTGTTCTATGTGTTTTGTTACTGCAGGCAGAAAGCAAATGAGATATGCAAAAACCCTACTGTCTCGTTCTGTGAAGTGCTCATAAAGGTGGGATGCTTATACCTTTCTCCTCACCAGTGTAACAAGAAGACAGAATAGACAAATATGGCTGGTAAAAGCATGATGTGTACAGAAACACCAGTCTAAAAGGTAACTGCTCAGTCAGATCTTTTGAGAGCAATGACTGCAGGTTGGTATCTCTGATAACAACATTCATCTCTGCACACAACTTTCCACCTGTCGAAGAGGATGGGTTTGGATGGATAAATAAGTGTTTCCCTCTTTTATTCTGGATACACAAGAACAAGTTTGAATGGAGTAATTACAGAGCAAACTCTGCAGCCCAGTTAGCAGTAAACAGCATCACTTCAAAAATCCTGCATCTTGTTGGTAAACAGTTCAGAATTTGGCTTCTCTCATTAGACAAAGTCTGCAAACATCAGCCTGGGTGTGAAGCAGCACAAAAAAGTTTGGAATACTTCAGCTCTGAGTTTTGTTTCGTGTTCATACTTAACTAAAAAATTTGCAGCAGTTGTGATCTGTTTAAAAGGGGAGGGGGACAGATGGCTCCTGTAAAGTTGGTTGCTCTCCAGCAGTTTTATTTCTACGATAACTTTACAAATGTAGCTAGGATTTTATAAATAGGTATTCTATGAACTGCAACACGGCTTGTGAAATTTAAGCAGCTCTTGGATTAATCTCTGAAAAACTGATTTTCAGTTAAAATTGACAACACTGCCAAGTCAAGAGTTGATTTAAAGTCAGTTACCAAGCTATATGCTGTCCTCTTCTTAGCAAAACCATAGCTTATTTTTAAAGCACAGCTCCTAAGCTTTCTCAAGCACCTTCCCAGGAACAGCCCAGTCCCACATCTGTCTGTGTCTGCTTCCCTTTGGACCGTGCTCATTTTGCTGCAGACCCCAGCATTCTTCCATTAGGACAAGGGGAAACAGTTTTAAACTAAAAGAGAGAAGACTGAGGTCAGACAGTAGGAGGGAATTCTTTACTCAGAGGGTGGTGAGGCCCTGGCACAGCTGCCCAGAGAGCCGTGAGTGCCCCATCTCTGGAGGTTCTCAAGTTCTGGATGGGGCCCTGGGCAGACTGAGCTGGTGGGGGGCAGCCAGCCCACAGCAGGGGGAATGGGAATGCATGGCCTTTAAGGTCCCTTCCAACCCAGGCTGTTCTATGATTCAGATTCATTTTAGACATGGCAGCACAGTAGCATCATGCACTTTCGGCTCCCTGGGCAATATGCCTCATGGACCACTGCCCATTTCCCAGGGCAAGGAGAGGCGGGAGGGTAGAATGATCAACCAGTGACCACTCCATGTATTCATACATCACAGGGTTCCTGGGTCCAGTTCAGGTACTCAGTGTTGAAGTTACTGTGGTAGCTGGAGAGGAAGGCAAACTGATATATAGTCTATAAGCCAACAACTGGCTTTGATTCTTCTCTGAGCTAAGCTCTAGGGATCTGGTATTGCTAGTATCTGTTAACAAGGGGAAAGTCATGAGAGGTTTGTTGATACTTTGCATATAGTAGGGAACTTGAGTAAAATGCAGAGAAGCCTCAGGAATAGGCAGATTGTGTCTCAGACAAAGGATTTTTCTTTACCATGAAACTATTTTGACCAGCCACCTGTAACTCAGAAATCTCAGATGAAGAATTACTTTCCAGAAGTCCTTTTGATAACTGTTTTCTCAGCAGCGTTAAAAAAAAAGAATGCTGAAAATGTGGTATATGTCATTTGTGCCTTCAGGGATTCATTTAAAATTCAGCTAACACTTTCTTCCACAGATTCCTTCAGTGGTAAGCCAGTTGCTGAGAAAGACTATAGTGGGAGTGCATAGGGCTTACAGTCATTTGCAAACCTATAGAAATTAAGGAGGGAAAGAGGGAAGCAAGAATGGAAGGAAGGAAGAGAAAGAGAGAGACAAGGAAAGGAAGAGAGAGAAAGAGAAAAAAAGAATGAAAGAGAGGAAGGAAGGGAAGGAAGGGAAGGAAGGGAAGGAAGGGAAGGAAGGGAAGGAAGGAAGGAAGGAAGGAAGGAAGGAAGGAAGGAAGGAAGGAAGGAAGGAAGGGAAGGAAGGGAAGGAAGGGAAGGAAGGGAAGGAAGGGAAGGAAGGAAGGAAGGAAGGAAGGAAGGAAGGAAGGAAGGAAGGAAGGAAGGAAGGAAGGAAGGAAGGAAGGGAGGGAGGGAGGGAGGGAGGGAGGGAGGGAGGGAAGGAAGGAAGAAAGGAAGGAAGGAAGGGAAGGAAGGAAGGAAGGAAGGAAGGAAGGAAGGAAGGAAGGAAGGAAGGAAGGAAGGAAGGAAGGGAGGGAGGATGTAGTCTTTCTTTAGGGAGATACACATTACTGTTCCTCTCCGTTGCAGTGTACAGCTGAGATTTTATTGCTTGTTCAGTCACAAATAGATGTGATTTTATAGCTTCTATATAATGTACTTTTAAAAGTCCATCTCTAAGGATGAAGACGTGGTAGTTGGAGAGCTATGCTCAGTCTCTAGCATTGTCCAGATTTTCTGCCTGACCAAGAATGAGTTCCTGTCTTAAGGATTTTAGTTTTTTTATTCGGAATGATGATAATGCTCAATCTCTGAGTTCTCTGCAACACATTACAATGATTGGAAATGAACCCAAACTGGGGGCATCTCTTTTCAGTTCCATGCTTATCCTATCCCATCCCACTTCATCTTAATTGCAACTCCTTTGTAGATGGTTAAATATGTCAACGCTCAGGTCACTACCAGTATGCATTGTGTGGTCTTTTAACCAGTGCAGAAAGCACTGGTGGCTTAAATTTGTATTATAAATGCTGTGGGAAACCTGTGCCATGACTACCAAATTGAGTTTTGCAGTGAAGGAGTTGTCAGATTGTCTCAACAGTGCCTGAGCTGTGACTTCAAGCTTGCTGCACACCTTCCTTGTAACTGTGCTTCTGGCTGCAAGGGGAGACGAGCTTGAGGCATATCACTCCCTTGAAGTGCCTCTAACTCCCTGCAAAACTAAGGCACATTAGGAGAGGTCTCATATTATAGGAAATATAACATTGGCACAGGTTAACAAGTAAATAACTTCCCAGATAAATAATTTATTCTAATTGTTGCTTTATATAGATACAGTGTGTTTTTAAATTTCTTCTTTTCTTTGAGAACTTTAACAATCTTCAATAACATTTGTCCTAGTAATTTCAGAATCAAATGCCTTCCAATGTATCCACATTTTCTTAAAGATTGAAAATAATTTGTTTTTAAGGAGGTTTTCCAGTGAACTTTAAAAGAAAAAACAGCATTACCTAGACCATATACTCTGGACAGTGGACAAGAGAGCTGCACAGATATTTAAAGCTAGGAAAGACCATTCTGATTATGTAGTCCAACTTTATGCATATCTCTAAGCACAGAATTTCACCTGATAATCCCTGAAGCAGAGGGAATTATTCTTCCTTACTATATTAGCAAACACTATTAGGCATAAGAACCTCTGCTAGGGTTCCTGCATATCTTTATGCAAGACTTTGCACTTTGCATCTCAATTTAAAGGCGATTTAAAGATGAGTCTTGCTTCCCTTGTGCCAGCCCATCACACTGCTGTGGGCAAGCAGGCAGCAGAGCAGACAGCCACATAATTAGCAGATAATGCTGTGGTTCTTTCTCTTATGCACCACATCTTCAGATAGAGGAGCCTCTTCTGGAAGCTCAAAACCAGAAAGAAATATGGCCTCGTCACTTGTTCTTCTTTAGGTTCCCACAGTCCTGTAACCCCCAGTGAGACATAAGATATCATCAGGTAATGACAGGGTCCTCTGCCACTCCGTGGCCTTGCTGCTGTTCAGAGGACTGGACACAGGAATATTTTTCTGCACTGCTGAGTGCTGCGTTGGGCCACAGCTGGAGTGCCAGCAGGATCCAGGTGCCCAGGGCCAGGCTGGGGGTACCTTGTGTACAGAACTTTGCTTAGCAGTAGGTGATGAGCCAGCCAAGCCTCAGAAATGTGACATGAGACTTTGGAGCATTTAAAATGAGGAGGAAAGCAGATAATCATTATGTGATTACAGGTTAGCAAAATAAATGGGTGAATTAGGTGGGGCTGTAAAATGCCCCCTTGTATGCTGCATGCATGATGCTGCCTCCTGTGCTCTCATCCATTTTGTAGTACAGTAATGCCATTGACTTTGATGTAGTTTTTTGTTTTGTTCTGTTTTGTGTTTTTTTTTACTGACACGCATCTGAGATAAACACAAAGCCCAGTATCTTTCCAAGCCATCCATCTTAGTTTCTGGAGAACCACTTCGGAGAGAAACAGCTCAGCCATGCATAAGGGGAAGTCATAATCAGGCTGTAAGATGTGCAGTGGCACATTGTGTTATTAGCTCCTGAGTGATCTGGTTTATAGCACAAATGAACTGAAACATACTATTATTTTTCCAGCTTTGGAGAAATCAGTTTATAAAGCAGACCAAACTATGTCAATAATTGCATTTTTAGTGTATATGAAAACTTACGCTGTCCTGGTATATTTTCTGCAGTGTACTTGAGCTGTGCCTGTTAAAATTGGAAAACACATTCCAAAAAATGTTAAAGACTGGGTTTCCAGAGAGCTTAGTTTTATTTTCTTCCCAAGTTCCTGAGGTAGGTTATAGCCTTCACTGCCTGTAAGGTCTGCTACATAAGTTGTGAGCTTTTATACAAGATTCTGATCTTAGTGAATCAGATTTTCTCCCTTAGCGGGTTTCTTTTGCTTCCATCTGCAAACACATGAGCAATGTAAAATTACATATCTCGTGTACATGCTATTCTAAATTGATAATGTCTTAGAATGCCTTCAAGAATAACGCTTCTCCTGCTGTACACAGCAAGAGTACAAAGCTGCACAAAAAGAGATTACAATCACTTAGTGTTCTTCTTTATTACACTACTGTACTTCGGCTTCTGATGAGGTAATGAGCTGAAAAAGATGTTGTGTATAATCTGATTTCAATTCAAATGAGGTTACATACATTCACCTTCGGAAAAGCTTATTCACTCAAAAAATACAAAAACACTCCATCATCACCTAAGTAGTTTGTGAAAAGCTTCAGATTTTCTTTATTTTGAAATTTCTGGTTAAAGGGGATGGTCTGCCTTTTGTACACCAAAATTTTACAGGCATTTCTATTCCCTGGGGGGGGAAATTTTCTCAGTTTGTTCCATTCTGCTACACAGAACACATGTTTTTTCTTTCATGGAGCTCTGAGCTTTTTAACTCTGACTCTTTACTATTGGCACTGCATTGCTTTCATTTGCCATGGAGGTAAAGGCCTTAATTTGCACCAGGGAGGTTCAGGTTGTATATTAGGAAACATTTATTCTCAAAAAGAGCGGTGCCATATTGCAATAGGTTGCCCAGGGGGATGCTGGAGTCACCATTCCTGCAAGTGTTCATGAAAAGGGTAGATGTCCATGGTTTAGTGGGCATGGTGGTGATGGTCAATGATTGGACTAAATGAGCATAGTCTTTCCAACCTTAATGATCTATGATTCTGTGGCACCAATACCAAGAGTTTCCCCTTGAATGTTTACTGCCTATGTTTTCCTCTGAAAAATCACAACCTCTACAAGTTTCCCTTGCCTCACTCTGTGCTTATTTAGGGCTCTTAACAGATAATAGTCCAAGGCAAAGACTTCTCTGCTTGTCTTATCCATAGAATCATAGAATGGCCTGGGTTGAAAAGGACCACAATGATCATCTAGTTTCAGCCCCCCTGCTATGTGCAGGGTTGCCAACCACCAGACCAGGCTGCCCAGAGCCACATCCAGCCTGGCCTTGAATGCCACCAGGGATGGGGCATCCACAACCTCCCTTGGCAACCTGTTCCAGTGCTTCACCACCTTCTGTGTGAAAAACTTCCTCCTAATATCTATCCTAAACCTCCCCCTTGTCCTATTACTATCAATCCATGTAAACAGTCGTTCCCCCTCCTGTTTAAATGCTTCCTTCAAGTGCTGGAAGGCCATACTTTGATACAATTTGTCTAGGCCATCATCATCACATGTGATTGAACACATATAGTTTTCTAAAACTTTAATGAGAGACTAGCTTTGGACTTTACACAATTATACACTTTACTCGTATATGTTCATTTTGCACTTCTCACCAGAGCCTGAAGTGACAAGAAAGGCAATGGTTTTAAATTGCAAGAGAAGTTTAGATTAGACATAAGAAAGAAACTTCTCACAATGAGGGCAGTGAGGCCCTGGCACAGCTGCCCATAGAGCTGTGGGTGCCCCATCCCTGCAGGTGTTCAGGGCCAGGTTGGATGGGGCCCTGGGCAGGCTGAGCTGGTGGGGGCAGCCAGCCCATGGCAGGGCTTGGGTCTGGGTGGGCTTTAAGGTCCCTTCTAACCCAAGCCATTGTATGATTCTATGAATCTTAGAGTGATGATCTACCTGTGGCCATCAAATATAAATATTGGTCACAGATAAGATACCGAAAATGTATCACTATCATTCCAGTTCTTTTAGATCGTCGGCCTCAGATCAGGCCCTACATTTCTCTTGTGCAGCCTGACAATGAATTGTAATGGTAAGACTACTTATAATAATAGATGCAATACTGACTTTTCTGTGCTGGATGGATTTTTCAGTAACTTATTGAAATCACTAATCCCTTTCATCCCGGCTATGAATAGAAGTGCTTTTCCAGCACTCACCAAGAAGAAAAATACACTGTGATCTGTTATCAATTCATAAATCTGTTTCTCACAGTTCTTTCAATGTGACTGATAGTCTACTTAAAAAATAAAAAAGTGATGTACTTCATACAGAATCAGTCAGAGATTATAATTACACTTCATAACAGCACTTAATGTACACTAAAAGTAATACTAATGTTTCCCTTGTTGCAATTTCCAGATAGAGGAATTGCGAAGGTCTGTGTTTTGTTTTAAACACATTGTGCACACAAGGAGACTCTAATCAGAGTGCTTTTTAAAAATCACAATTAGCATGGCTACCAGATTCTACTTGATGTGTGATTCTCCTGACAGCTGCTCTGGCAGTACAGTGTCAACCTGAACTGTATTAGCGTTGCGGTGCAGCTGGAACTGACCATGTCTGTCTGAGCGAGGTGCTACCACTGCGAATGCTGGAGGACAGAAGTACATCCATGTGATTTTGCTGCATGTGTGTCAGTCAGTTTGGGAAGCGTTTGACTGCCTGAAGGGAGCCGAAGCAGTCTGACATGAGGACTGTCTGTAAGAACAAATGGCCATCCCTCGTGGCCAGCGGAACTGTTCCTGGAAGCAGAACAGCCAGACTTAGGAGAAGCAGCTGGCGGGATGCCAGTTTGACTCCTGGGGCTTGCTGTGCTTTGCCAGATTTACAGTGCTCTTCAGCCTTCCATGAGACAGTGCACGAGAGGGGAAGTATTTCGTGTGCTGTTGTGCTGATGACTGGCTGGGCAGGGCTTTCCAAAATGGTCTTTGCAGCTAAGAAAAAGATAATTCTTGTAAATCTATGCCTGCCTGATTTCAGAGATTTCACTGGAAACTGGATTTGGCAAAACAGAAAAGGACTAAGAATAGAAGTAAAAACATTAACAAACATATCTCTAATCTTTCTCCGTAGAGTTTTGCAGAGTCTGTTGAAGGCAAGCTTTTATGCATGGGAGATGAACTTGTCTCTCCTGTGCTGTCTGGTGACAAGTCTCAAAAGCCTAAACATTAAAATTGCAATATATATATTCACTGGATGCCTTTTAAAATGCTGCTTCAAAAAGACAACTTGTGATTTTTGATTATTAAAAAAACCCTGCAATTTACTTTTAATAAGGAAAAAATCTGAAATTCGGGACTGATCTTTGAGATGCACATATTATTTTACTGCTTGTGTTCTGAATACAGTCAAACTTCCTTTGTAGTGAGACACTAAAAATAGCCATGCCTGTAATGTACGTCATGAGTCATAAATCAATAAGAATGTTCTGCAAGACAATCTATTGATTTAGTGCAATTAAAGTAAAACATCTATTTTAGACTTCTTGAGCTTGTGAAAAAGGGTTGCACTTTTCTCATCTGATTGTATGTAGGATTTGTTCAGAGCTAGTCCTGGTTATGTTAAAGACGGGCATTTTTTTATTTTTCAAGTTTATCTATCTTAAAAAATAAGCAGATCTGGTTAAGAGAGAGGAGTTAAGCACAAAAGAAAAGTGTTTACTCAAATACACTTTTAAAGAATATAACTAATAAACTGTTCATTTAAAGTGCAGTTATTCAAAGTACAATGTATCAGTGATAAAAAGTAGTATGTGTAGTAGTTTGCAGACTCAGTGTACAGCTGAAATCTGGCTTAAAATAGATGAGTTGAACTGCATGTGTACTAATCTAACTTCTTGTTTTGGGGAAAAAAAAGGAAAAGAGAGAGAGGAGCCACTGACACCATGTGGAAAACATAGAAAGTGCCATGCAAAACAGTCATTTCCTTTCCAACTTGATTATCTGTAATATCTCTTCCTTTCTGATTCATCCATTGTTAATAGGACAGGATGAATAAGGAATGGTACTCCATGGGAATGCAGTCATTTACAGCTGGAAATGCTGTTCCCATTACTAAGGCCACATCTACCACAAAAGATCATGGAGCAGGTTGACTGGGGTTGGATTAATAGAACTCAAGGTGGCAAAATCCTACTGTCTGATCAGTGGACCTCAGAGTCATAGGAAGCCAATAACAGCAGAATAGACCGTGCTTTGAGGAAGGAGTGGGCAGAGAGGTATTGAATGCATCTTTGTGTATTATTGATCTGATTATAATAGCTAATGAGTGAGATGCCAAGATGTATGGCCAAAATACTGTAAATACAGACAAGATATGTTCTTTTAGTGAGAACTACTGATGATAGGTGGATGGTTAGACTGGATGATCTTGTAGGTCTTTTCCAACCTTGGTGATTCTGTGATTCTGTGATTCTGTGATTTATTGTTGGGGAATGGGAAAAGGCATTGGTATTGTCTTTTTTTCTCAACATCTGTTTTTCTGCATGAAGGATAATGTAACCCTCCTCACCTAATTTTATGGCAAAGTTTAAACCACTGCCATCATTTAGAACAGGATTTAGTTTTACCTGCAGAAAAATAATGTTATCAGATGGCAATTAACTAGAGGCAAGATACAGGAGGGAAGGATACTCCTCCGGAATTAAACCTTTTTACATTCACTGTTCGTAGAGATAAGAGAGGCAAGAAGCACAAATTCACAGAGAAAATGCCTCAAAGACATTGTTGTCTCTAAATGAAATGGTTTTGAAAGCATGGAAGTGATAACGGCTGCCTAATGGTGCAGTGTCTCAAGAGGAACTTTCACCATAGCTGCCATAAACAAAACTTCTTTCTCTTTCTGAAGAATATGTTTTACAGATTCATGTTGTATCGTTCATTTTCATGACAGGTACATTTTAGTGGATTTTTGAAAGATTTGCTGAGACATTCTAATAAGTTCCGAAAGGAAAAATGGCATTAAAAATTCTTTGACTTCAGTTAACCTTTTCTTTGGTGAAGAGCTTCTGTTTTGCCCCAGTGTATGTGATACATGCTTTCAAACTAACTTTTATTTAATTTTCTATATAATGACTTAAATTGTCTGCTTTCTTTAACGAACTGATTCATGTGCCCCATTAGGGTCTTCTACTGTGCTGTCAGTAACAAGTTTGAATTATTTTATACTTGTAATGAAAAATTTGCTTATTATATTCCTATAGTCTGACATTTAAGTTAGATCACTTATTCTTATGTTCCTTGAGCTAAATATGTAATTAAAATACTGAACTCTTATGAACCAGCAAGGGTACCCATAAATCTGTTGACTGATTCTCATAATTTCTAATTTACAGTAAATTTGGTTTATAAAGGGAAATCTGTTTATTACTACACAACTTATTTAAAAGGAAATGCTACTTAATAAGGGAATCTTAGAACTTTTCTGAAAATAAGCCAAGAAATAATAGGTCATTTAGGTCAGTATTTCATAAAGCAAGCAGAAGCTAATGATGAGCAGTTGTTATATAGTTGTAATATGTAATCATACTTAGAAGTGCCCCATTGGTGTTCAGAACCCTATGTGAGCTGGGTGAGCAGTAACTATGAAGTCTTAAAGTTTAATCAATTCCACCTGATTTCAACGTTTATTTCTATGATGCATAGCTACTGTTTATTTAATACAAATTCTGTTAGTCTGCTAGTGCTCAGTTGCATCGAAGCAGCTGTGGTCTCAATAAGTGACTGAGCTGTGGGTTAGAATTGTATATTGGTTTTGAAAAGGATCTTTGTTTGTTTGTTTGTTTGTTTGTTTGTTTGTTTTGTGTGTGTGTGCATAAGAGAATGGAGATTTCTGGATTAATGTTGCAACATTGTGAAGTTCATAATGTTTTCAGTGATGCTGTTTTGTACTCATTTGCGCTCCAGCCCTCCAAATGATAGACACTTAGAAGGACACCTTCACCTAATTAGATCCTTATTTAAAAATTTTGGAACCCTTCTGAGATCCAGAAGTGTCCCCATTTGTGCACAACTGCAGAACCAAAGCTTTGCTGAACAAACCAATGCCTTCAGTGAACAAGGTCATTCCACTGAGTACTTTTTAAAAATACTGTATTCAAAAAACTCAACAAAATTATAATTTTAAAACTGCAAAAATTTGAGGCATAACTGAAGGCACCAAGGAGGAGCTTATCTTTGTTTTAGTTAAATAATAGCTGAGTTTGAAAATTCTGCTACATACAATTCTTCTTTATAATTGTTCTGGTGTATTGTTTACCCTACACTCTCAATTTCTGGCAAGCTCTTTTTTTCTGTAACACTATTTGTCGTTGACCTGATCTGCGAAAGATGGTCAACTTTTAATTTTTCCAATAGATTTTAACTTCTTGTATTCAGAGCTCTGTTAAAATACAATTTCAAAGTGAATTGGAAAACTATACTGAGTTCTTGGAGTATCAGAATTATTCCCTCTTAACCTGACAGACATAAACATTATGAATACCTGTATAAAAATTTCAATAACATTAACACTAAAGGATGCAGTTTTGGTTGGTTATTGTCTGCCCAAGCTTTGCAGGCAAAATGTAATTGGAGACTTGCTACTCACTTCTCCTTGTTGTTTCAATATGTAATGATCTCCTTGTTTTCCCCTGGGATATTTAGGGAACTTAGGTTTTTATTTTAGGAAGTCCTGTGGGTGAGTCCTGTGACTACAAAGAGAATTCTGTTCAGTATTATTAAAAAATGAAGGAGGGAATACTCCAGGACATTAATTCCAATACCACAACTTAATATTTGAGGTGCTCTGAGTTACATTTTGGAGAAAGTAATATAAACCTCCGCTCGCCACTAATGACTAGCCACCAGCCAGATGTATCCCCATTCACTTTGAGCTCTTTCATTGGGCCAGTTCATCACCCAGCGTAGCATGAACCTCTTTATTTCACAGTTGGATCATTTCTCAAGAAGGATGCTGTGTGGGACAGTATCAGAGCGCTTTCTAGAAGTCTATTTCTGTGTGCCCTTTTATCAACAGTCCTTCAAGTTTCCATCAGAAACCCTTTTCCTCAATCTCTACATATTCAAAACTCCACTCTCCCCTTTTTCAGATGTCTGTAAAGTCACAGTGGTATTTTCTTGCTTGTGTTAGCCACCTCAGGTGGATTGAAAAGGAAGTTGAGCTCCGTTAGTTCACAGTTACTCTCTTGTCAGGCACAATATGACTCTGCTTAGCTAATCTTACAGGATTTTTTAACCTTGCAGGATTTTTTTCCCTTGATTTCTCCTTGGATTGTATACGTGAATTTTCCAGACTCTTCCCCTGCTTTTGATTATTCTGGGTTTTAACTCATTACCTGTATGTCAGTTCTGATAGACACCTGAAAGGACACTTCCAAAGATGAACAGATAATTGTTATAACCCAAATAAGTACTTGGAAGATTAGCATTAAATGTGGAAAACAGTGAGGAAGAAGATAGGTATTTATCATGCTATTACTGGAGCTGGACATTGATAACAAGTTTTTTTTTCCTCTGAATTTAAAAAGATATTTGCAAATAAAAGTGGGAAAACTCCAGAAGAAAAATATGGTCAAAAGTTTCTGCACATGTGCTTTCACTAGTGACTGATCTCAGTAATTAGGAGCAAACATACAGATATATTTTTGTGCCTTGAGATATCCATGTTTAACCAAGTATTAATTAATTAGAAATGAATGTGATTATTCATATTGACTCTTGGCAAAATGCTCCTTAATGTACTGGTACCAAATGAGTAAAATCTGAACAGGAATGGAAACTTTAATACTCTTTAATTTAATGAATTTCATTTTATCATCTTAAAATCACTACTACCAAAATGTTGAGAGACTGAAAAACCAAGTCTAAGTAATGATAAGGATATGAAAGCACAGTCCAGTGTTGTATTCCTGCATACAGACTGAAAAAGTAGGCTTGTATTTAAATACAGCTAAATCGGTTATAAAGTGATAAAAGTTTGCAATTCCATTTTCCCAATCATGGAGAATTAGTAGCAACTTCTGAAAATCCTGACTTAAAGTAGTTTCTTCATGTAATTATTTTAAGGCAAGCCATTGTAAATGCTGTGAAGCTGAACCTGCTCAAACATCTTTATGTCAGTAGCTCAGTGGCGGGCAGTTGGATGGATTGAGCACACCGTTTCAGCTTATCCACTAGGAGTTTCAAGAAGGGGTTGTTTGTTCCCTTCCTGACAGATCTGTGCATTCCTACATCATCTGGCAGCTTATATTTCATCCAGAGCAGGTACACAAGTATATTTCTGCTGATCTCACTGCAGTAAACATTGCTAACACCATGCCGATCTTAAGACAAGGTAGAGTTGCCAATATATACCAGCACAGACTATGCCTGTTCTGGGGGGGAAAAAAAAAAAAAGCTTTTAATCCAAATTTAACCAATCAGAAACATTTTATCACATTTGCAATGACAATGTGAGTTGATATAGAGTCGACATATTGTATCTTTTGGTCATGGCATTTTGGTTTGGCACTGGGAGCCGTCGAGCTGGATTTTATTATCCAACATCATCTGTGAGTCAGCATACACATGAGAGTTTTCTACTTTGAAATCCCAAAGACGCCGATATTTGCTTTTCCTTCTTTCACTTCTCGTAATGCTACCTACTGACGTTTTCTGATAGCTGATGTAAACACACTTACACAGTAAGTAAATAATTTAAAAGCTGAATATATCTTATATTGATTTGAACTCTTGTTTATCCAACAGACTAGAACTGTAGTAAGTTATTCCAGTTCACTGGATAAGTACATAATTACATTTTTAAGAAAGGGAGATAAACATATAGGAGAGGTATCAGCGAGGAAGATCTTTGATAGCTGTAAATTGCTACAGATTCCTTAGAGTACATCTAAAAGTAGATTAAGTTTTAATCAATATTATACACATATTTATGGTTTAGCGTATTCTAATCTTTACACTAAATGAGCGATAATGCTATTAAGGTAAAAACTAAACAGGACATTGTCTTTAATTTTATTATGTGAATGCTCTCTTTGCCTGTGCTTAGTACTATAGATTTTCATGAGAATATATGAGAATTCAATTACTCTTTTCGTAGAATCATAGAATGGCTTGGGCTGGAAGGGACCTCAAGGATCATGAAGTTCCAACCCCCCTGACACAGGCAGGGTTGCCAACTGCTACATCAGGTTTCTAGATCAGGTTGCCCAGGGCCCCGTCCAGCCTGGCCTTAAACACCCCCAGGGAGGAGCATCCACAGCTTCTCTGGGTAACCTGTTCCAGCACCTCACTACCCTCTCAGGGAAAAACTTCCCCCTGACATCTAATCAAAATCTTCCCTCCTTTAGTTTAAAATCATTCCTCCTTGTTGTATCACTATCTACCCATGTAAAAAGTTGATTTCCCTCCTGTTTATAATCTCCCTTTAAATACTGTAAAGCTATAATGAGGTCTCCCCACAGCCTTCTCCAGACTGAATGAGCCCAATTCCTTCAGCCTGTCTTTGTAGAATGGGAGCTTCAGCTCTTTAATCATCTTCATGGCCTACCTCTGGACCCTTTCCAAAAGCTCCACAGCTTTTCTGTGCTAGGAGACCCAGACCTGGAGACAGTACTCCAGATGGGGCCTCACAAGGGCAGAGTAGAGAGAGATGATCACCTCCTTCTCCCCACCCTGCACTCCTCTTCTAATGCATTGGCCTTCCAGGCTGCAGGCTCATGCTGCTGGCTCATGTTAAGTTTTTCATCTACCAAGACCCCCACATTCTTCTCAGCAGTGCTACTCACAAGGAGTTCTTCTCTCAGTCTGTATACATATCTGGGATTACCCTGACCCAAGTACAAAACCTTGCCCTTTGCTTTATTGAACCTCACTAGGTTCACGTGGGCCCACCTTTCAAGTTTATCAAGGTCCCTGTGAATGGCATTCTTTCCTTCTGCTGTATCAGCTGCTTTACACAGCTTGGTGTCATCAGCAAACTTACTCACTTGGTCCCATCATCTGTGTCACTGATAAAGACGTCAAACAGTACTTGCCCCAGAACAGGCACCTGGGGACAACACTCATCACTAGCCTCCACCCAGATGCTGAACAACTGTCTGGCTGTAACCTTCCAACCAATTCCTAATCCACCTAATAGTTCACCCTTCAAATCCGTATCTCTTCAATTTAGAGATAAGGATGTGGTGGGGGACCATGTCAAAGAATGGGCTTTAAATGGAGCTTAAAGGAGAGCTTGTTTAGGCTGTATGAAAAGCAATTTTTTGTCTCAAACACTGTTGCATTTCTGACAATTTTGAGTATCTACACTTGAAGTCAGCTTTCTGTCCTACCTGTGTGTATTTATTACACAGAACAATAGCGTTGAACTAATATTCATTCTCATTAAAGTTAATAGGACTTAGGAAGGACTCTTGAATATGACAACTATGAGACATGAAATGCAGTGAAGTTAAACAGATACTGCTGACCGTACACAAGATATACCCATGAGTCATAGTCTTACAAATTCTTTTTCTGGATTTTTTCTTCGGGATCTTAAGGCAGCTTGTATTACCTACCATGACATGCAGTTGCTAGAATCTGAAATGAGATGAGTTAATGGCATTGCATTATTTCCTGATGACAATTCCATTAGCATATGTCACTGCTTTCACTTATAATTCAAGTCTCTGCTTGTTTGGTGCTCATTGCGAGGGAAAATCTGCAAGGTTTTATATTTCCATTTCTTTACAAATGTTTTATACAGCTTCATAAAGCTGAGCAATGCATTCAAATGAAGAACTAATTTGTGTGTTCTATTGGCTATGCATAAATGTGCTGTCATAAATAATTTAAAATCTTTGTCAACTAGAATGACCTACAGTATATAATTTTAATTTATTATATTAATTATGAATTGCACGATATTTTTACTAAAATAAAAAATATAGATAACCATTCTATACTCTGAACATTTTTGTTTACAGTCTGTTTCATCAATTAGTTGTATGGAGCCAGGCACTTATTGTGTTTTACTCTGGATGAAAGATTTCAAAGTGTAGAAATGAATCTTAGTCACCCCCAATTTTACCAGTACTCCCAGGACAGAGGTGAGGCAGGGCAGCACTGGAGAGCAAGTGAACAACCTTCCTTTCCAGGATGGGATGAGTTGGATTCAGCTGCCCCTTCAGATCGATGTCAGTTGGCTGCTTAAATGCAGGGTAGCACTGAGCTGGGAAGTAACATGATGGTTCACCTTATTCTGTCTAACTGCTGGGTTCTAATTCTGTTCTTTAGTTCCTGAATTCAGTGCAATAGGCATGAAAAATTTGTATTGAAAATTGGGAAAGAGAGATTAATTTGACTTTGGAGAGGTGAGGGACCAGCAGTGAGGGAGGATAGATAACTCGCTCAATAGATAGTAGTTGAAGAAAGCAAAAGAAAGATAAAGTGGAAGAGATGAAGACAGAAATTATTGGTTAATTGTCCTGGGTGGAGTCAGTAATGTAACACTGGTCTTTAGAAATGAAGATCGGGAATTTCTAAGAAGCCATAGGTGGGGAGTAAGTTATTATGGACAGAGACAGGTAGAGAAGACACGTAACTGTGACAGCTTGAGAAAAAGGAGTGATTGCTCTGTCAGCATGCCAGTCAGTGAAAATGGCAATATAAACTGCATTTAACCTACAAACTAAACAAAAAATACCTTAAAAGCAACCGTCTCTTTATAAAATAACGCATATATAGATCTTTGAACTTAACATGATTGAGAGTTGACAAATAAAATACATTCACGCTACCTATGTTTCAGTACTTAGCTGAAGCATTAAGTTAAATTCAATACAAAGTTCAGATAACAAATTGGCATTTAGTAAAGCAGTCATCTTCCAGAAAATACCCAAACTCTTTGAAAGTATAAAAAAAAAACAAACATTCTTAGCAGGAAGAATTTGCCCTCTCAACATATGTGCTTGATTTTTCCACGTGCATTTCATCTTTCAATTTCCTGAATAAGATATAGCTGTTTTCCTGGAAAGCACATACTCAGCACCAAAACTTTTGTCACAAATAGGTTTATGTTCATATATGCTGAATTTCACCACAAGTCAGTTCAATTTCCCCTCTATGGTTAATGGAGAAAGATCTCCATGAGTCTGATCTGAGTTTTCTCCTGTAAGAGTTCCTCTGACAAGAATAAGCAGAGCTGAAAGTAGGTGGGATAAATCCAGGCCTAAATAGGCCTGAATAGGAAGAAAATGCGTGACTGTCTAATTTTATTCATAATTAGTCACATATTATCCACAGATGTGGCACTGAGTGGCCTGGTTAGCGGGCATGGTGGGGATGAGTTGAGACTGGACTGGATGATCTCAGAGGTCTTTTCCAACCTTAATGGTTCTGTGTGTCAATGATTCTGCCTTCCTTGACAGCTCACTCCGATGCCTGACCTCCCTCTCCGTGGTGAAATCCTTCCCAATAACCAATCTAAACTGCCCCTGATACTGTTTAAGGCCATTGCTTCATGTTCTATCACTTGTCACCTGAGAAAAGACACAGACACGCCTTTCAATGCAAACTCTTGAGGACAGTATGACAGACGCTTCCTCGGTTCTGCCAGCCAGACTATTTCTGATGCAAGCCAGGACACCGTTGGCCTTCTTGGATGGCTGGGCACACTGCTGGCTCACGTTCAGCTGGCTGTCAGCCAGAACCTCCAGATCCTTTTCTGCCAGGCAACTTTTCCCACTCTTCCCCATGCTTGTACTGCTGTACGGGGTTGTTCACCCATGTGAAGCACTCAACAGGTGCCCTTGCTGAATGCCATACAATTGGACACTGCCCATGAATGTTGCTTGCCCAGATCCTTCTGCAGAGCCTTTCTTTCCTATGGCAGATTGACACGCCTGTCCAACTTGGTGTTATCCACGAATTTACTGAGGCTGCCCTTAATTCCCTCATCAAGATTCTTGGTTAAGATGTTTAACAAAACCTGCCCCAGTACTGAGTTCTGGGAACACTACTTGTGATCAGCTTTAACTCTGTTCATTACATACCTTTGGGCCTGGCCATCCAGCCAGGTTTTTAGCTAGCCAACAGTATATCTTTGCAAGCCATGAGCAGATAGTTTCTCACGAGGAAGCTGTGAGAAGCAGTATAGATTGCCTCTCTAAAGTCTAGATAAGCAATATCCACAGCCTTTCCCACACCCATTGAGTGGGTCACCTGGTCATAAAGGAAATCAGCTTGGTCAGACAGGATCTGCCTTTCATAAACCCATTCCAATTTGGTCTGATCACCTGGTTGTCCTGTACCTGTCCTGTGATGCACTCAAGGTGATCTGCTCCATGACTTCCTAGCACCAAGGTCAGACTGACAGGCTGTAATTCTCTGGATTCCTGCCCATCTCATACAAGGGTGTCACATTCACTAACCTCCAGTCAGGTGGGAACTTCCCTGTTAGCTGAACTGCTGCCAAACTGCTTTGGTGAGCCCTTCCTCCAGCTCCTTCAGCACCACTGAGTGAATTCCATCCAGATCTATGCGTTTGTGTGTGTTCCAGTGGTGAAGCAGGTTGCTAGGCATTTCATCTTGGATTGCAAGGGCTTCTGCTCTGTAATATCTACCAACTCAGAAGGTATTCAGTTAATTTAGCCATCATCAACTGCCAAAAGTGCAATTAATACAACTATAAAATTGAGCACATTAAATCAAGTTCTTCCCCTCTTCAGTAGAGACCTTCATAGGACAGAATACAGCTGTGGTGATATGTATTCCTGTTCCTTGCATTATTCTTATATGCTTTTCTTTTTCCCTCTAGTTCTATGTCTTGTTCTACAATAGGAGCTGATGAGAACTCTCCATTATAAGAAACTGTGACAGATTTTTTTTTTTTTTTTAGGGCTGACCATGCAGTTGTTTAAATTAATTGGCAATTGTTAATGATCTGCCTTTTCCTGGTTGGGTTAAAGCAATTTGCACAGTTCAGGGTTGTTTTAGAGAGCAAATACAGAATCATAATTACAAGAGAAAATACAAGAAATGCAGAATGGCTAAGACTGCAGAAAAGAAGGACAGTTTCCTTTGTATCCACAATCTGACACCTTGAACTTTATAAAGATCTCATTGCTTTATGTTCACTTCTGGACCAGAGGTATGGTTGGGGATTTTTTGTTTGTTTATATTTTTTGTTTTTAACTTGTTCTTTGAAGGTTAAGTTACCATTGTATCCGAGATTTTCTTCTCAGGAGTGCAAACTATTAGCTGCTTAGAAATTGATCATTTAATATTCTATGGATAGAAAGTAAGTAGTTAGATCATTCTAGAAGTGCTTAACAAAGGAAGAAAACCTTCACTGCCACCATTTTGTGTATTGGAAGACAAAGGAAGAAAGGTGGGATGATTTCTCTGTTGTCACAGCAGTACAGTCTTGGGAGCAGCAAAACAACACTGCATCCATGTTTTCAGATTAAGGCCTTATGCATAGAACCTAGATTACATTTAACTTTCTTAATTTTTGATTTATTTTTTTCTGAAGAAATCTGACATTCCTCTAATTCCTCTAATGTAAAACCAATTTATGTGCCCTCAGCCTTTCCTGGTGCTGAGCTCACTCCTCATTCACTGACTTCTGTAACTGAGAGTATTCAGCATTTATTAGACAAAATCCTTTCTAATTGTAAATGGGGAATGAGTCAGCCTGTTCCAGTCATGATAAATGAACCTGATTAAACATTTTGTGTCAAATATAGCACAGTGGAAAGGAAAGTCAAGAGTAAGTGGATTGAGGGGCTGCATAATTAGCAAGAATGGTGCTCATTCACTTCAGGGAGGTAACGCTGTGCAGCAACGTCAACACATTGAGGTTAGGAGAATTACAAAATCGTTATGAGCTCTGTTCTCCACTGGAAAGCAGTCAGGCAGTGTGTATTTAGCTTTCTGGCCTCCAAATACCCTCTGAGCTTTGTGTGTTTTTGTAGTACATGCCTCAGACTTTAAAGGTGAACTGAATGACTCCCAGTGATCTGCCCAGACGTCCACTGGAGGGTTCACAAGTCTTCTGCTGGAGCTGCCAATGGGATGCTAACGTTGACAGCTATGCAAAAGCCAGCCAAGACAATAAGGGAAAAAGGAAATGGTTAATAACTGAAAGAAACACTGCTCTCTACAACTTCATATTTATGCTGTGGTTTAATTAATTCTGAATCTTAAATGTCCAATTTTATCGTCAAGTGTTATTAAAGCAAGTTTGCTGTTGTTTTGTTTTGTTTTGTTTTTGATAACTTTCTACTTACATTTCTGCCTGTGAATGGCTGTTTTGCAGCATTTCTCATGATTAAGAAACCTGCAGTGTTTGCTTCTCACTTTTCTGGCATATTCTGATATATACTGGCAAATATGGAGAAGAGGAAAAGAAAGAAAGAAAGGAGAGTATATTTTATGCAATTGCAGAGATTTAATAAGTATCAGACTTTTCTATTGCATAGATTAAAATTTACAGGCCTGCTGAAAAATGTTTGCTGCGTAGGACTGGAATTTTGATTCTTTGCTGTAAGACTTTTTGCCATAGCTACACTGCGAGTTTCAATATGCTAAATATTTTTAGTGTGACCACCAGGGAAAAACTGCAAAGCTGGCAATTAGCATCTCCCGTGTTTCAGATGAAATACCAATAGCACAAAAATCTGCAGTCCCACAAGAGCTCATCTAGGAATTTGGCTTTGCGAATACCATTGAAGTATTGAGGCTATGCAAGGCCTGCAGAACTAAGCATTTGTGCCAGGATCAGGCATGGAAGAATGCAATGAGTATGTGAGAGTCTTTGTCATTTAGCCAGTCTCTAACATTTTCTTGACCTGACTGCTTGAGAAACAATTACGAATTCATTTGCATGATGGGTGGGAAAACACAGCGCACGCTGTGCTCAATGACAGCATGCTTTTCAGCACAGCTTGTTTTGGTCCAGTCCACCAGCACTGCCATCCCCTGGCCTTTTTTGTCTCCAAAGCTTTACATCCTTTGTGCAGCTCATTGTTGGGCTGGTGGGATCCAGCTCGTGGGATCTCTTAGCAGAAGAGGGCCCACACAACTGCATGGCCAGCTCAGGTGGTGCCAAATGATGAGATGCATAAATACTCCTATGTATTTGGACATCAGGGGGAAATTCTTTACAGAGAGAGTGGTGAGGTACTGGAACAGGCT
Organism: Phasianus colchicus; assembly: GCF_987193195.1. Classification (NCBI taxonomy): domain Eukaryota; kingdom Metazoa; phylum Chordata; class Aves; order Galliformes; family Phasianidae; genus Phasianus; species Phasianus colchicus. The sequence continues at coordinate 12,744,289 of NC_143436.1, forward strand.
GCCCAGAGAGGTTGTGGATGCCCCGTCCCTGGAAGTGTTCATGGCCAGATTGGATGGGGCCCTGGGCAGCCTGGGCTAGCATTAGGTGGGATGGCTGGTGGCCCTGCATGTGGCAGGGGGGTTGGAGATTCATGATCCTTGAGGTCCCTTCCATCCCTGGCCAATCTGTGATTCTGTGATTCTTTTTTGTAAGGACTGGAATATAAGTCAAGGAGTAATGGTTTTCTACACAGATCACTTCTCACCTTCCAGCATCTTGGTGGCTCATCTGAATACATTTAGTCATCATTGTTATCTGTGGCCAGTAAAATATGCTGTCTTACTTCTAAGGTACCCACAGAGCTTATGTCTCATATTTCACGATTACTCCAGACATGAGTGACAAATTTCTATTTCAAAGCACAGACCCATTTCTCAGAACAAATACAACCTTCTCATCAATGTTTTCTCTTGAAAACTCTATGGCAAATCACATTCTGATTCTCAGTAACACACACACACAAAAGCTTTCAGTTCTTTTGCATGTGGAGTTCTTGTGTTCAGTGAAAATGTCTCTCGTGATTTATTAAAATCTCACAAACTCAGTATGCTTAGAACAAATAAAACTGGAAATATTAAACAGTTTGTACTGCAGAACTAATTCAGTCTTAAATTCTGTGAGGAGCAATTTGATACAAAGATGTGGAAGCAGAAGTGTTAAATTTTTGCCACCTGCTTTTCTTTTTTTTTTTTTTTTCAGTGGATATACCCTGGAAGTCCATCTGCCGACTAAAGGGAATGCAATTGACACTCTCTCTTTTGAGTCTTCAAGCCACTGTCTCATTTCAGATTTATACCTGCAATTTGACTGTACTGAGGCCATTTGGCAAACATATGCCCTGAAAGCAGTGGTGAAACTGCCAGGAATTACATGACTTCCTTGGTTAGTGAATAAATGGTGAAAAGCAACAGAGACTCTGATCAGCTGTGATTGTCAACACCTCTCTCAGTGTTGGCAATCCACTAGCAATGCTAAAACAGTCTGTAATCTGGCCTTCACTCAAGAAAATATCACTCTAAACTAGGAACGTTGCCAACAGCTATCCCATTTCAGATCTTTTCTACTTAAGTAGTTAATTGGCTTACTTTTAATCTAAAAACCCAAGAACTTTTTGAATATGTTTTAGTTAGATTGATTAAACATCTGAGGGCATATATGCATGCTTTTAGATATAGCAGCAGAATTCAGTGTAATGTATCAAGAGGTGGTGGTGTTATTCTTAAAGGATCTTGCATACAAAAATATATTGAGCTGATTCTGTTTTCTCATGGATTCTGTAAAAGTTAGGATGAGTGAGACTTTAGCTAGGCATCCTTATTTCAGTGTTCCAGGACTCAATCATTTTAGTTCAAAGTTTTTCTGGTATTTTTATAATAACCATACTTTCTCAAAATTAACAAACAAACAAATAATAACATTATTAGAGAGACTAAATATGTTTTTTTCTGAGACTTTGAAACCATGCTTGTTTAAAATTTTAGATATGATGAATGTGTGCATATATGTGTTTGTGTGTATTATTTATGTGTGCATCTGAAGAATTTTTTTCTGTATCTCTCTATCAGATGATGGACACAACTTCTGATTGCTTTCCTTCTTTTTCCTTAGTTTTTATCCCCCTCCGCTTTCCTGTCCCAACCCCTAACTCTGAAACAGGCTTCCTAGAGGAGAGGTTGATGTCAGTGTTCCGAAAGCATTTGAATGATGCCCTCAGTAACATTCTTTAACTCTTTAGCTCTGAAGTAGTCAGACAGTTGCTCTTGATGATCTCTGTATGACCCTTCCAACAGTTTTTTCTCTCCTCCCCTCCTCTCCCTTCCCCTCTCTTTCTTCTTTCTTGTCTTTGTCTCCTAATAACAGAAAGTCCAGTTCTGTCATCTTAATCCATATCATCATGAAATACTTTGGTTTAGTCTTCAGTGACTGAAGTAGTTTATTTCTTCCCAGTTTATTCAATACTTGCAAATTTCCATTCTTCGTGGATCTCTCCCATAGAAAAGCATGGGAAGAGATGGCTTCTCTCTTCCTTGCAATACTCCAGTCTGCTGTTCTGATTTAAACATGAAACTATCATAAACATCTGTAATGTTCTTGATCATAGCCAATTTAGAAACAGATTTAAACATGTGGAAAGATAGTGGATTTTTATGAGGGAAGTCAGGAAACAATGCTATCTGCTTAGAAGTGCTGAGGAAGCAAGGAATCTGAATTCTGACAGATGTTCAGGTGTTGTTTTTAATTTAGCAGACATAAATTAAGATCTTGACATCTTTGCTTTCTGCCCATACCTTTGTTACTGTCCCACCAGCAATGGAAGCAAAAGCAGTATTCATATTCTGATCCCTCAGCCACTGCTATCCACAGCCTTTGTCCTAAAGCACCTTCAGCAGAGGTTTATGTTAATTCCACTCTGT